>NW_005871104.1:3407106-3411496 GCF_000147115.1 Myotis lucifugus | reverse complement strand
ACAACCCCCCCCCCCCCCCCGCCAGTGCACAACTTTTGTGCACCAGGCCTCTAGCATTTTATATTATTCATTTTCTTATTGATAGACATCTGGGCTGTTTCCAAATCACCACTGCCACAGAAATGCTGTATTTGTTGAATACATTGTCCATGTCCTCTTATACACCTCCTAGGAGCCTATGAGAGATTCTATGGGCCAGATACTCAAATGTGAGACTTCTGGGTCATAGTGACAGTTCACCTCCAGTTTACCTAAAAGTGGCCAGATCACATTTGGAATATCACTTCCAGTTTACACTCCCATCCTCAAATGCTTGTCCTCTCACATTCATTCCAACACTTGGTATGACGGGATTTTCCATATTTGCCTTGATGGTGGGTATGAAGGGATATTATAGTATTATTTCAACCTTTTTTTTTCTGATTAAGAGTATGTCTGAGTAGTTTCCCATATTTCATGGACACTCAGGTTTCCCCTTTTGTGAATTACCTATTCATATAATTTTGGTCAATTTTTAAGAACTCTAAAAGGACACATGAATTCACTGAAAAAAATGCTATTTGTGCCCTAACCAGTTTGGTTCGGTAGATAGAGAGTCGGCTTGCGGACCAAAGTGTCCCGGGTTCGATTTTGGTCAAGGGCAGATACCTTGGTTACAGGATCCTCCCTGGCTTGGGCTGTGGTCAGGGTGTGACCAGGAGGCAACGAATGGATGTGTTTCTCTCACATCAATGTTTCTCTCTGTCTTTCCCTCTCTCTTCTACTCTCCCTAAAAAGCAATGGAAAAATATCCTAGGGTGAGGATTAACAACAAGAAAATATGCTACTTATAGACTTGGAGGACTAGAGGCACTAAAGTAAATGTAGATAACCTCTTAGTAGATTTGGGTCATTATGTCTGATTTTCTGTATAATGCAGAAAGATTCTGGATTCCCTGTTCCTCCATCTGATTTACAGCATGGACGACTAGCTCATTGCTCGCTCATGCACTCAGCTTTCCCTCAAACAGCCGGACACTGTCACATATTGAAAAAACACTTGAGAAGCTTGTGGCCTTCTTAGTCATATTGTGTTTACATAACTGGGTAAACTTTATGCATTCTGGCAGGATTTGGTTTCAAGTGGTTAGAAAATGCTCTCTTTGTGGAGCCAATTAAATTAGTGGCATGGCTAGTGCATTCTTTTTCTTCCTTTTGCAGTGGAACTGCTGTCAGAGTTCCTGTATCTTAATTGGCTCTACTGGAAAATTTTGAAATCTCCCACTGCAGCATAAATGTACTTATCTGTCCCTTGAATTTCCATCTGGTGCCTTTGCCACGATTGCTGAGAATTACTTGTCTTGTTGCTCTTTGGGAAATGAGGTGCAGTGGCATTTGAATTGATGAGAGCAGCACCACTTCAGATGAGGTGGCATTTTATAATGACGGGAGGTGTAATGTAGTTCCATTAGGTGCAAAGGTGCAAACATGATTTCCAGAAATGCACAGTTCAGTGTGAATGGTTCCCTCATTAACATTGATTTATAGCTGTGCTTCTCAAAACTTTTTGTGTTCACCAGACACTTTGGGATATAGAGATTATCTCGTGATCTCTCATTGGAAGGCAATAAAAGACCCCAAATGACTCTGAGCAAGATAACACCAGATGATATAATCAGTTTGACTTACAGAATGTCTCCTAGACTTTGTAAAAGCACCTGCAGTGATCACACTACTGACTTGGTCGTTCTTCAGCCCAGAGTTATAGATGAAGTATTAAGGTCCGCCACGATGCCTTGTCCTTCCTGTCTGTATATTTAAAATAAAATCATGGAATGACTTCCAGTTTTTATTTTGTATTCAGTTTCCTTGAGCGGTAAAAGAAACATTTTAGTTCGATTAAATGATGGAATGTTAGGCTTAGAAATGAACTTAAATACCATATAGCTTGATTTTGTTAGAGAGGAGGAAACAGACTCAGAAAAACCAGGTTTCCCAGAAGTGAATAACTCGTTTCAGTTTCCTAAGTTATGGGAAACTCTCAAATGGCAATATTTCTTTGTTCCATTTTTAAAAAAATATATTTTTTATGGATTTCAGAGAGGAAGGGAGAGGGAGAGAGATAGAAACATCAGTGATGAGAGAGAATAATTGCTCGGCTGCCTCCTGCACACCCCCTACTGGGGATTGAGCCCACAACCCGGGCATGTGCCCTTGACCCGAATCAAGACCGGGACCCTTCAGTCCACAGGCCAATGCTCTATCCACTGAGCCAAACCAGCTAGGGTTCTTGGTCCCAATTTTACATGAGATCTTCCTCAAGTAAATAGGTCATGGAATCATATGGGCCTTTTTAAGAATTTTTATTGAATTTATTGGGGGATGTTGGTTAATACAATTATGTAGATTTCAGGTGTACAGTTTTATAATACACCATCTGTATATTGTATTGTGGGTTCACCACCCAAATGGGGCTTCTTCTCTCAGGGCTTTTTGGTGTTTTTTAAAAAATCCCATCCATCACACAGTCCAGCAAACCTTCAAATGAAAGGACCTGGAAGGAAATGGCTCTTTGCTGTGATTCTTAGTCTATGCCCAGATATTTTATAGAACAAATTATAAACTGATAGGTATTTTCAGTGAATTATTCTAAATCTTTGTATTCCTTAGAGTACCTTAATCATTAAGGTCAGATCAGCACACCATCCTAGATCAAGAGGGACCAAGAGATAATGTAATTAGTGGCTTATATTACAAACCAGGATGCCTAGAGATTCCATAATGGATCACTTGAAATGGACGTACTGGACGTAATGGAGAGGAAGGGCCAAGTGGATGGACATGTAGTAAATCCGGATTGTTTACAATCATTTCATTTAGAGTCATAATTTTTAATCTTTTACCCCCAAATATGCATTTGAATTTTAGGAAAGACTTCATTTTACAAAGAGTTGGTTGCAATAGAAAGTTTGAAAAACCATTGCTAACGCTCATGGAAGGAGAAGGTATATTGAACAAGCAGAGACTAGTTCATTATTAGTAGCGGTTTTAGCAACTGCCTCAGAGTAGTGAGAGGGGAGCTCTTACCTGGTAAGAGCTGTTATGTGCAAGAGTATCTCGCCCCTAAATGTTCTGAGGGGTAGAAGCAGACCTTAAGTTTCACTTTTTGGAAAAATGATGCACCGGGAAATGGATTCTGGCTCCATGCATGTACGACTTGTCTGAACTCAGAGGCTTCATCACAGAGCGAGAAAAAAAGGTGTGGGGAGGGAGAGGGAAAAAGAGAGACCTTGATACCTCTCTGAGCTTCAGTTCTGTCATCTGATAATAGAAAGGAGTATTTCTAGTATTTATTTCTGAGGCATTTTGAAGATTAAAGGGTACAGTATAGGTAAATCATGTATATAAGTGCCTGTACATATAGAAAGGAGCTCAATAATTATGAATGTCCTTGGTGTAAGACTAAAAGTACCACTCCCCTTTCTATTAAAGCTCGAAGAGGCAAAGAAGGACAAGTACATTCAACACAATTAAAAGGACTTTTAACAGTTTGGAGTGATGGAGACTCAAAATATAAATCAGTTGAAGATTGGTTGACTTGAATTCATAGATGACTCCTCCACGTTGAGCTGTCACATAGAACTAGAATCATACTCCTAATCTGATGACTATTGGGGTAGATCTTGAGGACAGATAATCCAGGTCCTTGGTCACTGGTTTGGACTAGTAAAGAATTTCTTTATTCTTAAAAGTTGGAATCTAGAAAGGATTTCTTTTCATACTCTCTGAAAGCATAGCCACTGTGAAAATATTCTGTGTTTGTCACAGTAGGAACTACTTGTACGTGATGAAAGTAAGACAGATTAATGTTTTCAGGTTAATAATAAAATAACACTTGTTCATTGTAGAATTAATTTATGCTGAAAATAACATTGCAGCCATATCAGATGTTTCCCTCTTTAGGCCTCGGATTCCAGGAAAGTAAAAGCTAGAAAAAACATTCTGTCCCTTTGTGGAAATGAAGAGGATTAATTATTTTGAACACCATGTGTGGTCGTAACAGAGCTACAGGAATCATCTGTAGCTATGTACATGATATAGACAGGAGAAACAAGAAAAGTAGGATGAGAGAGAGAGAGAGAGAGAGAGGGGGATTTAGCATCATCTTTTGGTCTTGCCTCTTCATGATGTCCTGTGGCTGCAGGCTATGCTATTTACACACTATAGATATTTGAGATATTTGCTGATCATTAGTATGAGCCACCAGCCTCAGTCCCTGCTCTGGAAGGCCCTCCCCCTCCCCTACCACCCAGCCCTCCCCAGAGGAGGAAATGAATAAAGACAAGGCAGTGTGCTATATGAGGGATGGGTGACACCCTCCAGAACTTGGGATTTGCACCAGGTTTGCTGG
>NW_005871104.1:3394031-3407006 GCF_000147115.1 Myotis lucifugus | reverse complement strand
AAAAAAAAGATAGAATAGCCAGAGCAAGTGAGGGTTGAAAGTGATAGAGAGAGATTTCCAGGCATATCTGAAGACCTGGGGTAGGAAAAGAGAGGGAAGAACAGAAAGCTATTGGATAGTGTCACAGCACAGAGGTTTGCAGGGTCAGGGGCGAAGGTAAGCCTGCTGGCTAACAGGGCTAATGTTCACGTGTTTTGGATTGGTGTGAGTGGTGGAGGAGAGTCACAGTTCACCCGGGTTTTAGAAGGACCTCTAAGGCTGCAGCTGGGAGAGACCAGTTAGAAGGCAGTGTTGGTTCTCTGGGGGAGGGACATGATGTGACAATGGTTTTGTAGGACAGTGTCACTGGTCCTGGTTATACAATCAGATGTAAGGGCCCATTTTAAATTCATTCTTTTTAGCCTTTTTTTTGACCCCTTGTCTCCAGTACTTACACAAAGAGTTTTATGTTAAAAGTGTTTTGACAATTATAAAGATATACATGAATACCAGCTATTAAAAAGAGAGCAGGATGAAATGAGTCAAATTATACACATTACTTTTTTTTCTTTTTTTAAAGTATACTTTTATTGATTCCAGAGAGGAAGGAAGAGAGAGAGAAAGAAACCAATGATGAGAGAGAATTAACGATCAGCTGCCTCCTGCACTCCCCACACTGGGGATTGAGCCCACAACTCGGGCATGTGCCCTGACCGGGAATCGAACCAGGACCTCCAGGTTCATAGGTTGATGCTCAACCACTGAGCCACACCAGCCGGGCTATACACATTACTTTTAAGAAATTCTTAGCTCTTTCACCATTGTGAGATTTTTTTACATGAATTCATTTTTTTTTACTTATGAATATAGGATCCTATTTTTCTCAACATTCAGGAGATTTAAGTTGCTGGTGGGAATATGAATGGGTATATCCTCTTTGGAGACTTATTTATTATGACATAGTGAACTTGATGTTGTATATATCCCAGGACCCCTATATCTACTTCTGGCTATACAGCTCAGAGAAATTCTCACAAGGCTTGCATAAGAGATGTGTATTACTGTGTATTCATGGTAACACTTCTTGTGGTAATGAATGAATGATTCATGAATGAAAACCACCTAACGGGCCATTATAGAGAAACTGATAAATAAATTGTGATTTAGTCACACAATAAAATTCTAAAATAATCTTGAAATGAATGAAATATATGTATATAAAGATATAGCTAGACAATCCATGTGAACAAATTTAAAAAAAACATAAATTTAGTTCAAAGAGGGAATTCTCAAAAGAATATACCATAATACTATGAATATAAATTTTAAATCAGACACACCAATATACTTTATTACTTATGCATGCATCCATGTGGTAAAAGTGCACATGCAAGTGAGAATAACTCAGACCACTTCTTGATCAGTATCTTTAAAAATATCCTGGGAGTCTTTAGTATATTGATCTATAAATAGGAAGATAAATTCTACCCGAAGATCGATAGAGCTGTAAATTTAGCCTTTTTCAGTATAAATAATCTGTGTGTTGCAGATATTACTATGACTGCTGCTAGTTTCCATTTATTTAGTGCTTACCATATACTTCCCATTTCTGTGCTGGACTGGCCCTTAGGGAGTTAGCAAATGTTACCTTGGGGTATGTGAAAGCAGTATTTGTCATTGATGGCAACATCTATTTGGAATATGTGGTCATATTTTCTCTTCCTTTGGAACCGTGCTACTTAGGAACAGTTCAATAAAGGAAAAGGAGTGAGAATAGTGTTGCTTTTTTGAACAAAATGCAGTGTTCCATTTGCAGTAATGTCTCTTTTTATTCTGGACTCATTCTCTTGCAAGTGACAGACAGCAAGTGAAGTCCCACTAGCTTAAGACACAGTGAGGATGTGTGGGCGTGGCTCCAGAAACTTGGATCATGTTGTGTTGGGCATAGCTAGATCCAGGCACCGATGCTCTGTTGTAAGATCTGTCTCCCTGTTCCGTATCATTCCCACACAGAACCAGCCCCAGACCCACACACTCCCAGCTTAGCTGTCTGAGCAGCCAGAGGCCGTCTCCCTTGCATGAAAGTCCTGGGCGGGCTTCGGATTGGTTTGCCTTGGGTCCCAAGCCCATTCCTGAAACAGTCCCTGTGGCACAGAAGTTAGTTTAGGTATTTTATCAGGAAAAGTAGGTTTAAAGGAGGGAAGAACATTTTACTAAAGGCAAAGTGGGATGGTGTTAGCAGGGGCCAGGTCAAGGGGCCACGCAAAACTTGTGACTGCCATGGAACATCATCAGGTCTCTGTGGTCTTTCTCCTTCACACACCTGAAGAAAGAGCACAATGAACAGGTGATGCGCTCAGTGTTTTAAGCATTCCTGAGTTTTGCCGAAGCATGATTGAATCCTGGCAATGAATGGCCTTTCCCCAGGGGAGACTGTCCTTGCCCACACTAATATTCATCACCAGTAGCATTTGGCTGAATGAGAATTAGGGATGCTCTTCTAAGAAATGTCCCAGAAATTGCCTTGTTCAATGACGGGCGTAAAGACGAAACCCCTGCGTTCTCACTTTGAGAACATTAGCGATCTGAGCTAGTTCATTAGCTGCCTTAATTTGCACAGATACTGATGGGAGATGGGAGGACCCACCTTCATCAGAATGCCTCCCACCACAGTGCGCTGTGCTATTAAAATCCCAGTAATAACTAGTGTCGGCTTATGCAGATTTGCATTGCCGGGTTGGTCTGTGCCCTGCACTTGGCAATGCCCGGGTAACATGTAAATCAGGCACTAAGTGTAATTAAGGACTATCCTCTGCACATCTCTCCTTTTCGGACATTTTTATTCACCCTGATTTAGAGCATGACAATTGGGTGCGATTAAAGCAACAAATTGTGCCTATAAAACAAACCCCTGAAAATAGCAAGGTACTATAAAATTTTATAAAGGGAATACTGCCCATGTCTCCAATCCGATAAAACTTTTGTGAGCTGGGAGATGAACTGTGAAATAAAAGTAAGCCAATACAGTATGTGCCACCTCCAGACTATAAATTGCATATTATTGTTTAGTATACCTTTTATGTTCCCTCTCCAAAGGACTCCTTAGCATGCTCAGAATACCCCATGCAGCTTGCAATTAATTAGCCTTCAAGGGAATCAGATCAGGAGACACTGGCCCACTCTGTGAGGATAAGGAATTTGGGTGGCAATATTGTAATGCGATGGTATTCAGTCTTTTGGGGGAGTTTTGTGGTTCTTGCAGTTGCTACTTCGGTTTCCTTTTTTGGTTCATGCTTATGTCCTGTCTGTTTTAAAGGATGAAACCGATTTCCAAGGCTCTTGAAAGCTACTTGCTTTTCGCTTAGAGTTTCAGGGTTTTATAGCTACATGGCACTTGAACGTCATCTACTCTAGGACCTCCTTTTAAAAATAAAACAGCTGCAGATGTAAGCATCAAGTGGCTTTCTTAGGTTCACTTAGTAAATTAGGGGCACACTGGATTCTCCTTGAGGGAAAATCATGCCCCATTTTGCCCTTTTGCCTAAAACTTTCAGAGTTCCTTTTCCGGTTAAAAATATGTAGGTGGCCCTAACCGGTTTAGCTCAGTGGATAGATCGTCGGCCTATGGACTGAAAGATTCCAGGTTCGATTCCGGTCAAGGGCATGAACCTTGGTTGCAGGCACATTCCCAGTAGCAAGTGTGCAGGAGGCAGCTAATTGATATTTCTCTCTCATCGATGTTTCTAACTCTCTATCCCTCTCCCTTCCTCTCTGTAAAAAAAAATCAATGATATATATATATATATATATATGTGTGTGTGTGTGTGTGTGTGTGTGTGTGTGTGTGTGTGTGTGTGTGTTTCCTGATTATAACAATAAAAGATGTTCTTTTAGGACATTTAGGAAATTAAAAAAGTATTTTGAAGTGAACTTTAAAAAATTCACTTACATTTTCACCAACCAAAGATAACTACTTTTAACATTATATGTATATCCTTCTAGCCTTTTATTTTCATATATGAAGAAAGGAATATAGGTATAATTATTTACTCTGAAAAATAAAGAATATTCTGTTTTATTCATTTAATACCTTTGTTAGGATGATTTTTTTTACATGATGAAATACTTTCTCAAAAGCATGATTTTTTTTCAATTTTATGTTACTTCAAAATAATATGACTCTTTGATAATTTGTTTAATTATTCCATTATTGTTTTATTACTGGTCCATTTTTCCCCTGTGTTGGGATACTTAGGACAATTAAAAGTGAAAAATTACTGTGAGAGACATGAAAAATGACAGAATATTGATGGAACAAAAATCTTTTTAATGTTTCATATCCAGGGTAGTTTTACGGGAACAATTGAATCAAGTTTTATGTGATAATATCCAAGTTTCTCATATCAGATAAGGTTTGATAATATCATTTCTGTATCAGTATGGATTTATAAGTTAAGTAGATTTTTTTTTATACTTTGAATTTGTTCTCTTGCTAAATGTATGCTAGTTTATAGATAATCAGTCTGCATAAGTTTAAAACACTATGTCCATCACTAAGTCTCTGTGGCATCTATCCAATCATTTATTCATCTATTCTTTCCTTTAAATCCTTACTTTCTAAGCATATGCCAAGCACCACAGTGCTGGGAAAATAGAAAGATGAATATGGCATAGTCTTTGCCTTCCAGGGGCTTATACTTTAATTGAAGAGGCAGGTAAGAAAGCAATTCACCCATTACAAGGCAGAACATCCTGTGGAATAATGGGAGGCATGGCTTCAGAGCCTGAAGATGAAAGGGCAATTGCATTTTTTAAATTAAATTTATCGTGTTGACATTCTATATAATAAAAGCGTAATATGCAAATCAACTGAACTGCAGAACAACTGGTCGCTATGACGTGCACTGACCACCAGGGGGCAGATTCTCAGTGCAGGAGCTGCCCCACAGAGAGAGTACCTCTCAGCCAGAAGTGGCAGGTGAGCGCAGTGGCAGTGGCAGGAGACTCTCCCGCCTCTGCTGTGGGCGGGCAGTAAGGAGCGAGGGGTCCCAGACTGTGAGAGCCCCGGACTGCAAGAGGGATGTCTGACTGCCGGCTTAGTCATAGTAAGCCGGCAGGTGGACATCCCCCAAGGGGTTCCGGACTGTGAGAGGGTGCAGGCCGGGCTGAGGGACCAACCCTCCCCCCCTTCCCCCCTAGCGCATGAATCTCGTGCACCGGGCCTCTAGTTGGTTGATAAAATGATACAGGTTTCAAGTGTACAATTCTATGATACGTTGTCTGTATATTGTATTGTGAGCATACCACCCAGTGCCAAATCTCCTTCCATCACCACACACTTGACCTTCATTTTCCCCACCATCAACCTTTTCCTCTAGTTACTGCCATGCTGTTGCCTATGTCTATGAGTTTTTGTCTGTTGTTTGTCTTATTTGTTCATTTGTTGCTTTTACTTTTATGTCTCACATATGAGTGCAATTATATGGTTCTTGACTTGTTTTGTCTGACTTATTTCTCTTAGCATGATATTCTCAAGGCTGATCCCTGTTTTCACAAATGGCAGTATTGCATCTTTTCTGATGGTTGAGTATTAGTCCATTGTATATAACGGTCAGAGGACAGTCCAGGTCAAAAGAACAGCAAAACCTGGAATGCTAGTGCAATCAGAGAGAGAAGAGAGTGTAGACAGAGAAAAGAAACAAGAGATGTAAGACTACACTACTTTTACTTGCCATAGTTAAAGAGGTAAATATCTTTTTAAAATCTGATTCTGCTAGTGTCAATAATTCAGTTTGGGGCAAATAGAGATTATCAAGACTGTAGAATGAACTGAAGACCAGGGAGTTCTAAGTTCTGATCTCTTCATGCTATTTAATGTTATGTAATACTGTCTCTTGATCTTTTTTGAATGTAGGCTCTGTTTGCCTAAGGTGAAATGGAAATAGCAGAATAAAACATAGAGCGTGTACACAATACTTAGATATTGCAACTGAAAAGAGTATTAGTAACTGTTGGAGTTTGCATTAAGCTCATTTTGCAATTGTAGGCTTTCTTCTCTCACATTCAGACAGCATACATTTTAGAGTAATACTCCAGTTAGTTAGATTAATGGAGACTCTCTGAAATTATTATTGAAAGAGAAATGCAGCTTTATTACTTTCATATATATACTTTGAATTATGCTAGTAAAGAATTGCCTAATAGGCGCCCTGATGAACCTCCTTTAATAAATACATTAAAATAATTTGTAATTAGAATAATGATTTTATGCAAATGAAAGCTGACAGGGTTTTCAAATGCCTGAAGATAGTTTGTTTTCTGAAACAGGATAAAAATGCCTTTTAGAGTTAGTTATACAATTATTGATTCTTGCATTTGCATAGTGCTTTCTCATTTTTCAAACTAAATACATCTCATTTGGTCCTCATAATAACCTTATAAAGATGTTAGGAGTTTCTAGCCTCATGTTATCAATAGCAAATCAGAGCTACACAGAAGTTAAGCGATTTGCCATGAATCACAAAATTTGTAATTGATCGATAGAATATAGGGCTCTTGATTATTAGTCTATTCTGTATCAGGTCTTAGTATTTCCTCTTTTTTCTGTAAGTTGTAGTATAGATGACTTTTGGCATCCTGTGTTTCGGACTTTGCATAAATTTAGGGGGCAATAAAGATCAAGGGAACAATTATATTTCTGAAACCAACATTACATTTTGATTGCCTCAACAAACCCATGAAATGCAAATGCTAAAAACATAGCTTTATTCTTATGTTTCTAGGATTACAGTGAAATTGTCCAATTTTAGAGGGTATCACTGTAAGTATTTAGTTATTAGCAAGATGGGAACTCTTTAATTACAGAAAGAAGACCATATCTTAAAAATTTGGAAGGTCTCCCATAATAATAGACAGAATACACTGTGTATTCTTAGTCTTCATTGGCTGCTTTCATAAATGAATGTGGAAAAGTTAAGCTTTCAGTGGATTACAATAACATTTGATTCTTCATTAGATACTAACATGGAGGCTATGACCATTATTGCTTGGTTAAGTAATATGATGTAAGAACAGACTCTTAAAATTGCTATGTTTTAAAAGAATTTTTACAAATATAATGACACATATATAGCAAAGTAATCCCACATATTTTAGTAAAAATATGACTGTCCTACTCTGAATATGTAGATTTGAAAGTAAAAAGAAGAACAAAGCAACTCCAAACCCTAAAAACATGAGCAACACCGAACAGCATTGCATTATTTCCTTATTATGTTATGGAATTGGTGTAAAAGTCCTTTTCCTTTAGGTCTGTGCATCAAGATTTGTTGCTGAAAATAGTAGGTGTACTTTCTTGTTTCTTTGTGTCTTTTGTATAAAAGCCTGTGACATTCATACTCAATGCAGCATTATACTTAGGCTGCAACACGATGATTTTACAACATTCTAAGTAGCATTATAAATTCCTTTGCACTTCACAAAGCTCTTCCCAGCTACTTAATATAAGACATTCCCATCTATCTGTCTTTCCTGACAACTTTTGAAAGAACTGATGGAACTCACTACATTTTACAATGCACAAGAATATAATGAGGGTTCCGGGTAAGATGGAGTGACTTGTGGTAGAATAATCCTCGTGTAGAGAATCCTTTAAAAAGTCCTGCTTAAATGCATCAGGAGTTGTTAATGTAATGACCACTGGAATGGTTAAAATTGTAGAGATTGTAAAGACATGGAAGCTGCACTGAAGATTGATCTCTACTTTTTCCCTGGGAAATTTGCTACTTCTGGGAATGGATAGAAAGCAGAAATTGAGGGCTCTGCCCAGGCAGAAGGTTCCTGTTAAGAGAAAGAGGAACCTACAGGACTTTTGGTGGTTTCATGGAGTGGACTGAAAAAAAACATTGGGCTTAAGGAATCTTGAAACACAGGTTACTTTCCCCCTAAGATATTTACTGAATTTTTAAGTGAATGAAGTGGGAGGGAGAAAAAAAGAAAGAAAAAAGCAAAGTTAAAAACTTCTGGAAAGTAGTATTAAAGAAACAAAGATTAGCATTCAAGAGTTGCTAGGATAATGAGCCTGGTGATCACACTGGGTATCAGTTGGAAGCTGTACAGGACCACATCCTAAGGGGGAATAGACTTCTATAGGTAGCCTATGCCTTACTCACACTGCAGTCAGTCCAGCCTCAAAGCAGATTAGCCATTGGTTAAGTAAACGTGATCAACTCTGAATTATTTTGCCAACAAAAAAACCACATTAAATCTGCTTTGAAGGAAGGTAACAGTCTGGAACCTCTATAATTTTTGTTGTTGTTAATCCTCACCTGAGGATATTTTTCCAATGCTCTTTTAGAGAGAGCGGAAGAGAGAGGGAAAGACAGAGAGAAACATCAGTGTGAGAGAAACACATCGATTGGTTGCCTCCTGCATGTGCCCTAATCAGAGCCTGGGTGGGGGAGGAGCCTGCAATCAAGGTATTTGCCCTTGACAGGAATCGAACCCGGGACCCATTGGTCTGCAGGCCGATGCTTTATCCACTGAGCCAAACCGGCTAGGGCTGGAACCTCTATAATTTTTAGTATAATATCTGAAATATTACTGAATAAAAAACTGTCAATAGTATACTAGTATATTCACAAGTTATCTGGAAATTGGCTATGATTAAGAAAGCAGAGGAACTGAGTAGCAATGGGTAAAACATGGATCATTTCACCACAGAAGTAAAATCTATATAAAGAATCAAATGGAAACTGGAGAATCAAACAGTACAAGATCTTAAGTTAATTACTCAGTAAATGCGTTTGACAGTAGAAGTCAGAATAATCAACTGATAGACAGCTCAATAGGACCTGTCTAATTGAAGCACAGAGATGAAATAAAAGAATGTAAAATAGATAAAGGAGGATAAGAAATTTGGAATATGTAATGTCTGGCATACAAGTAATTGGAATATTAGAAGAGAAATAGAGTTTTTTGGAGAATCAATATTCAAAGAAATAATGGCTATGAATATTCCAAATATGATGAAAGATATCAACCCACAAATTCTGTAGGCTCTGTGAATGACAAGTAGAATAATTACAAAAGAAAATAAAACGTAGGCACATGTGAGTAGAACTGATGAGAACCAAAGACAAGAAGATTTTAAAAGTAACTGGAGGTGGGACAAAAACCAGGCTGAGAAAAATAAGACTTATTGTTAAAGTAGCAACAATAATGCAGCTAACTTCTTAACAAGAACAGTAGGGGCCAGAGATAATAGAATTCCATCTTATAAGTAATGAAGGAAAGTAACTGCCAACCCGAAATTCTTTACTCAGTGAAAATGAAGGTTAAATAAGACTTTTTGGAAAGGAATAAATAAAGCTGTCTTTTATTTGCAAGTGACACGAAAATCTATGTAAATATAAAAGACATTTTAGACCAACAACAACTGAAAGAATGTGTCACTGACAGACAGTATTAAAAAATAATCCTGTGTGTGCTCTTTATAAAAGGCTCATTTTAAATGTTCAGATACAGAAGTATTAAAAGTAAAAGAATGGGAAAGATACCATGCAAACAGTAAGCAAAATAAAGCTGCTGGAGTTTTCTAATAAACAGAAAAGTAGATTCTAAGGGCAAGAGGTAAAGAGGAATAATACCTAAGTATGAAGAAGATTTCACAGTCCTAAATTTGAATGCAAGAGGTACCATTTCTTTAAAATACTTAAAGCAATCAATGACAGAAAAACAACTATAAAGACAATCATAATCATAGAAAGTCACTTGAACATTGCCTTTCCTATAACTGATAGAACAGGCATCCTCAAATCTATACAGATATGGAAAATCTGAACAACATATTTAATAAATGTGACGTAATTAATTTTAGGGTACTGCACTCAACCATGGCAGAAGTCTTACTTTTCCAAGTGCATATGAATCATTATCAAAACCGACCATATACTGGTTTATAAAGTCTCATCAAATATCAAAAGCCTTAAATCATTTATATTATGTTATCAGATTATAAAGAATTAGAGATAAATAAAAACCCAAAGTATAAGTAAAAAAACACAAATTCCTTGTAAATTAATTTACTCTAAGTAATCTGTGTGTCAAAGAAGACACCTCATTGGTAATTAAAAATCTTTTGATCTGAATTTTAATGAAGTTATGACTTAGGCAGCTAAAGCAGTACATTCAGGGTAATTTATAGCCTTCAGTTCATATGAATAATTGCTTAAAAATCAGTGATACAACCTTCCATTTGAAGAAACTAGAAAAAGAATAATAAATTAAATACCAAAAAGTAGATAAAAGAAAATAATGATAAGATCTGGAATTCATTAAAGAGAAAACAAATGTATGATAGAAAAATAATCAACAAAACCGACATTGGTTCTTTACAAAGATTGGTAAAATTAATAGCAAGATTGATCAAGGAAAGAAATTACCAATATCAAAATGACTTAGGACAGGCTGTTAAATCTCTCTTCCCACAATAATAGAAAACCACTTTCCAACCGGGTCTCCCTCCATTCTCCGAACTATGAGATTAGAGAAGACATAACATTCATTTAGCCCCCTCTTGGGCATATAGAGCTCAGGGAGACTCAGTATTCTCAAAGAGAATAAAGTTGAACTCCTTTCTACCTACTCTGCTGGGCTCTGTAGGTCTGGAATTAACACACTTCACATAGAGTTCTGAGACTCCATGGCCCTTGTACAGAATTTATTTCAAGTTCTCTCAACAGGGACTTCAGTAGATTCTGAGTCCTACTAGACATCACATAGCTGCTGTCAAATTTAGAGAGGCAGATGGCTCAGCTGATGGAAGAGGACAAATATTATAGGTCATGTTTTTAGAAAACTTTCTCAGTTCCTTTGTAATAATTATAGTAGCAGCAGCAGCAGCAATAGTAGTAGTAATAATAATAATATTTAATTGGCTGTAAGTTACCATATTCTGTCTGCCACAGATCCCATTTTATGGGTGGTAAGTTAGAAGTGAGGGAAAAGAATTCTGAAGACTTGGATTAAGTAGTGGCTCTGATATTAACATTGAGATATTGGACAGATGATTTAATTCTCTGTGCCTGTTTTCTGTCCAGAAAATCAGAATAATTCTAATAATGCCCTTTTGAAGTTGATGTCCTTTAGGGACAGCTATCTAGCCCACTACTCTCTTCTCCTTCCCTCAACCTCACCTTTTAGAATTGCTTTACCAAGAAGACTACTATAGGCATTCCTACTTGTACTATTTGACCTTGTTTTCCCAGGTTCAGGGGACCTGGTGGGCTCAGGAGTAGATAGTTGACCCATGCCTGGTCAGATTCTGGGACTTTGCTCAGAATTGGGGATTTAGAGACTCTTCAGTCCCAGCAGGCTACTGGAACCCAGGGCAGGCTAACATAGATGGTAAGGATCTGTTGTGAGGCCGTCAGCTAGCTCAGCCATATGCCAAGAGACACCAGAGAGCTCATTGGCACTGAGATGAGAGCAGGTAAATCCCAGATTGAGAGAGTGATGCAGGGAGAGAAATTCCTTGGTTTCCGATGGTTTTCTAATTTCAGGTTTTAGAGTTCTTTCATAGATTTGACTGAATTTTCTCTCCTAGAGATGCAGAAGTTTGCTTCTGGGTTAATAACACATTTTGCCTATTTCTTATGTGCTTTAGTTTGGGTGAGTTTCTGTTGCAGACAACTGAAGGATTCCTAAGACTGGTCAAGTGGGTATACATAGAAAATGAGAATAAAAAAAGTGTCTTGGAAAAGGAACAGAACCATACAGACAGAGCTTTTTGTTGCTTTGCTGATCAAACACATGTGCATATCTATCTCTTTAATTTAGGTGTATTCTTTGTGTGTAAGTATTTAATTTATTCTTTGTATATATTTTAGCAGCTTCTAATACTTGAAACCAGGGATCTTACTCTTGTACCTAAGACATTCCAGTTAGAAGTTAGACACTTTTTAGCAACTAATTGAGATGGACTTTGGCTGCACTTTGGAGCCAGTCGACTTTTTTCTTCCCTGTATTTCTAGACTCACAGCTAAGATGGGGGAAAGAAATAAGGCAACATACTGGGGCTTTGAAATCCAGCCTCCGTCTTCTGTTTCTCGCAGATAGTTTCTGTCTGAGGACTCCGTCTCCTTTGGCAGAATGGTGTGTTTTTCCGTAAAGGCAAGCATGTCGTGGGGAAATGAGTGCTTACAGCTTTGACAGTTTCTTCTAAACGTATATCCCTAGGAAAGCAAACATTGAAAAATTTCTGTTTCCTCAAAAGTTGCTACATGAGGGCCCACAGGCAATGAAAAAGCCAGAAATAATCCCTTCTTCTTGCCATCTTCTCAGTCATTCATCCTAGAGCAGCGGTTCTCAACCTGTGGGTCGCGACCCCTTTAGGGGTCAAACGACCCTTTCACAGGGGTCGCCTAAGACCATCGGAAAACACATATATAATTACATATTGTTTTTGTGATTAATCACTATGCTTTAATTACGCTTATTTTGTAACAATGAAATTGGGGGTCACCACAACATGAGGAACTGTATGAAAGGGTTGTGGCATTAGGAAGGTTGAGAACCACTGTCCTAGAGGAACACAGGATAAACACATCCATCTTTCAAGTTGTGTTTGTCAGAGTCCAGTCAGGAAAACAGGAACTGCTCGGTGTATTTCAACAGAAGGCATTTAATGAAACAGAGAAGAATTCGCGACATAGGTGATGGAAAAGCTGACAGAGCAACTGGGAGGCATGAGTCCACCCCGGGATTGAGAGAAAATTATGGGGGAGACAACAGGGCGGGTATTACCAAATTTCCAGAGGCCAGAAGTCCCTGAGACAGGACAAGGAACATGGGCAGGCCTTTCCCTGGCAGGGGTTTGGAACTAAGGGAGAGGGATGGCTCCTTGGGATCTATGAAGGACATATGCCTTACCTTCTGCCAGAGAAGAGAAACTACCCAAAGGAAGAAGTGAGAAAAAACCCCGACTCCCTCCCCCTT
>NW_005871104.1:3361718-3393670 GCF_000147115.1 Myotis lucifugus | reverse complement strand
AGTGTTGGAGTTGTACTTGACCTCTCTCTTTAAGATTTTATAATATTTTATAATATCTATGAAAACAGCAAGATTTATTCAGTGTCTGTTTTATGTATCAGTCTCTGTTTTAAATGCATATACACAGCATCTCCTTTATTCCCCACAATAAAGTGGTTAGAAAGATAATGCTTATTGGGTGCATTTTGCAGACAAGGAAACTGAAGTTCATCGGGGCACATGGACTTCCCAAAATTACCCTGTTAGAAAGTGATAGAGGAGGAGAGGAGCTCAAATCTGTCTGACTCATTATTTTAAATCACCACTTGAGTATATGTTTTTCATTGTTTCTAGAAAGAAAGGAAGGGAGAGGGAGAGAGAGAAACATGAATCAGTTGCCTCTCATACGAGCCCCAACAGGGGATCAAACCCACAACCTGGGTATATGCCCTGACCAGGAATCAAACCCGTGGCCCTGTGTTGAACGGGTCAGTGCTCTAGCTAACTGAGCCACAGCACCAGTACGAACTCTGTCTGACTAAACCTGTGTTCGTAGCTGCTATGCTTTGAGGCTCCCTGGTGCAGTTCTTATGTCCCCTTGACTCCCAGCAGTTTGAATTGTCACCCTGAGATCGGTGTAATGCGTTGTAATTGTATCACCTGCGTGCCTTTCCTGCTGTGGCTGGTGATGCTCAGGGCTAAGCTGTTCCAGGAAGCCATTCAGGATATACTCAGGTTGTACGACTACTGCCTGCCACTGGAATGTTAATTACCTGACTGTAACCATGCTGTTTCTCCTGATGCCCTGATGTTTATTCATTAGTCTTCCTGACCATACTTGGATGACAGAGAGCATTCTGGTCTGACCAGTAAAAAAGCAGGGGTTTTCTGAAAGTCCCTGTCTTGGCTGATTTTATTCCTCATATAAATAGAATACATGGAAGTTAACACAACTAGAATTGCTCTATCTTTACTCTTTCACGCAAATATGTATGGAACACCCCTATGTACCAGGCGTGTGTCTGAATGCAGATGTGGCCCCTAACATTCATGGTGGTCGTATGGTCTAGTTGCTGTGCTGCCCAGTAGGACTTTCTGTACCAGCCACATGACTATTGAATTCAATGGGGCAAGTGCCACTGAAGAGTAGAATTTGCAGTTTTAATGAATTTAAATTTAAGTGTAAATACCATGCATGCTTAGTGGCTAGAGGACAGTGCAGGTCTAGTGGAAAATATAGAAAATTATGGTGAAGGATGTATAGTGATTTAACATTTACAGAGTATCTGCAATGGGCAGATCATGGGACAGGAAGAGGAGTAAGACTTGGCATGTTGTAGTTCACAGTCTAGGGAGCATGCGAACACTTAAATAGATACTGTATGTGTTGGTTGAAATATAGTCTGAAGTGAATGGGGTAGGTGGAAACTGAGGGAGGAACCGACAACCTGCAAAATCAGGGGCTATTTCAAGGAAGAGAAAACTTCTGGGGGGAAAATGAGGGAGTTGGCTTGAGAGGAAACTATTCCTGTTGGAGCAGGACTTCTCCATCTGGGCACTGTTTTGGGCTAGATAATCTATAATAATAAAAGCGTGATATGCTAATTATACCGGATGTCCTTCCAGACAACCTTCTGGATGAAGCTGGGGCTGCAAGGGCCGAGGCGGCCACCATGGTGGTGGTGGGGGCTGAGGCAGAGGCGGCGGGGGTCCGAGCCCTTTGCACGAATTTTGTGCATCGGGCCTCTAGTAATTTAATAATAGATATGTTTGGGTTGGATAATTCTTTGCCTTGGGGGCTGCCTGGGCATTATAAAATGTTTAGTACCACCCAGGCTTGGACCCACTAACTGCCAATAGTATCACATCCCTCATTCTTGATAATAAAAAAATGTGTCCAATCATTGCAAAGTAGTCTCGACAGAACAAAATAGCCTCTGGTTGAGAACTTCTGCTGAAGAGAAAATGCGATGTGAAAGCCATAGGTGTTGTGGATAGAGGAGTGAGTCACTGGAGATGGGAGCATGGGTGGGGAGGACGGTGCCTGGGGGAATGACATGAGAGTGGGGCCAGATGTCAAAGAGATTCAGACACCAGCTGTGGAGTGCACGCTATTCTGTAAGCAACAGAGTTGGTAGAGGTTTTTACAGTAGAAGAGTGACAGGATCAATTTTGTTATTTTGGAAGGCAAACCTGAGGTGGGCGTTCTCACATTGCACCAGGCGAGAAACAAACCAGGTTGGGGAACTGATCTTGTTGGGGCTGGTGTCCTGTTGTGTGTCAGGCAGATGGTGAGGACTTGACCAAAGGCTACAGCAGCTGAGAGGGGAGAAGGCCAGCATAGCTAGTCAACAACATTTAAATGAATCAGTCTTTCTACTGATGCGTTGACTAATGTACCAACTGACAAACACATCCTTAGAATGACAGACTTTGAAGACATTTATTTGATTTTTTTTAAAAAAACGCTGTGTTCTGCATTTTACTATTTTCATGGGAAATGGAACTATTTTCTAGAGCGATT
The DNA here is from genome assembly GCF_000147115.1 of Myotis lucifugus. Lineage (NCBI taxonomy): Eukaryota > Metazoa > Chordata > Mammalia > Chiroptera > Vespertilionidae > Myotis > Myotis lucifugus. The sequence continues at coordinate 3,391,167 of NW_005871104.1, read as the reverse complement.
TTATGTATAGATTTGTTTAATTAACTGTGTCAAAAATATTGTATTCCTACTTTCGTGTTTGATAGAGTATTGAGACAGGAAAGGATATGATTTTTATCTTCATTTATTTTAGATCTTCATGATGAATTTGAATATATATGCATGTAATATACTTTATATATGTTATAATATTTGTATTTATATGTTATAATGGTTGGGCATAGTGAAAAGAAGAAATGTTGGCTATTTTCATGAACAGTTTGAGTACTGAAGAGTAATTGTCATAATTACTTGATGTGAATATCTTGAATCAAAAAAGACAGCAATGAAGGAATAGAAACCCTGTGGTTTTTGGGCCGTTGCCTCCTTTATTTTTTATGTTTTTTGTTAATCCTCACCCAAGGACATTTTTCCCATTTATTTTTAGAGAGAGTAGAAGGGAGGGAGAGGGGGAGAGAGCGAGAAAGAGAAAGAGAGAGAGAGGAAGAGAGGGAAAGAGAGAGAGAGAGAAAGAGAGAGGGAGAGAGAGACATCAATATGAGAGAGACACATCGATTGGTTGCCTCCTGCATGTGCCTTGATGGGCCTGGGTGGCCATTCTAACCATTGACCAACACCTGCCTCTTTTAGAAAACATTTTGCGGTTGGATTAATTTCACTTAATGGTTACCTCATTTAAACAAGCTCCTGTCATTCAGAACATAGAATAATTACCGCAGAAGAGTTTATAGGTTGAGGTTCTGAATATTTAAGGCTAGATTAACCTCTAGGGCACAGACAATGAGCAAATGGATGGGTAAATAATAGCATGTGCATAGAAACATGCATCTATGCACAAATACAAAAGTAGTGCCTATAGCCCAGCAGGTGTGGCTCTTTAGTTGAGTGTAGCCCTATGAATAAGGAGGTCAAGGTTCGATTTCTGGTCAGGGCACATGCCCAGGTTGCAGGCTTATCCGCAGTAGGGGGCGTGCAAGAGGCAGCCTATCAATGATTCTCTGTCATCATTGATATTTCTACTTCTCTTTCTTCCTCTCTGAAATCAATAAAAATATATTAAAAAAATAGTACCTTGTAGTGTAGTAAGTTGGCTCTTTGGAAGAACATTAACTGAAATTGCTGTCAGCAACCTGATAAAAAATAAACTTTGGATGAAATGAACCTGCCTTTGGCACTTGAGACCTCTTTCAGAGTGCTGCGGGTACTGTGCTGCCTGTATAATTTCATTTTCTCAAGTTGTTTAGTCAGGTCACATGATCCATACATAGCCTTCATTGCTTCCACTCAGAGCGAGAACTAGCAGTTGGCATCTTGGCTTTGTGAATTATCCTTCTTCTTCTTCTTTTTGCTTTAAAAAATTTTTAAATTTATTTCCAAACCCTGTTATTTCTGGCTTTTGAAAGGCAACCCCTACCAGAATGTTATTTTTAAAAGAGCTTGTGTAGCATGAGCAGGTGCTGGACAGTAAATCAATCTGGTTGCATGTTGTTCTCATTAAAACTTTGCACCCAACCTGCTGGTCCAGTGGAGAGGAAGATACGATGGGAGGCAGACAGAGGCGTCAGCACTCTACTGTTGGGAAGAACCTGCGCTTCATTTATTTGCAGCCTAGTAAATCCTCTACACTGTACTCTCTTCCTGTTTAGGAAAATCCAGTGGGGATTGAATGATACTAGGCAAACTATCCTCATCTGTGAGAAATGGATTAAAAAACAGAGCGATCTACTTGGAAGTGAAAAAATCATTAGAAATTATCTAGCCAATGGGTTATCGTTTTGATTGTAGTAGAAGTCTTGAGCAAGGAAAATCTTTCATAAAATAGTAATGTTTCAGACAATAATGATGATAGAAAAATTTTATTGAGTGTTTTCAAATGCCATCATTGTTCTTGTAGGAAACTGGAGGGTAGGAGAAGTAATTTAAGTGCTGAAGTGACACAGTTACTAAGAGACGGACCTGTTTGAGCCACCTTCACCAACCCTGAAACTCCCCACTTCTAGACTGCTTTATGTACTAGGGCAGTGATGGCGAACCTATGACACGCGTGTCAGAGGTGACACGCGAACTCATTTTTTTGGTTGATTTTTCTTTATTAAATGGCATTTAAATATATAAAATAAATATCAAAAATATAAATCTTTGTTTTACTATGGTTGCAAAGATAAAAAAATTTCTATATGTGACACGGCACCAGAGTTAAGTTAGGGTTTTTCAAAATGCTGACACGCCGAGCTCAAAAGGTTCGCCATCACTGTACTAGGGCATGGCATGTTTTTATTGCATTAGCTACTCAGGGTTAGGTGTCTTGTGTGAGCTGAACACGTGTTAAGTACACTGTAAGGGAACTCAGGCACTCATCTCTGCACTCACAAGTCTATAGTTGATAATTGTCCAACTCCTTCAAAGAGCCAGCCAGGCATGGTGTTAGCAGCTGATGTGTGTGGTCTCTGCCCTTCTTATGAAATGTACAGACTAGAACTGAAAATGATGTAATGTATTTTGGGATCAGAGTGGTTATACTAGGAAATAAGAGAGAAAACACATGGAATTATTTTTCTCCATATCACTGTGTCTTGCTCAGTTCGAAATGGTATGGCAAAGTGCTATTGATTGGGTGGCTTATAAACAAAAAACATTGCCTGACCAGTATGGCTCAGTGCTTGAGTGTGAACCTATGATCCAGGAGGTCATGGTTCAATTCCTGGTCAGGGCACATGCCCAGATTGTGGCTTGATCCCCAGTAGGGAGCGTGCAGGAGGCAGCCAATAGATGATTCTCTCTCATCATTGATGTTTCTATCTCTCTCTTCCTTCCTTTCTGAAGTCAATAAAATATATTTAAAAAAAATAAATGAGAAATATTTATTTTTCCCAGTTTTGAGGCTGGGAAGTTTAAGATCAATATGCTGTTAGAGTGGATGTCTGGTGAAGTCCTGCTTCCTGTTTCATAGACAGCTGTCTTCTGTCTGGAACTCACATAGCAGAAGGGGTGAGAAGCTCTCTAATACAGGCTAATCCCTCATGACCTCATTATCTCCTGAAGGTCACCACTTCCAAATACCATCACAATGTTTAACATATGACTATTGGGGGAACACAAACATTTAATCTATATCATATTGTTAACCCTAAGAGGGCAAGGACAGAAACTATCCTGGTTGTGTATGTAAAATGACTGAGATGAATCAAGAGACCATCAATGTAGTGAATTCATAAGGAATCTAGTCTGTTTGAGACATCCCTCGCTAAACTCTGGGGTCACTATCACCAGCCTTTTTCAATGTGAGTCTCAGTATCACTTATTCTTGGAGTGAGTGAATGATCTCACTGACTTTCTTACCTTCCTAATGCCTGGATTATGACCATGAGTTCTAGACTGACAGATAATGAGAAAGAAAGAAAACAGTGAGGAGTGGGAGAGAACAGAATGGAGGCAGGGAGAAGAAAAGTGAAGAGGAAGAGGAAGGAGGAAGGTGGGAAAAGGGCCCAACCTCTTTAGGAACCATAAACATCTTATGGAGAATGAGCAGGAGGTTAAGGAAATGAATGGAAATCTTGGGCCCTGAATGAACATCAAGGATACGTAAACATGGCAACACATATTGATGATTGCTTCGTGAGTGCATTATCTTTAATTTCTGAAGACTTTACTAGTATAACTGAAAACAGAACTCTATAGTCATCTGATGGAGTACTTTCTGGAATGTGTGATCCTGGCAAGTCAGTCGATGCCTTTGGGCCTCGGTCGGCTCTTCTGTAAAATGAAAGAGTACAGTATGATGAACCTCTTTCTTCAGTGCTAAAATTCTCGTTGGTTTTCTTCCTGTTGGCTTAAAGGTCAGTCATTTATTGCTGTGGCAATAATTTATCCAGGCTTATTATGTTCATTAGATATAATTAACAAAGAATGCATATGCTTTGATGTTTTTATTTTCACTAAATATAATGGGGATGTTAATTTAAGATTGTACATCTCCAATAAAATAAGCCATTAGAATGTTAATGTTGTTGCTTTAAACAAGCTAAACCACGTGTATCTGTACTTTTTTTTTGGTCAGATGGTCTTTCCCCATATGCAGAAGCCGACATACCTTTTAATAATTGGAGCTCTTATTGTGCACTCTAAAAATAAAACAGAAGATTTGCAACATATTTTGCTTTTAGGAGGTTGTACATGTTATTTCAGTGTTGTTGCTCCCTTTTTTCTAAATGTCACGCCTGTTTTTTAGAGCAGCTTAAAGGGTTATAGACTCTACTTATTTAGTAATAGCAGAGGAATCTTCCTTTGATTGCATCAATTTGTTAGTTGTTACTATTAACCTTCCTAAGTTAAATGAAGATAAAATAAAGAACTAAATATTGATAAAAACCCATCAAAACTGTTTTGTGGGCAAATACTCACCTGATGAAAAATAGGTATCTGAAAAAATTTGCAGTAAAGAGTAGATAAAAAAGATTTGGCTTAAAAATATCAATCCTGTGATTTTTGTAGGGCAGAGAGGTTTTCTCGGAGTAATTTTCCTTTAATGTCTGCTTTTTACTGATAAACCCCATTCAATGTGAGATTGCAGTTCCCAGGGAACTCCCGATAAATCATTATGTTTCCCCAAACTGCTCTTTCCTGTTTGCCACTTAACTGATGCTGGATATAAAAATCATATGTAAAAGCATGGCTAGGACATTTATTTCACAGAACTAAAAACAATGTTGGGGTTTTAAAACTACCACCCAGTTTCATGCCTGGAAATTTGCAGACACTTAAAAAGTATTTGTGGAATACACTTGGATTCTTATGAAGAAACCTGCTCCTTAGAGAATAAATTAGACCAAGAAAGAAGCACCAATCCATGGCCCCATTGTTCCAAACACTGTGCCAATTTCAGTCTGACCTCACCATGATAATTCCTTATGGAAGGCATTAAGCTGAAGATGAGCATCCTTAGACCAGGAAAAACCAAATAACCCCCCTACCATACATTTATACTCTAACATTATTATCAGTTCTTTATTTCCTCAAAAAGTTTCCAGTCATCAAACACAGGTATGCAGCTGAATTCTGTCTTAGCATGTTGATAGAGAAATATAATTAATTACAGGAGCAGTATGTTTGATATACAGGAGGTCCACCTTCATACTGCAGACTCGTGTTTCTCAAAGTATCACCTTTCGACCATTTAAAACAGAACTATGTAGGATGCTAATTATAAATGCAGATGCCCAGGCCCTCGCAGACGTTTTCAACACCACATTTGGGAGCACACTCAGAAATCTACATTTTTAACTGGTTTTCCCCAGGATGTCTTCGGTTGCATGAAGTTAAGTAAGCATCCCCATATAGTACCGTTACTTTAGTTGTGCAGCTATCCTGGGAATAAACACGCATCATCGCGATTATACTCATTGAGAGAATGTCTTGGGCTTTCGTGATTCCTGTGTCTTTAGGCATCTTGAGTTTATGTGTAGAGGTAACTGATGGTGGGATTAAAAACAAAAAGAAGGAAAAGGAACACCTGAGGACATAAAACTAGTTGTCTTTGTCATTGAATCTAAGAAGCAAATCAATGGTTTGATCACAGGGAATATGTGGAAGGAAAGTGAGAAGAGGTCAAATGAGCATGTTGGGCTGGTGGGAGGCATGGAATGTTATGTGGAAGCTTGGGCGTGTTTGGTTTTTAATTTTTATTGAATTTATTGGGGAGCCATTGGTTAATAAAATTATATAGGTGTCAGGTATATAATTCTACAATATATCATCATATTGTATTGTGTGTTCACCACCACAAGTCAAGTCTCCTTCCATCACTATGAACCCCCCCCTTTACTGTCTTCTACATCTGCTCCCCTTTTCCCTCTGGTAATAACCATACTGCTGTCTGTGTCTATGAGTTTTTTGTTATTTTATTTATTTATGTTTTTGCTTAACCCCTTCACCATTTCACCCAGTTACCCAGCCCTCTCCCCTCACAGCTTTTCCTTATATCTATGAGTCTGTCTCTATTTTGCTTGTTAGTTCATTTTGTTCATTAGATTCCAGATATGAGTGAAATCATATGGCACTTGTCTTTCTCTAACTGGCTTATTGCATTTAGCATAATTCTCTTCAGGTCCACCATGCTGTCAAAAAGGGCAAGATTTCCTTATTTTTACAGCCAAGTAGTATTCCATTGTGAAAGTGTACCACAGCTTTTTTATCTCCTCATCTACTGATGGGCACTTGGGCTGTTTCGAGATCTTAGCTATTGTAACTACGCTGCAATGAACATAGGGGTGCATATATTCTTTCAAATCAGTGTTTCGGGTTTCTTTGGATATATTCCCAGAAGTAGAATCACTGAATCATAAGGCAGTTCCATTTTTAATTTTTTGAGGAAAGCTACACTGCTTTCCATAGTGGCTGCACCAGTCTGCATTCCCACCAACAGTGCACGGGAGTTCCCTTTCTCCATATTCTTGCCAACACTTGTTGTTTGTTGATTTATTGATGATAGCCATTCTGACAGGCAAAGGTGATATCTCATTGTGGTTTTAATTTTCTCTTATGATTAGTGATGTTGAGCATCTTTTCATGTCTATTGGCCGTCTGCATGTCCTCTTTAGAGTACCGTCTATTCAGATTCTTTGCCCATTTTTAATTGGCTTGTTTGTTTTGTTGGTATTGAGTTTTTTAAGCTCATAATAAATTTTGGATATTAATCTCTTATCAGAGTGTTTGTTTTAGTCTCCAGACAGTGGTGAGCCACCGAAGGTGACACAGGGGAGTGAGCTGATCAGAGCTTGTTTTCTAAAAGTAAAGGAAAAAAGGCGTACTCTCAAGTGGACTACAAAGGAGAGGGCAATATGTTTGAAACTGCAAGGGATTTTTGTTTGCAAGCTTCAAAGAAAAGGCCTGTGCATGTCTGAATTCAACTGAGAGCAAAGGACTAGTTAGAGAATTAAAAAACAAAACACCCCCTGATAAGAATAACACCCTGCGAGCGGGTCCTCATCAAAGCCCTAAATTTCGTCACTTCAAGTCACACTCCCAGGTCACTGTTGGAGGACAGCCTTTCTCTGCCAGGTATTTTCTGCTGTTGGCCTCTCATCCTGCTTGGAATTCCTTTGAAGGCTTGTTGGTTGACTCTATAACCTCAGAACTTTCGCTTGCAATTTGACAGTTTTCCAGGGAGACCTCGTTGGGATCCTGCCTGGCCAGGCTTTTGCTTTGATTATGGAAAAGTTCACTCGTCTGGTAGCCTCTTGATATGTTTCCCTGGACATCAGTTGCAATATCTATATATATTAAATGCCACTATAAAAAATAGGTAGTAAAACAGAAGTGTCTGGAATCTTCTTTCTCCTATCCTCACTTAATCAGATCCCTCCATAACTCAAAATCTATCTTTGATGGAGAGACGAAAGGTAATGTACTTATCCTTTCAGTCAGTCATTCAACAAACACTAAGCTCTCATTATCTGTCAGGTGCCTCCCAAGATGTTGAGACTATGGGATTACGAAACAAGAACATTCACTGTCAAGTGTGGAGGGACAGGCATCTACGTGACTAATTAATTAATGGTTACCATTGTTCTTAGAACAAAAGCACAAGTGCTTCATCTGGCCTCTTGGGTCCCATCTTTAGCCCCTCCATAGTTCCAGCCATCTCGTACTATGTTCATGTCAGCCAAAGTGCTCTTGTTCTTGGTATGTGCTAGCTTCCATGGATTGTTTACCATTCCCCTTAAATTCCCACTTCTTTCAGAATGCCTTCTTTGTCCTCTGAGACTAAATTTTTCCCTCTTGCTATATATTTTCATCAGTTCTTGTGTTTTCTCTTCATAGCACTTATTAGCAATATAATTGATTATTTTCACAATTGTTGCTAACTTTCTATTTCTAGACTCCAAGGTCATGGGAGTAGGGATAGAGGCTGAGCCATTCATTGTGATAACCTCAACATACTTTCCAGTTCATAAATGGCATTCAGCACACATTTATTTTTGATAATTGAATGAATAAATAGAAGGTGGAAAGGGCAATGATTGAGTGCATGAAACGTAAGAGGGACATACCAGACTCAATTTGGAAAGATTAGGAAAGGCCCTGATACCAATACTTTAAACCTAATATCTACTTACTACACAAAATAATGCCCTGTATCTCTTCACAGTCCTAAATAATCAACCACAAACTAAACCCCACTGATTATATTTATCGAGATGATAAAGCTACTGCTATTTCAGAAAGAGTCAATGCAAATTAAACCAAAATCGTTTTGTATGTAAATCTTAGAAGAAAATAAAATAGCCAAAAGATTTCCAATCAATGGACATTTTTCTAAAGAGTACACAAAATAATCAATGATTATTTCTTATGGTTCATCAATTAACATATAATACTTTTTGATATTAAACCTTATACTATCCAATTTAATAACTTTAACACATTTCTTAGGAACTAGTGTTATTATCTGCTTCTTTTAGTTGTAATTTTGTATTATTATGCCAGCTGTAAGTTGCTTATCTCACTTATTTTTATTTACTTTAAACATATCAGTGTTATAGTCTACCAGCTCAAATCATATTCTAACCAGACTATATGTTTAAGGCTTTCCTGTTCTCTTAACCTTGATGATGATCTTTGTTATTTTATTTATCAGTTTTTATGAAAACATATTGTTACTGATTTTAGAGAGGAAGGGAGAAAGACAGAGATAGAAACATCAATGATGAGAGTGAATCATTGGTTGGCTGCCTCTTGCACACCCCACACTGGGGATCAAGCCTGCAACCTGGACATGTGCCCTGACTGGGAATCCAACCTTGACTTACTGGTTCATAGGTTGATGCTCAATCACTGAGCCACGCCGACCGGACTTATTTACCAATTTTTGCTTATTTGTTTACATTCATGAAGTTGAGACATATTTGCTGCTCTCAACGTAAAGTTAGAATCCAAAAGATCTATCTAGAATATTAATTGGGCACTCTATGAAACTATAGACATGATGCATAGTAAAAGCAAATTGATTTGAACATTACTTCAGGTTATCAGAGACCTGCCAATAATTAATAAAAATTGTTAGTAAATAAAGACTGGGAAGCAAAAATATAAGCCAAAAATAGACCCACTTAGCACATGAGAAACATTATTAGTCGTTGTATTTACAAGCAAACTGACCAGATATTTTGAAGTTAGAAAACTTAGGGCTGAGTCCATTGAGCATATTTACTGAGTATTCCCTGTGTGGAAGTCTCTGTGCTGTGTTCAGTTGGAAATGGTGAAAGAAGATGACTTGGTTTTTGCTTTTGAGAATTTGAAATTTAGAAAGATAAAAGCATGCATAATCTAACAATTGAAGAATGCTTAGAATGATGTATTAACTAATAGAAATAATTAGTTATCTAGCAGATAGTGAGTAAAGGAGTCTGTGAGAATCAGTGAAGGGAGTTTCCTAGAGGAGATGAGTTTTGAGCAAAATCTTGAAAATGTAAGAACGTATGGTTTTGTAGGGACAAGGCAGGGCTGTGACTTACTTGAACTGACTTCTAATTGAATGAGTAAGTCATATATAAGTCCCAATAAGCATATTAGGATAACTAATAAGGTAACAGTAGAAGAATTGAGAAATTATGTGGTTTCATGAGCAAGTGACTGATGGAAAAATAGCTTAAGTTCTTTATTAGCTTGATGCCTGAATGCAACTACTGTGCAACTGTTTTTGTTTTTATATATTGCTCTCCAAATCTTCACTGAATGTGTATATTTTATGTTGTCGCGATCATAGTGTATGTAGCATTTTGTATTTTGCATTTCTCATTTAATTGTATGTCATAAACATTCCTGCATTTCTATCTAGTAGTTACAATAATTTTAACAGTATAAAATTCCATCTTGTTGATATATTGCAATTTACTAAATCATTCCCTTATTCCTGGTTTTATTTTATTCTTAGTAATGCTGCAATAAGTACTGCTGTGCATATACTATTTTCCTTCCATTCAATTATTTTTAGAGTACATATTCACAAAAATAAATTTATTGGATCTAAGGATTAGAACATTTTTATAGTTCTTGCTGCCTGCCATTCCCATTCTAGAAGGATTCTGCCAATTTTACTCTGCCAGTAGCAATGTATGTGGGAGTTGCTTTTCTCAGATCTGTGCCAACAGTAGGCTTAATCATTAGAAATTGGTTTGTTAATTTTATAGGTTTAGAATGACACTTTAAGATTTATTTAATTAGGGCTCCTTTCTTCCTTTATCCTGAGGATAATTTTCTTAATTTGTTTGCTTATTATTTGTGTTCTCATGTAAATCATGTAGTCATATCATTTGGCTTTTTAGCTTATTAACTCTTTTCTTTCCAAATATAATTATTTAAAGGACATGGAATTTTTTGTAGGGCCAAAGGAAATTATTAGCTGAAGAGTAAAACAGGAGAACTTTTTTTGCTCTTCCCAGATGAAACCTGGGTCTATTTTAATACATAAAAAATAGATAAGTAGGCTGCTGCCATGCCTGGTTGGAATGGCAAGTGGTGGGTCCATTTCCTGGACTCCTCACTCCCCTGGGTGCTAAAGCCCATCAGTAGAAGGAGCATTAACATTATCTTATAGTAGAAGATCCAGGTCCAGGTACTTAAAAAAATAGCCAATGACTGACATTCAAATCTTAAGTTAAAGCAAAGATATTTTAGAATAGAGACACTATAATGAAAGCTTCACTGTAGATTTTCTGAAGAATCAGCTATGCAGAATCTATTTTTCCTTATTCAGCTCAGTAAACACTTTATAAAGACAATATGTGGATCACTGGGAAGGATATGAAAATGAGCCCGAACAAGCTTTCAGGATAGCAGGGAAGATAAGAAATATACACAAATAACAGTAAGATAGGGCGTTATGAGAAAATTCTCTAATGGGAGAATAAATAATTATATTTATATAGAGAAGAGCAAGATAGTTACTTTATTGGGTGGTTGGGTACAGAGATTATCTTAAAATATTAACATGATTCCATCAGGCAGAATTCAGATTCAGGAGAAGGGAACTTATTCCAAGAAGAAAGAAAGAGGCAAGAGGTGGTCATGGCAACAGGTTTGACAAGAGGAGATGGAAGGGTGGGCAGAGTTAAAAACCAGTGAGAGGGACAAGGCTGGAATAGTCATAGGGTGGCAAAGGGAGAAGTATGGCTTAGGAATGTTATAACTCCTTTGTTTATCGAATGGAGCTATTTGATGAGGAGGGTGCCAAGATCAAAGCTGTCTTTATACTATTCCCAGCATATTTTTATGAACTTTATTGAGGTGACATTGGTTAATAAAATTATATATGTTTCAAGTGTACAATTCTATGATACATTATACATATATTGCATTATGTGTTTACTACCCAAAGTCAAATCTTCTTCTGTCACCATATATTTGTCCCTCTTTACTGCCCCCTCCTCCCCCTTCCCCTCTTGTAACCACCATACTGTTGTCTGTGTCTATGAGTTTTTGTTTGTTTGCCTTGTTTGTGCATTTGCTGCTTTCAATTTTATATCCCACATATGAGTGTAATCATATGGTTCTTGACTTTTTCTGTCTGACTTGTTTGGCTTAGCATGATATTCTCAAGATCCATCCATGTTGTTGCAAATGGCGGTATTTTGTCTTTTCTTAAGGCTAAGTAGTATTCCATTGTATATATGTACCGCATCTTTTTTATCCAATCCTATTTTTAAGAGGACGGTGAATTTTCCTTTTGCAGCTTCCACCTTTACACGATTTTAAAAGAATATCCTATACATTGTTTATAAACATGAGAAAGAATAACATGGAAAGGGAACTAGACTGAGAGTCATGAAACTGAATTGTAGTCACAATATGCTATAAATGAAAAGGGGAAAAAAAGGCTATGTGAGCCTTTCCCTTACCTAAAGTGTATTTTAAAACATGGAAATTTAGTCACACACCTGTAGCCTACACTGATTTCACATAGAGGAACTTGTGAATGGATGGACTTGGTGGATATTTTGAGCAGGACCGAGCATTGTGGCTGTGAGAATGAGCAACATCAGTGGCTTCTCCAGAGCCTGGGCTATGGCTCAGGGGCCTGTGCTTCTCTCTGCAACTCCAGCACTCGCCTTGGAAGGTCAAGCTGCATCCAAGTGGAAGTCTTGCCATAGACTCCCTTAGGAATACAGCTTTGCTTTCATTTCCTGTGAGTTTGGCTCTTCAACCTATGGCAGACAGGCGATGATGGAAAGAAAGGGCTAGTCCTCAAAATATAGAGGAGATGTGGTAACCAATTAAAATAATGTAAATGGATGTGCTCTGTGACCTATAAACTGCCATATACAGGAAAAGGGCATTTATACTCCAAGTGACGCCTGCTTGAAGGTGGCTGTTTTAGGAGCCTGGATCCCAGCTTTGGACCACAAGCAGAGCAATCTTCAGTTACTAGCTTTATTCTCAACATGGACAAAATGGGATTAACATCCTCTGTGACCCCAAAGTCTTGCTGTAGAACCCACCCCACTGTGAGTACTTGATAAATTTGAGCTTCAACGATAGTGTTTGTGATAATGATATACCTATCATTTTAAAGCAAAAGCCAGAGAACTCATGGTAATTTACTCAGCATATACCCAATACCTAACCCTATCACTTTGAGCAGAAACATATGTAAAAGGTAAATTTCAAACAGCAACAACAACAACACACACACAAATGTGTGCTCTGAATCTGTAGATGCTCATTCTCTTCGACCTGTTTTTTTTTTTTCCCTTCACATCTAGGAATCTCGTCTAAGTTAATCATCCCTGATTAAGGCAATAAATTTTATTGAAAGTTATTTTTTACAGTGACAATTAGAAGGAGTCTTCATGTCCAGCCATAGGAGAATGCTTCAATACATTGGATTTAAAATTAGATGGGGTGGGATATTTACTTTGCAGAATATAACAAAATTATGGTTCAAAAGACTGTATTGTGACAAGGAACAATATTGTTTAAATATTTCTCTTCAGAGAAAAGGCAAGATCATACTATGATTTTAATTCTATTAAATATATGAATATTAATTAATATGTAAAATAAATATACATATATTTTTCAGCTAAAAATAATGATAATACCTATCATACAGAGATCTTTTGAGGATTATATGATGATTGATACATGTCTGACATATTAACACTAATTATTAGCTTTATCATTGGCTAAGTTGGTTTTCTGTATTTTACTTAAATGTCATCATATATTAACCATCCTTTACTGAGAATCTGTTATGTGTCGGGCACTGAATGAGGTGCTGGAATACGGAAGTGATTATGTGGGGCCCCTGAACATGTGACGCTCACATCCCAGTGAGGAGAGAGAGGTACATCACTAAAGGAGCAGTGGACTTAGATCTAACTATTTAAATCTAAAGTCAGCTTCTAAAGTGGCCACTCTCTGGACAAATGAATTGCAAAAACGTATATCTTCCTCTCAGCCCAGTACACTAAACACTAGGGTACAGTTTGGGTGGTCAGTGTGGCTCAGTTGGTTGAGTTGAAAGGTTGCTGGTTTGATGCCTGGTCAGGGCATATATACCTACATACCTGGTTACAGGTTTAATCGCTGGTCAGGGCATGTATGGAAGGCAACCCATGTTTCCTTCTCACATCTATGTCTGTCTGTCTGTCTCTCTCTCTCTCTCTCTCCCTTTTTCTCTCTCTAAGCATGTCCTCAGGTGAGGATTAAAAAACACACACAGTGGGGTACAGTTAAAGTTTCAGCCCCCATCACCCTCTCAGCCCTGCATGTTCATGCTGAGTTCACCCTGCTCAAGTTCATGCAGAGGCTCTGAAAAATACCCTTGAAACATCCTGAAATTGACTATGATGCACAGTAAATGAGATTTGTTGTCTCTACCCTGGTCAATGATGATTTTGCACACTGAGGTTTGAGAAATACTGAACTAGATTAAATAATGGAACAAAAGAAAAATCTATAGGCAGTTGTCAGGGTAATCCCTAGCACCGAGTGAGAGATGGTGGAGAATTCTAAAGTGCCTTTGCTCCACTGCCGGGTTTTCTCCATTCTGTTTTAATATTAAGTCTCAGTAACTTGGATGCACATCAATATTCTTATTTGTTGTTATGGGCATTTCCTTAGATAATACATAGGAAAGCATCTAGCCCAGGGACTGGCATAGGGTAGATGTCTACTACCTATTCATTGATCCGTAGCTTGACCTAGCTTGATCACAACCACATACACATTTTGCTTGGGAAAGTTGTAGCGAAGTGCTGGCCTCAGTGTCCTGTCTTTGCTCATTGGAGTCCTGCTAAATACAGTACCTCCGAGTAGCTATCACTCCCAAGTGCTTGGCCACCTGTCTCCTCTCGGGTACCAGCCCATGATCTTGATGGTGTATGACGTGGCGTCACCAGGATACAACGCATGTTAGCACAGGGGTCTGGACCAAACGGTAAGGAGCCCAGAAGAGAGGCAGACTGGTCCCTGGCAGCTAGCTGCACATTCAGTTTTTGCTCCACATTAAAAAATGTAAGCGGTGGCTGTACACAGTCTTCAGTATTTACAGCCCGAGAAAGAGCAAGCCCCTCCTGACTCTTTGTTTCTGATGGCGTCGCTATTTCTAGCTTGCCTGTATCTAACCCTCTCCTCCTGCAGTTCAGAACTCGTCAGAACATCGTATTTGATGTTCCTGCTCTAATCCCAGATTACCACACCAGGACAGCTGGAGCAGACGGAGAGAGAGAGAGACTCTTAGGGGGAAGGAACTCATTAGCCTGTCAGGAGTCACCAGGATCTGATGAAAAGTCAGATTAGGAAGGGCTTAAGCTGCTACGGAGAGCCAGGATTCATCTCAAAGATTTCCACTCAGCTATACCTGCCTGGAAGTATTTAACATGCACCAGAGACAGGCATCCCTTCTTCAGGAAGTGATACCTTTCTGTAAAAAGAATGATGAGTTATTTGAGGATTGATTTCCAGTATGGACTATAGTCCTGGGTAGTAATTAAATCTGTGGAGGGGTGAGAGGGCTGCCTGGATTCACAGCCTAGCATTCAGTTCAGTTACTTCACCTCCTTCACCTCTCTCTCCCCTTTCCTCATCTTTAAAAATGGGGCTTATGATCACACCTACCTCCTACATTTTTTGTTTTATTTTGAGATTTAATGAGCTAACACTTAAGACAGAATCTGAAAAATTCTAAGCATTCAGTAAGTGTGAGATACCATTATTATTGTCATTATTGTGAAGACAGATAAAAGTTTGCCAGCATCGGTAGATGTGATCATTATTAAAATCTTTCTATTATTGAATACTTGAGAAAATAGTTATTCTTAAAAGGCAAGTATTTACTTAGTCAATTTTTTTTCAGTTTTTAAAATTTATAACAATTGGCCATGAAGTTTACAGTTCATACAGTACCGTGACATGCATTATTCGCTCCAAGCCCCAGAAGCACGTCAAAGCTGGGGCCCTGGGAGACGGGGTTATGTAATCTGGGATCCCTGAACTGGTGATTGGTTGAGTTAAGATTTGAACCTACATCTTCAGGCTCCTCGTTCATCACTCTGCTGTGCTGACTGGCGGGGAGCCCAGCGTGGTGAGATTGCACAGGCTTTGGAGTTGCTGGAATCTCTCTTTGAATTGCATTACTACCCCTCACTATATGTCATGGTTGACCAACTGTCTAGTATTACTAAGCCTCTGTTGCCTTATCTATAAAAGTTACAGGACAATACCTTCTTTAGACACACTGTGCGGTGGAAAACCAGCCAGATCACAGCTAAGGAAGGTGCCAGCCCAGCCCAGGCCCATGGTCATTACTGTTAAAAACAGCTTCTCCCTTTATTTTTCCCACATTGATAATGTGCCCGGTGTAGTGACAGACTCTTTTTTTCCTTTACCACCAAATGAGTATTTCTTCAATGAAAGTCTGTGTCAGAGTTTGATTCCAGTTGCACCAAGACCTCCTGTCATCCACACGATCCCGTTCCCAGCTACTCAGGTTGATGAATGCACCTCTGTGAAAAAGGAGAAGAGACATGGAGGGGCCTGGGGTAGGAAGGAGGACAGAAAGAAAGCCAGCCTCTTCCAGACTTAGAGAACTTACAGACTTCACGAGGCCCTGAGCAGCAAGGGGAAAGTTTCCCAAGCAATGATGTCACCTTGTTGCTCCTGTGGACTAGGTGTGCCAGACATAAAAATAGAGGGGAGGCGAGAACATGTGCTCCGTGGGTAAGGGGCACTCCGTGTTCCACCATCCTGGTGATGTTTTCTAATTTGTTCAGAATTAACATTTTGATTGTAA
Source organism: Myotis lucifugus (assembly GCF_000147115.1). Classification (NCBI taxonomy): domain Eukaryota; kingdom Metazoa; phylum Chordata; class Mammalia; order Chiroptera; family Vespertilionidae; genus Myotis; species Myotis lucifugus. The sequence continues at coordinate 3,374,897 of NW_005871104.1, read as the reverse complement.
AACAACTGCTTGGTCTAGGGGATCTTTGGATTAGTCTGTGTGCTTCATTCATATGGTGCTGGGATTTTAAAGTGAAATGATGGAAAAAGCAAGAAAATGTTTAGGTTGCTAGAAACATGTCAGAGAGGTGCAAGAATGTCACCTGTTTATACAGTGGGGATTATTTTATGCACTGATGTATTTTTGTATTGGTAAGTCCAGGATCAAGGAATGCAAGGAAGATATTTTCTAGATCCTTGCCTTTGTTTTTATTTATTTTAAAAAACATTTTAAAATTGATTTCAGGGAGAAAGGGAGAGGGAGAGAGAGAGAAAAATATCAATGATGAGAGAGAATCATTGATAGACTGCTTCCTGCATGCCCCCTACTGGGGATGGAGCCTGCAACCCGGGCATGTGCCCTGACTGGGAATTAAACCATGACCTCCTGGTTCATAGGTAGATGCTCAACCACTGAGCCACATCTACAGGGCAATCCTTGAGTTTTTAAATAACACAGTGAGTTTTAAAGGAAGCTCCAAGGAAAAGGTGATTCCTAGTGCTGGTGTAAGATGCAATCTATTAGCAAGTCAAGGGACTCTTCTCTAAAGTATACTCCAAACCTGCCTGCTGCTCTTCAAGTGCAAGGCTGCCACTCCAGGCCAGCTCCTTTGTTTCTTATCTGGATACAGCATCGGGCTCCCAGCTGGGCTCCCTGCTTCCACTCTTTCAACCTCATAATCCATTTTCTATCCAGCAGTCGGAATGATCTTTTAAAAACATAATTTAGGTCTTTTCTGCTTAGACTCTTTCAATGACTTTCCATTTTACTTACTGCACTTGTAATACAATTCAAATTTACTGTCATGGTCTACAAGATCTGACGGGATATGACCCTTCTACTTCTCTGACTTCTCTCTTACTATTTCCACCCTTGCTCCATACATTCTCCTTGTCTTTAGCTTTCTTTATGACCCTCGAATGGGCCAGACTTCCTTCTGGCTCATGTCTTCACATTTGCTATTCTCTCTGCCTAAATGACTTAATGTCTCTCAGGCCAAATGTCACCTCTTGAGATAAGATCTTCCCTTCTGCCCAATATAAGGAATTTTATCTGGAGAACCCTAAATGAAGTTCCGTTGTTCATTTATTCACTTACTTGTTTATTATTTGTCTCCCCCTTAACTACCATGCAAGCTCCATGAGAGCAAGAATGATACTTATTTTTTGCTGTTGCTATACTTGGCATTTAAAAATTTTCAAGAATCTTCGCTGAATGAATGAATGAATGAATGAAAGAATAAGTACAATTAGGCTGCAGGACCCATGAATGAATAACTATACCGAGACTGTAGGATCCTCTGATCAGGATCTGGGCCTTGTCTTTGTTTCCTCTTATGATACTTTACTATTAGGTGCTCAAGCAGTATCTGTTGAATTGGATTCAATGAAAACATTTTATTTCCTTTTCAATGAATCAAAATGTTCCTTATGTAAATGAAATTTAAAAATATGTTTTGATAATACTTCTCTAAGAGGACTCATGCTTTCTGGGTCACTCACCATCCTTGTTTGCCTGGAAAAAGGGGGGTTTCCCCAGGATGTGGCGTTAGCAGGTCTCCCTACATGCTTTTCCTGCCTTTAGGGTAAAAAAGACCTGATGTATCGATTAAGAATTGTATTTAGCTGCTGGTAAGAGATGCCAGATATAACGTTATTCTTTTTCAAAACACAAAGTTCGGATGTGGGCACACCAGGGCTGCATGGCAGCTCCACGGCCCAGTGACCCAGCTTCCTGGCGCTCCTTCAGCCACCACATCTACAAACCAGACAGGCACTATGCCACCTGTCCATCCTGCTCTCAAGGAGACTTTCTCTGTGTGCCATCTAAATTTTTGTTTGTATTTCACTGGCTCTCTAGCTAAAAGGGAGGCTGGATAACATAAAATAATCTTTTAGTTGGGCCCATTGCCTCCCTGAATAATTCTTAATGGGTTCTGCCACACCTGCACCTTGCATTGACTTAGTGACCTTATGAGGGTTTTCCCATTTCTCTGTGCCTATTTCCAAATCTGTACTGTGATTACGAAAACAGCAGTGATGATAGTAATGGCTGCCTATGTATTGAGTTCTGCTCTGTGCCTGACACTTCATATACACCATGTTCGTCTTCACAATTATTGGGCAAGGAGGTATTATTATCCTCATTTAGATAGAAGAGTGAGGCTTAGCTAGTGGAGGTGAAGTCAATATTTGAACCCAAAGTGGTTTGACTCAACACCCATTCTTTCCATTACACTTCGCTTTCTTCTTCATTGGCCATAAGGATGAAATGAGAAATTGAATATGAACTGCTTAATATATAAATTTTGAAATTAACCAAAGCAATATCTCTGTAATATTTTTTGGAATTTTCAGCAATAACAACAAAATGTCCATGGCAGATATATACATAAAATGTTTGATGTCATCTCTAATCTAAGCCACATGAATTTGACAAACAACCCCTCACTCTTGCCAACCCCCAACTTCTCATATTAAAAGCCAACTATAAAACCAACTCTAATCCTAAAACTAACCCTAATAATAAACCCTAACTCTGACCTTAACTCTAATCCTAACTTTAAACCTACACCTAATTTAAACCCTAATCATAACCCTAACCCAAAACATAACCCTGCATGTAACCTTCAACCTGACCTTAACCATACACTTAGCCCTAAGTTTAACCCTAACCTGCACCTTAAACCTAACCCTAAACAAAGAAACTTCTGGTGTTGAGGCACTCTGCCTGCCAGGAATTCTCCTGTTAGTTTGACACAAAGCCCTTCTGGTTTGTTGTTATTGTTGTGTCCCCAGTGGGGAGCTGAAAGAACTGGCCACTGTTTTTGAAATGGCACGTGAAGGTAATGGTTACATAATTTCTCACCCTTTTCTCTGTCAAGTTAATTTGGAGGTGAAGAAGTATGCGTTGAATTAAAAAGGAGATGAAAATTTCCTACTGCCGGGACAGGATGAACTATACACCTTCCTTGGCATTGGCAGTAACTTCTAGGTGTCTCATCATTTTGGCATCCGGTCTCTGTGAGTTTGTAGCCTGGCACATGGTCCCCACATTGCTCCATGTACAGAGGATCAATTTTTGAAAACCCATGAATTTAAAAAATATTTCCTTTTCTGAAACCTTTCATGGACATTACTCTCCCCAATAATACCTGGTAAGTGGCTGATGTCTGAGTCCTACAATTATCACTAGACTTTTCTCTCATCCCAAAGCCTTTATAAAGTGACCCCCTAAACCCCCAGAAACATTGAACTCCTTTGTAGAGGGCAATGACTGTGTTTGTTTCCAGGGGAGAAAGGATTAGAAGAAAGCACATCCTTGGGCCTGGAAGGAGATTGCTAAGAGCCAAGATTGGGATACCTGGTTTTTGTATGGTAACTCATACCCTGTTTGGGGATCTTCACTTTGAGAAAATTGAATAGACGATCAAGCAGCCAGAGTAGCAGTTCCTTTATCTTTATGTTGATCATTGTTTTCCTTTTTAAAAACTTTTTGGTTTGAAAAAAATGTACATGATACATAATCTTAAAGGGTGCATTTCAGACAAAAGTATTAGAGGATTGAATGGGACAAGCCCTGGAATGAAGAATCTCAGGTCATATTACTGACTCAGGATCATAAAATTCCTATTTAAAGTTAACACTTACCAAGAGCTTCCGGAGTGCCTGAAACTATAGTAAGTTCTTTAAATATATTCTCTCGCTATCTCCAGATAACCCATTTGACATGGTGACAGTGACATCATCTCTATTCATAGGTGAGGGAATGGAGGTCCAAAGGGGTTCGATATTTTTCTCAAGTCACTCCATTAGGAAGTGGTTGAGATCAGATTTAGATCCACTGTCATCTGCCGGGGAATTGTAGTGTGTTAATCTGCTAGGCTGTCTTAACAAAATGTCACAGAAATTCATTTCCTCACAGTTCTGGAGGCTCAGAGTCCAAGATCAAAGTGCTGCAGGGCATGGTTCCCCTGAGGCCTCTCTCCTTGATTTGCAGATGGCCACCTTCTCTCTGTCCTCAGGTGCTCTTTACTCTGTGCCTGTGTACTCTCCGTGTCTCTTCCTCTTTTTGTAAGAACACCAGTCCTTTTAGATTAGGGCCTTACTGTTATGACCTCATTTAACCTTAATTATGTCCTTAAAGGTCCTGATCACACTGGGGGTTGGGGCATCAACGTATGAATTGGGTCGGGGGAGGGGAGACACAATTCAGTTTGTCATTAAACCTAAGCACTCAACCAGTGTGCTCAGTGCTTGTTCTGATATTGAGACTTTGATTAAAATAATTTTAACTTCTCTGGCCCTAAGTCTTTCATGGATAAGAAAAATTGTTCTTCTTTTTTAAAGTAGTGTTATTGAGGTATTATTGGTATACAATAAAACTATATTGATTAGTTTTTAAAGATTTCCCTTTAAAAAACTTACGATTATAATATAAATACTGCATAATTCATCTGCAAGTTTAGTCCTTATTGGTATCCAGTTAAAATGAGGTTATTCTAATGCTGCCTCCTGTGAAGGTTTGGAAGTATTGAGACTTTCTCTGAGGCCACATCAATACTTCACTCTGTAATTGCCAGTTTCCCAGGGTGTTATTGGCAACTCTTTTTCTCAAACACAAAGGAATGCAATTTTTTCTTTTCACTCCTTTACAACTTAACCCAATAATTATTGCTTGCTTGATGTATGCCGGGCATTTTTTTTTCAAGTTTAAATGCTTGTTATGTGGGAGACACTCTGAAGACCATGCATTCATTGTGTCTGATTTGGTCTTTTAGTAAGATGTAGGGTGGCACAGGTGGGAAAATTGAACCTTTCTATCCTATATAATAAAAGCTCAGCAACTGAATGTGGAACGACCGAAATGACCAGAATGACCGCTGCCCCTCGCCCCAGCCGGCCCCGCCCCCGATCGGCCCTAATCGGGGCGGGCCAGCTGGACCCCACCAGTGCACAAATTTGTGCACTGCGCCTCTAGTGCAGCCGTGGGCAAACTACGGCCCGCGGGCCAGATCCGGCCCGTTTGAAATGAATAAAACTAAAAAAAAAAAAGACCGTACCCTTTTATGTAATGATGTTTACCTTGAATTTATATTAGTTCACACAAACACTCCATCCATGCTTTTGTTCCGGCCCTCCGGTCCAGTTTAAGAACCCATTGTGGCCCTCGAGTCAAAAAGTTTGCCCACCCCTGCTCTAGTGGTTAAATAATTTGCCAGAGGTCAGTAAGCTAGAGAGGGTGGAGCTGGTATTTGACTTCAGGTCTGTCTGGTTCCTAAGCTTAGGTCCTTATTCCTTGAGCCACTGAGATGAACCGCTACTTTTGTTCTTGCAATGACCCTCACTCTTATGCCTCCCTCTGCTCTTGTGGTTTCAATTTTTGTTCCCATTGACTGCCTCTCCTGGGTGTCTGTGCTTTTCCTTTTCCCCTCACTTTCCTCTCCTAGTTCATTTCATCTCGTACGATACACACGATATGAAAGAGGGAGATCTGCATCTGTTTTCGCTCTGAAGTTTAATTGCATTGTCTCCTTTAACCTCTTGCTGATTAAATAGTGACAAATGTGGGAATTATTGTCAGATTGATAGGAGTACACAAGTTGAGAAGGGCACATGCATTTTGAAGGATGCTTTCCTTATTCACTGACATTACCTGGACTTTTGTATGCCATTGCCTTGTGCCTTTCATTATTTTTAATTCCAGTTTACATTTAGAGCTTGCAAATTGAATTGCTTTCTGTGCGGCACTATGATTTCTCTACTTGGCAAGTACCACTGCCCCCCTTCCCGCCTTGCTTTGCAGAAATTAACATGGTTGATTTTGTTCCTTGTACTGCAAACTCATCTGATCAGTAGAATCATGATCGCACTTAGTAATTGCTTCCACAGAGTCTGTAGGGAGAGTAGATGAGTGGTGCTCTGCCCGATGAGGAGAAAGGAGGTTCTCCAGGGAAGTGCACAGGAGCTTTAGGCAATGACCTTGGGTATTAGAGAGCCTTCCCTCTTCACTTGCACTCAGAAGTCTTGTGATGTTTGCAGAAGCCATTAAGGGCCCTGTTGGAAGTGTCCTCACTGGAGTCAGGATAAATCTGAAGACTCAGTTATTTGTTTTAGCTCATAGGTGCTGCAAAGGGAACCATGTTAACTCTGGGTGTTCTAGCCCAACACCAGCTCAGTTTTGATGATCTTTATTAGTGAAAAATTTCATGTCTAGTCCGTTTTTCAGTACTTTAGTTCTATGTATCACCTTAAAAAATTCAGTTGATTTTAGTTTCATGAATGAAAGTGGGATTAGTCTCATATTGAGAGACCCCAGGGTGCAGAATGAGAGCCAGTATAGCTGTATGGGTGGTTGGTGTCAAATCACAGAAGTGTTCAGGGATCCAGACCTAGATGCCCTCTAGCATCCTTTCTGTTTCTGAGATGCACAACCCATCTCCACTTCCATCCTCATCTCTCAATATTCCCCATGTTGTAGCATCCTACATCTCTGTACTGTTTATGGACCTGGTGGTCCCTCAATAGCCCAGTCTCTTTTTTTAAAAATATAGTCTATTGATTTTTTACAGAGAGGAAGGGAGAAGGACAGAGAGTTAGAAACATCGATGAGAGAGAAACATCGATCAGCTGCCTTCTGCACACCTCCTACTGGGGATGTGCCCGCAACCAAGGTACATGCCCTTGACCAGAATCGAACCTGGGACCCTTCAGTCCACAGGCCGACACTCTATCCACTGAGCCAAACCGGTTAGGGCTAGCCCAGACTCTGTGCCTTTCAACTTTCTCTTCCCTATTTCTGGAAAACTTTTCTCTGGTCTTCTCTGTGATTGATTCCTTGATAGTCTTCAGGATACAACCCAAGCACTACTACCTTTCTATATAGTAACCCCTATCTTGCATATTGACTTAGGGGCTCTCCTCTGTCACCAATGCTTATCTTAACTATAGTACCTGTCACACTACATCATAACTGTTGGATGCCTTGTCCTTTTCCCCTTATGCTGAGGTCCATGACAATGCTAATTTTATTTTTGAATCACATGTGGAGGATATTGTTGAATTGGTCAATGAAATGAAATAGCTATATATTAATTTTGTATATAGAGTTATAGATTTTTAAAAGATATTTTGATCAGCACTTAATTCAGTAAGACTATTTTTTTAAGCTTTACAGTACCTGTTTTTCTCTTTTATGTACTTTCTCAGCTATGCTTTTTCTAGAAATCCTACATACTTTTCATGGACTATTGTCAATGAACATGTTCATTGGTTTTTAAGCAAGTCAGACAGTATTGAACTAAAGTTTATAGTTAATATAAAAAGGAATGATCTTGCAAGACTTATTTTTATAGAAAATACACTGGATAGGAAAATCTGTTTTGTGAGTGGGTTATTGAATCCTATAGAGCAACTTACCCCTTTTATTTGTAATTTGTAAAGGTTTTTCTTATAGCAATGGGCATTAAGAGACCTCCTTTCCAATAGAGCAGCGTTTCTCAACCTGTGGGTCGCGACCCCTTTGGGGGTTGAACGACCCTTTCACAGGGGTCGCCTAAGACCTTCGGAAAACACATATATAATTACATATTGTTTTTGTGATTAATCACTATGCTTTAATTATGTTCAATTTGTAACAATGAAATTGGGGGTCACCACAACATGAGGAACTGTATTAAAGGGTCGTGGCATTAGGAAGGTTGAGAACCACTGCAATAGAGGGTGCTGCTACTCCACTAGCTATGATGGATCCCAACAGATGAAGCCATCAAAAGAGTTGTTCTAAATGCATCCCAGATGGCTACTTACAATTATGATTTATGCTCAGTATAATTTGAAGTATTTTAAACCCTGGGGGGGGGGGGGCGAGTCTACCTGCTTATTTTGCAAGCTCCAGTCTTGTTACATGCTATGTTTCAGCACTTTTTAGGTTAACTGGGTCTCACAGTGCTATCCACAGAGAGCCTTCCAAGTTGCCCATGCATGGTGTATGACTGCCTTTGCCTTTCAAGGAACCCACATTTGCTAAGTGCATTTCTATTTCACTTTCTCTTTCTAATAATTTTAGACCAGGTCTACTTACTTGGCCTCTGGCTACATGAGAAAAGTGACTATGGAATATAAAATGATTAATAGTTTCGGTGAATGGTCTAGAATGTGTTTTCTTAGAGACCTGATACTGAGGTGAGGAAGGAACTCAGCCTTCTTTTCATGCTTCCTTGCTTTTGTTCATGATCTTCTCTTAGTCCTGACTGCCCTTGCCATTTCTCTATTACATCCTCATCATTTTCTAAAAGCCAGCTCAAATACCCATGTAGGATTAAATACTCATTTCCATATGCTCCCCCAGCTATTTTCTTTTGGTTATTAATGGTACTTGCTTTATTTTATCTTATATAGTTATTAGCTGTTTACATATTTTTCCACCCTCAAAGACTGAAAATACCCCAGGGCAGGGACTCTGTCTTACTTGTTTTTGCACTCATATAGACAGACGAATAGACTGCATATAAAGCGTGCCCCACAAACATTTATTGATTTGAAATGAGTGTTTCTGAGAACTGTACTACGTGTAAATATTGAACCTAGAGTAACTAAACCATTATGGCTAAATGAATCCTTTAGAAATGTAGTTGTCTCTTTGTGTTGATAAGATTGAAAAGGATAAAAAGTACAGAATGGGTGAAATCTAACTAATTTTGTGGTGGGGATAGAGGATGTGCTCCATTTTAGCAGGTGGTCTTTTGTAGACTTTGCCATCGAGTGATATGCAGAGATTGTACTTGTTAACATTTTTTCCTTCTTGGTGAGACATCAGTGTTTCGATGGTTGCAGAAGTGGCAGGGTTGTGCCAGGTTTTCCTCCCTATGTAGCCTACATCAGGTACCTTTGGCAATTCTTTAATGTTATTTCACAGTTACATTTTTTCTTCTTTGTGACACAAAAAGTCTCTCAGGCCTCCCCTGTTACTCTTCTCAGACCCCGTGTTTGCCCTGATGTGTTGCAGGGTAAATGCACCATGCAGATGTCCCCCCAGAGGCCCACAGCTCTGTTCGTGAGAAACTTTGGCTTTCATCATTGTTTCTTATTTTTTGTTAATCCTCAACTGAAGGATTTTCCCCATTGATTTAGAGCAGTGGTTCTCAACCTGTGGGTCGCGACCTCTTTGGGGGTCAAACGACCCTTTCACAGGGGTCGCCTAAGACCACCGGAAAACACATATATAATTACATATTGTTTTTGTGATTAATCACTATGCTTTAATTATGTTCAATTTGTAACAATGAAAATACATCCTGCATATCAGATTTATTTACATTACGATTCATAACACTAGCAAAATTACAGTTATGAAGTAGCAACGAAATAATTTTATGGTTGGGGGTCACCACAACATGAGGAACTGTATTAAAGGGTCGCGGCATTGGGAAGGTTGAGAACCAATGATTTAGAGAGTGGAAGGGAGGGAAGGGTGGAGAGAGAGAGGAAGAAAGAAACATCAATGTGAGAGAGACACATGGATCAGTTGCTTCCTGTACACACCCTGCCTGGGGCCAGGGATTGAACCTGCAACCCAGGTATATGCACTTGACCAGGAATCAAACCCATGACCCTTTGGTGCATGGGCCGATGCTCTAACCACTGACCCACGCCAGCCAGGGCTCATCATTATTTCTTAAAAGCAAAAACCTTTATTGTAAAAGTAATATGTGCTGGATGTGAGAAACAGAAACAATTTATGGGAGTATAAATTATGTGAAAAGTTCTCCAAGTCTTACTCTGTCCCGCAAAGAATCACTGTTTCTATCATCTAGCGATATTTACACACACGCACACACCGTTTTTCTTTATAATCACTGTTTTGATCATCTGTTCCACCCAATGGCAGAAAGCACAATTACAGTCAATCGTAGCATAGCTCTTCTGACAAGTGTAAGTGCTGACAATTCAGTTTCCCCAGCCCGTCCTCCTTCCCTGAGGCTTATCTTAATGCTGGGAATTTAAGGAGGGTCCTGGCTTCTGGAGTGAGGAGCCGGCTGGACCCCCATGGGGCCTGTTCACCCTAGAATAGTCTAGGGTATGTAGCATCCTGCCCAGTTCCACGTGTTTCCCACCCCCAGGCATCCAACAGTATTGCTGGCAGTTCCATTTGGTCTTGGCCATACTGCTGGCCCACCCAGGGGCCCTTCGGGTGTGTAAGTAGACTTTCTTTCCTCCTTCTCTGCTAGTGAGGGGCAGTTCTTCAAGGCTAAGGGCAACTTGGTGGGCTACTTTGGAGCTACTCTATCTCTCACCGCTCTCCTCTCTACAACCATCTGTCTTCAAGCGCCTCATGCCTTGACTGAGAACCTCCTTTGGAAGGTTCAGCGGCAAAGCGGGCACTGGGCATCTTCGCTCACAAACCCTGTGCTTACCGGAGGGTTCTGTGTCTCCGGTCCCTTGAAGTCAGCCTCCAGGGACTCATTTGCCAAAATCTTATTTCCTTTCTTCCTTGTTCTCCTACCCAGGGAGCGGTATCTTCCCACCACCTCTTCTAGGATAGGAAACACGCAAACAAAAAATGGTTTTGCAAGTGTTTTACATGTGAACCTCAGCTTTTAAAAACTGAAATGTCCAGTGTTGGGTGACTTTTTCTATCTCCACTTCTGCTGTGATGTCCTTACCTTGAGGGTAATGGAGTCTCGGGGCGGTGTGTGTGTGTGTGTGTGTGTGTGTGTGTGTGTGTGTGTGTGTGTGTGTTACAGTATATAAAGGAGTTTGGGGAAACAGTCACTTTTCACAGAATCATCCAGACCCATGTCACACACATATGCTCACAGATGTGGGGTCTAAATTGCCTTGTTTCTGTACACTTTTTGCATGAATGGAATCATACTTAGCCTATTGTTTGTGACAGGCTATTTTTTCCTTAGCAAGATGTGGTAAACATATATCATTACTGCATAGTGTTCATAATGTATTAGTCTGCTTGGGCTGCCAGAACAAAATACTGTAGGCTGGGTGGTCAGACACCGATATTTACCTCTTGCATTTCTGGAGGCCAGGAGCCTCGTATGAGGAACCGCAGGGCTTGGTTTCTAAGGAGACCTCTCTTTCTGGCAGGTGGCTGCCTTCTCTCTGCACCCTCACAAGGCCTTTCCTCTAGGTGCACGTAGCGAGGGAACTCTGGTATCTCTTCTCACAGGGATACGAATCCTACTAGACCAGGACCCCACCCTTATAACCTCATATAATTGTTCCTCCCTGTAGGCCCTGTCTCCAAATACAGTCGCATTGTGGTTATGCCTTCGACATATGCGATTTGGGAGGACACAATTCAGTCCATAGCACTCAGTAGGGAACATGGTAAATGTCTTTTATATTAGAATATCAACTCTTTACTACAGATGTTTTATTACTGTTTTTCATATGTCACTTGATGGAAAAATATTTAAGCTACGTTTCTTCTATAGGATTTTTAAATAGATAATTTATGATCTAGCGGGGCTTCCCAAAGCTCACACAAAGAGGGACAGGAGCCTTGGCATCCAGCGCCCTGCTTGCTTCTATGCAACTCTCATACCCACAGCGCCTGTAGTGGAGCACAAAGCAGAAATGCTCAGAAGGCCAATTGTCATAAAAACCATCAGAATAAAAGCTCCTCTAACATCAGCCTACTTTTCTTATGCAGAAATCAGCAATAACCCTTTTATAGCCACATCTGAGTTGGTGGCTGGACCGTGGGGTGTCGAAACTGCCTCATCTCGTGTTCAGATTGCATTCTGGGACCTCAAAAAGGAGTTAGGCCTGCCGAGCACCAAGTCCCAGGGGACACCTCTGGAGACTTCATCTTGTCTGATTTTTCTCCTTTTCTTTGCTTATTATGAAAAAATGGAAAGATATGCAAAATTAGAGAAAAATGGTGTTTATGAAGTTTGTGAACTCATCACCCAACCTTTTCTCCTGCTCATGTTCTCTCCTCTGTTCCAATGGACTGTTTTGAAGCAAGTCCTGAATATTGTACCATTTTATCTGTAATTATTTCAGCATCAATCTCTAAACTATAAGCATTTTTTTGTAAACGTAACCAAAATGTCAATACCCCACTTAAAAATTTTTAACCATTCTCATATATTATCAAATATCTTGTCAGTGTTTAATTTTTACCTATTACATCATAAATCCATTTTTTTAAATTGTTCAAATCAGAATTCAAACAAGAGCTTCATATTGCATTTAGTAGGTATGTCTCTTAAGTTCTTTTTAGTTTATAATTTTTTCATCTTCTCTTTTATTATAATTTATTTGTTGAAGAAACTAGCCCACTGTCCTGTAGTTCCCCATATTCTATATTTTGCTGATGGTCTCCTTGGGTGTCATTTAATATGTTCCTCTGTATATGTTATAAATTGGTAGGTAGGTCTCAAAGTTGGTCTGTAGAGGGGGTGGTGTCTCTGAGACAGTTTCAAGGGATCCAGGAGACCACGGCTATTTTCACAGGAATGCTAAGATGTAAGTTGCCCTTTTCATTCTTATTCTTTTACAAGTGTTCAGGAGAGTTTTCCAGAATCTGTTTGACATGTGTTTCACAACCGATTGAATGCAAGAGCAGACATGAGAATCAAGTTTTCTTCCATTAAGCCAGATGTTCAAAAGTTTTGCAGAAAGGTAAAACAATCCATTCTTAAACAATACTTTGTTTTTGAAAAATAGCACTCAACATATAATGGATTCACTATTTTTTGTATTTTTTTTAATCCTCACCTGAGGATATTTTTCCATTGATTTTTAGAGAGAGAGAAATATTGATGTGAGAGAAACACATCGATTGGTTGCCTCCCTCACAAGCCTGACCAGGGCTGGGGAGGAGCCTGCAACTGAGGTTTGTGCCCTTGACTGGAATCGAACCTGAGACCCTTTGGTGCACAGGATGACGTTCCATCCACTGAACCAAACCGGCCAGGGGTCACTATTATTTTTAAATGAATTAGTAAAAGCAATATTGACCATATTGACTCTTCCCTTAAAATTTATTAATTTTATTCAATCATTTTTTATATCTGTATGAACTCATGATATTAATTTTGTACTTAGGATTACAATTCAATACTATTATATATATATATATATATATATATATATATATGAGTTGCCAGATTAT
>NW_005871104.1:2988202-3361618 GCF_000147115.1 Myotis lucifugus | reverse complement strand
TGAAGTTGATAGAGGCCCAGACCACTATAAATAGGGTAGCAGGTTGTTTACCATGACAGTAGAAGTGATTTTTTCTGAAGATATGGATAAACAACGCGATTTAACAGCCTTTGAAGGTGGGATATATTTGAACGTGAGTGACCAGATTATTATGACCACCTGACGTTTGTAAGGCAAATTAGCTGTACACTGCATCGTATGGGATATGGAAGCCGAAGGCCTGTTCTAACACCTTTGTTGTCTGCAGTTACCAAGATAAAACGTCTCCAATTCGCACAAGAACACAAAGATTGGACAGTCGAGCACTGGAAAAAAGTCATGTGGTCAGATGAATCACATTTCCAGTTGCATCATGTAGATGGCAGAGTGAGAATTTGATGGAAACAGCATGAAAGCATACAACCCTTCAAGCTGGTGGGGGCAGTGTTATGGTGTGGAGCATGTTTTCCTGGCATGATTTGGGCCCTTTAATTCGTGTGGAACAACGTCTGAATAGCACAACATACCTAAGTATCGTTGCTGATCAAGTTCATCCTATCATGTTGATGGCGTATCCCAATGGAGATGGCTTCTTCCAACAAGACAATGCGCCATGCCACGGTGCTCCTATTGTGCAGGAGTGGTTTCAAAAACATGAGGGAGACTTTACCTTGCTTAGGTGGCCCCCACAATCACCAGATCTCAATCTAATTGAGCATTTGTGGGACGAAGTTAAAAGAGCCATCAGGCAGCTGGTTCCACAACCATCAAATCTCACAGAACTGGACAGTGCTATTCATCAGGCATGGTGTCAGATTCCTCACATCACCTTTCAACATCTCGTGGAGTCAATGCCAAGAAGAATCGTTGCAGTATTGAAGGCAAAAGGTGGCCCAATGAAGTACTGATGGGGTGGTCATAATAATCTGGCCACTCACGTTCAAATATATCCCACCTTCAAAGGCTGTTAAATCTTGTTTACCCATATCTTCAGAAAAAAATCACTTCTACTGTCGTGGTAAACAACCTGCTTCCCTATTTATAATGGTCTGGCCCTCTAGCAACTTCAGTATGAAATTGTAGCTAATTTGCCTACAAACGTCAGGTGGTCATAATAATCTGGCCACTCGTGTGTGTGTGTGTGTGTGTGTGTGTGTGTGTGTGTGTGTGTGTGTGCGTATTTGGCTCAAATGTTTCCAGCTTTTGCTATTGGGAGTTCTTTCAGTTGGCTTTTGTGTTCCCTTGACACACTGCCATGAAAGAAAGTTACTTTTGCACTTCTTTACTACGTGATTGTCTAGGCTTATATATTTTCTACCCCAGTTTTAGCATCAATCATTTCTTCAGGGAGCTTGGTTCCCTTTATTGGTGAATGGTATTAAAAACCGAGATCTGGGCACTAGGTGTTCTCATTGCTATTCTGGTAGCAGTGGCCCTCTCAGCTAATGGAGCAAATAAATATATGTGTGTATACTAACCTGCATATATACACGTCTCTAAGTAATATCTATACCCGTATTAAGCTAAACGTGAGTTTATGCTGTTGTCTCCAGCTCTAATCCATTTCCACATGGATCATTCTAGCCTCCACCCCTTGCTTATCTGTGGATTTCCCCTCTAACATTGAGAAACATGGCTTCCAACATCCGCCATCCATTTATTTAGTGTTCAGTTTTAACATGCATGTGTGACAGTATCATGTGTGACCATATTCTTTGGGGAAACAACTTTCTCAGCTGGACCACAGTGCTCGGTGTGTAGTTCCTTTTGTCCTTAGTGTTACAGACCCCACTCATTTCCAGAATTACTTGGATCAGAACCTTTCCCCCCAGCTCCCTTTGGAGAGGTGGGTTCATATATTTGTAACACAGTGAGATTCTCTTGTCACAGAATGCGTTCTTTCCTAGGCTCCCCCAACTTCCTAAATAAATTTTAAATTTATATACATTAATGTCCCCTCTTTGTGCTGTAAAGTTCTATGGGTTCTGACAAATGGATGTTATGTAGCCACCATCACAGTATAATACAGAATAGTTTTATTCCCCTAAAAATCCCATGTGCTTCCCTCATTCAACCTTTTTTTTTCCTACCTCTTGTTTAACAGATACATAGTTTGCAAATATTTTCTCTAAGTCTGTGGCCTGACCTTTGATTTCTTTAAAGTTTCTTTCAAAGGGAAGATTTTAATTTTAATAAAGTCTAAGTTATCAAATTTTTCTTTCATGGATTATGCTTTTTTGTATTGTATCTAAAAACGTATTGCCAAACCAAAGGTCACATAGAATTTCTCCTATGTTTTTTTCCAGAAGTTTTATAATAATGCATTTTATATTTAGGTCTGTGATTCATTTTGAGTTATTTTTTTGTGGAAGGAATAAGGTCAGAGTATAGATTCAGATTTTTGTATGTGCATATCCAATTGTTCTAGCCCTGTTGAAAAGACTATTCTTTCCCTTTTATATTGTTTTTACTCTTTTGTCAAAGATCACTTGACTCTATTTGTGTGCATCTATTTCTGGGCTCTTTTTTCTGTTCCATTGATCTATGTGTCTGTTCTTTCATCAATACCATGCTGTCGTGATTACTGTAGCTTTATATTAAGTCTTGAAAGTTGGGTAGTGTCAGTCTTCTGACTTTGTTCTTCTTTAGTACTGTGCTATCCATTCTGGCCTCTGCCTTTCCATGTAAACTTTAGAATTGATTAGTTGATATTAACAACTTAGCTTATAATTAAAAATAATAATTTTGTAAAACATTTATGTGTTTCAAAACTGAATCTATAAAACTCACTTCTGTTTCCTCCATTCTTTTTTCTCTATGCCTTCAGAAGATGTATTTACACACACACACACACACACACACACACGTATAATATTCTGTTATGAAACCGCAAGCTGACTAAGACAAGTGATATGAATTAGTTGAACTATGGAAGAATAGAAGGTAACAGGAGGCATGCTTTCTGACTCAAGGCAAGACAATCCAATCCTGTTTTCAGTTAACATAGAACTGTGAATTAAGAAGGTAGATATTGAGTGGAGAGCTACAGCTAGAACATGATATAGCCCCAAGGCTAAGCCTGCACATTTGACTCTCAGTGGCTTTCTAAATTTTGGTCCCTGCCTCTCACAAATCACATAAATACTTCTTTTAACTTAGTCCCACTGGATACCTGTATATTCTTCTAGTAAATCTTACATCCTGACCCCCTCCCTTATGCACAATAAGATTCAAGCTAAGTAGAAGTGAGTTTCTGTTACATCCAAAAGACCTTGATTAATATACTGCTTTACCTTGAGAAAACATAACTAATTATTCTCATAGTAGTATCTTCTAGTAGAACTGATATTAAATATGTTTTTATTTTTATTTTTTTAGAGAGAAAGGGAGAGGGATAGATAGATAGAAACATCGGTGAGAGAGAAACATTGATTGGTTGCCTCCTGCACACCCCCTCCTGGGGATTGAGCCCTCAACCCCACATGTGCCCTGACTGGGAATAGAACAGGGGACCTCTTGGTTCATGGGTCCATGCTCAAGCACTGAGCCACACAGGTTGGCTGGAACTGATATTTTGAAACTCAAAATTAATTTCCTCTTCAATTTAGAATGAATGTCAATATTATGAAGGGAAAGACACACTGAGCTCAAGAAAGCCTTGCATTTATCTTAGGTTTGCATTGTTCCTCTCAAGTTTGCATTCCTTCTTTGCACATAGCCTTCCTATATTTCCCCTCTTCATTGTAAATGCTCCATTTTCCTTAATTAAGTTCCTCCACTTAGTGAGTAAAAAGGAATCTTAAGCAAATCTGTTAATTGCCAGAGGGTGTTGCTAAGGCTTAGTGTGTGGTTTTATTTTTATAGACAAGGTTGTGTATAACATATTAGAATAAAGTTGTGACTCAGGAATACTGAAAATAGTCTAATTCATTAGAAAGTAGATTCAGGGGGGTAGGGGAGGCCGGGGGGAGGTCAAGGGGGAAAAAAAGGAGACATATGTAATACTCTTTGTAATACTTTAAGCAATAAAACAAAATTAAAATAAAAAGAGAACTCGCTGGAGGGGGTCAATGGCGGGAAAAGCGGGACATATGTAATACTTTCAACAATAAAGATTTTAAAAAAGAGATAAAAAATAGTAGATTCAACAGCAAATGGGGAAGAGAGAAGGAAATGACCTTACAACATTGTCATTCAGCCACTTTTTAATTGCTTTCCACCATAACTTCCCTGAAGAAGGCTGGTGCCTTCATGCTCACATTGTAAATGCTGGGAAAGATATAAGGAGAGGAAGAGCAGTGACTCACCTAAGTTCACACATTCAGTTAAAAACAGCATCAGAAGGAGCAGTTTTATGTATTCATTGGGACTTTTACAGGAATGGTTAATTCCCACAATCCATGCCAGTTAATGTCTGGGTGACATTAGTTACTTTATTTTTCTGCGTTTCTCTCTTAGCTTTAAAATGGGACTAATTTGCCCAGTCATAGAGGCTCAGTTGGTTGAGTGTGGCCCTGTACACCAAAAGGTCACCCGCTCGGTGCCTGGTCAGGGCACATATCTGGGTTGCGGGTTTGATCCCAGGTCAGAGAACTTACGGAAGACAATGGATTGATGTTTCTCTCTCTCTCCTTTCTCTCAGCATGTCCTTGGTGAGGATTAAAATAAATAAATAAATAAAATGGGACTAATTTGCCTTGGCTTAAATGAGGTAATGCATACGAAGTGCTTAACCTAGTCATTTTCGTATTTATAATAACTTTTTTTGTCGTTAATCCTCCCCTGAGGATATTTTTTCCATTCACTTTTTTTTTAAGAGAGAGAGAGAGAGAGAGAGAATGAGAATGGAAGGGAGGGAGGAAGGGGGAGTGAGTAACATCGATGTGAAAGAGGCACATTGACTGGCTGCCTCACACACACACCCTGACAGGGCTGGGAATTAAACCTGCAACCTAGGTACATGCCCTTGACTGGGAATCACACTTGACAGCCTTCAGCCAGGGCTATTTATAATAACTTTTACCAAAATTTAATTCACAAATTCCACATAGCTGTTGCCTTGATTATTATGGTAGAAAACTGCAAGGTATGTGCCTTCTTCTCAATGGATTTTGAACAAAAATGAAAGGGTTAAGCATAAGGTTCATGACTGGTTTTACAAGTTACCAATGAACAGTTTTATTACAACCCCTTTTCTCCATAAATGTGCGGCCTCTTCATCCCACTTACCCTTCAGCTGGAACATAGAGCTTTGAAGTATTTCATGGTTGTAACCACAGTGGTGATAAGATGGAAGATATCAAATGGCTTTTTGTATTTCATATAACCTTATAGGAGGTAGAGGCTAGAAGTAGCTGGCAAAGCTAATTCATTATCTTCTAACCCATTTTTCATGCCAAACCGGGGTTCACAGAGGACCAGGGAAGACTCCTACCTGAATTATGCTGACTCTTATCTTCGATGTTCTTATATCCCGAGCGCTCACTTTTCTTGGCCTCTTGCCCATGTGTTTCGGTCTGAATAGGTTTGCTTTTTAAAATTTCACATATAATCCTGAGAAGAATGGAACTTGGAGTGTTTTTTGGTTGGCAAAGTAAATTAACTCCGCTACTGCCCATGAAAGATATGCCTGTGGGGGAAACCAGCATTTTTAGGTCATCTCCAGCACGAAGTAATAACTAGAACATTGGAAATTCCCTTAAGAAACTTGTTGATAACTTTTAATAACTTGAGGAAAATATAGAGTATTTAACTATATCATGGCAGTTTTCATGAAGTTATGAATTTGATGGTAACTCAATTACATATGAGATAATCTATTGACCTATATTGTCTGCATACCTCACATCAGTCTAAAAATCAGAAATCAGCCACTTTGTAGTGGTTTCCTTTAGATTAAAAAAATACTTTTTTGTTGATTTTTTTAGAAAGAGAGGAAGGGAGAGGTAGAGAGAGCGAAAAACATTGATGTGAAAGAGAAACATAGATTGGCTGCCTCTTGCATGTCCCCCACTGGGGATCAAACCCGAACCTGGGCATGTGCCCTGATTGGGAGTCAAACCTGCAACCTTTCGGTGCATAGGACAATGCCCAACCAACTGAGTCACACTGGCCAGGGCTCCTTTAGATTTTTGATACTATAGATTTTAAGAAGTTAGTAAAATTTTTAAATGAAGGGCATGTTCTTTTCTCCCTCTTTGAGTCTTATGTGTATTTATTGTGCTAAGAGATGACTTGTAGGTTGAGTGGACCTTTTCCTTCTCTGTGTGTCACCCGTCATCATCACTATGGTTAGTGAAGGACTTTAATCCATGTTGTTATGCTCTGACTCCCTATTAAACTTGGTGATTTTTACAGGCCATTGGTTTGATCCACCAGTTACCTCTTTGGGTTTAAGAGTTTACAGTAATTTTGCCTCCCAACCCACCACTGTGAAATAATCATGCCATTTCTTTCTAAGGAAATTCACTCAGAATTCTCTGTGTAACATAGAGTAAAGAGATATGGAAAATAATATTCTGCTCTATTGCTACTGCCTGCTTAGAGATCTATTTTGTTTTTTTCTAGGACCCCATCTTGTAGGCTGGTGACTATTTTATTGCCTCGTGTTTATTTATTATTTTCTATTGATCCTTTCAATCTCTTTTTCTTGAATGACTGGTAACTGAGCTTTGTTGTTGTTGTTTGTTTTTTGTGTTGTTGTTTTTTGTTCCAAAAGAAGTTCCAATGTTCCCAGTCTTTGTAGATGGGAGTATATATTTGAAAATCTGAAAACTAAAAGTATGAAAAAGCCATATTTACTTTATTTGTACTATTCTTAAAGAGTATAGCAACTAGCATCCCTTGAGTGTTTACCATGTTCTGATGTTTGGGCCAAGAGTGTGCTGGTTGTGTGTGCACATTGCGATGTGGATAGGTGAGCATGTGTATTTACAAGTGAATCTCTGTGGGTGTTTGAGTGAAATCTCATTTAAAAAATTCTTAAAACATCTCTATAAATTTGAGTATAATTACTTTCCCCTTTTACATACAGAAAAACAAAAATTCAATGACACATAACTATTATGCACCAGAATCAGGACTCAAAATTATGTCTGTCAGATGTCAACCAAGTCTTGCTTTTGATGACAGCACTGCTGTCTTATTGGTTCTTTTCATTTTGCCTCATGCACAGTTATCTGGGGACAGGTGTAGCTCACTCTAGTGGTTTAAAGATGCTGCAGGGTCTTGGACACTCTTCCCACTGAGCAATGGGGTCTGTTTCCTCTTTTCTTCACTATGAACTCACCTGTGACTACTTTGACAAATGCACCGTGATGACAGTGATGCTAGGGCAGCCCCAGGACTCACCTTTAAAAGGATTGGCAACTTCCACTTTGACCTCCAGGAGCTCGGAGCCTGAGGGGTCCTTGCTCTGAAGGAGCTCAAACTAGCCACATGGAAAGGCCCTATGGAGAGAGAGAAAGCTGCTCAGCCGGTCCTCACTTGTTCAGACCCCGGCTGTCCAAGCCATTTTAGCTTAGACTCTAGACTTCATGGAGTAGAAATCAGCTTATCCATGCTATGGTCTGTTCTAGTTCTTGACCAGTAGACTCATCAAATATAACAATAAATTCTTGTATCGAACCACTAAGTTTTGGAGTAGATTGTTAGAGAGGAATAGATCATCAAAACACCCAACCTCCTGAATAAGATCTCCCAAACCAGGAATTTTTGTTCCTTCCTAGTTCATCTTTATATTTCTAACTCATAGCACAGTATCATTCATGTAGTTGCAGCCCAGTTAATTTTAGTTGATTGAATGAGTAAATGAATGAATGGGATAAAGCTATTAGGAAGACAAGGACACCGGTCTCACAGAGCATCTGTTCTACTTGGGGGAGTAGGGGAGAGACAGACAATGAACAAATACTTTCAGGTGGTGGTGAGTGCTATGAAGGACAGTAAGGTAGGAGAGGAGGACACTTGTGCAGAGAGGGAGTCGTGAGTACCTGTGTGCTACCTGGACTATGGCTTTGCTGCTAAAAAACCAAGAATTTGCCATCTTTGTTCCCTGTTTCCATACACCTCTGGATCAACTGCAGCATCACATCTCAGGGTGTGAAAACGGGATGGTGCCCGAGCAAAAAGGGAGTCTGGGTAGAAAAGGCCTTGGTCAGGATATCACTCAACAAAAACCTCTCCCTGAACTTGTACATTCTCACACTTCCACGCCCCTGTAATGTAGTCCCTCTGCATGGAATGGTATCCTGAAAGTCCTCTCATCCTTTTCTTATCCAGTTTAATGTTCCGTCCTCACACGCATAAGTCTCTTCCTCTGCTGTGCTACAGATCTGTGCTTTCATGGCACCTTTCTCTAATGCTGGCTCGTCCTCTCCAATTACAGCTTCCCCCAGCTCTTTGAGAAATCGGTGAGAATAAGGGATGTGTGTTTTATCACCATATCCACTATGGAACTTACTGTAGTTTTTAACAGTAGAAGATGCTTAATGCATGCTTGTTCAGAGCAAGAAGCTGAGGACAGAAGGAAGGAAAGGGCCATGTTTCTTCCATAACTTTATTTATGTAGGCCTGGCACATAGGACATATTCAATAAATACTTGATGAATGAGTGAATGTACTAATTAATTAATGGCTAACATAGCACCATTTTCAGTATTTTAAATCATGAGCAAGTTCATTTTTTTGTTATAAAATCTCCCTTATTAAATTCCTAAGGGCAAATATGTTTCTATAAGGAGTGAGTAGACCCCATTAAAAATCTGGGCATTATATTTTTCATAATGTATGAAAAAGAGCAGATGACCCAGTGTTGTAAAAAATGGTCAGCAGGGCATGTCCTCAAGTTCTGTACCTTTAATTAATGTTGTAATATGAACCAGAATCTCCCAGCGTGAAAGTAGCTTCTGGGAAGGAACTCGGGGATTGTTCTCTCTCCCGCCATCAAGACATAATCTATAACCATTTCATCCAGTGCCTGAAATATTACTGAGCTCAGAATTCTAATGTTTAACACTGAAAGTGCCCAATTTATATCTAGGAAAGAATTTATGCAATGAGATGCCTCAATGTGAGATTTTCTTTCTCTCATGTCTGTCTGTCTGTCTGTCTATCTGTCTATCTATCTATCTATCTATTCTATTTAGATACAACACAAAGAAACAATTGCATTTAGATACAACACAAAGAAACAATTGCAAAAATACATTTTCATTACATGTGCCTGCAGTCTCTTTACAGGTAAAAGTTGTTGATTAATTAGGAGAAAGTAAAAGCACTAACTGTGCAATTCTTATTTTAGTAGCAATTTGGATTACATAGCGTGAGGTGTAAAGTATGTTAAAACGGCATCAGATATGGCGTCTTTGCATTAAAATGGAAATGGATTCTGTTTATGTCATTCCATTATGTCAGCATTGAGCAGTTTAGATGTATTAATAGACAGCCCAAATGCCATCTATCCCTCTTAAATATCATAACTGGCAGAAGTACAAATGTTAGTGAAGGTACAAAGCTAATTTCTGATTCAATGGAAGAAAATGACCTTGAATGAGTTGACACAGTTAAAAAAAATACCGAATGATTCTGATTCAGTACATTTGAAGAATTAAGCCAACGGCTTTATACTGGGACATTAGAATGAATGACCATATGATTTGTTATATAAATATCAGGAATTGAATGCTTGTTTGTTATTTGGGTTTAATTGGTTGGTTTCTGGCTGTAAAGAGAACCTTGGGCTCAGCCTAATTGATTAAGTACCTTGTTTCCCTGTATTCTTTAATTTCAGATTCAAGGCTTGTATGTAATCCATTTGATGGTTTTATTTGCTTTTTTCTGTCCTGCAACTTTGCTGACTAGGAATTGGTTTACTCTTTCATGTCTGAAGCCTCTGATAAATTGAGGAGCTTAGGCAGACAGCTCTTTTATCCAAGAGCCCTTACTGAGCTGGTGATATTGCTGAAACCTGCCTAGTCTCAAAAAAAAAAATGCTCAGGGAGGGATAAGAGTCCTGCAGGGAGGAAGCAACAAGGGAAATTTTTTGCAATGACCTCAAGAAAAAAATGAATTCACTCACGCAGAAGTCTGTGCCAAAATAGGAGGACGAGAGTAGGCTGGTTGTGTTTTGGCTGATGAAAGGATAGTGAATTGAAAAAATGATCAAAAGTGACATTGTGGGCCAACTAAGAAATATCAAAGGAGACTGGACTGCCGATCAGCCACGGAATTCTGCGTCCACTGGGAGCAGCTCCACAAATGTTTGCTGAGCCCTTATGTAGAAACGGTACTAGGTGGTGTGGCAGATGCAACGAGAACACTCGGTGGGTACATCTTCCCCTTGCCTTTTCTCATGATTTGCCCTTGACCTTGTTCTTCTCCTTCCTTTCACCTGGATGGAGCTATGCAAGCACCTTCTAAGGGATACAAAGATGCATGAGACACAATTCCTGCCTTCAAGGAAGTTTCAATCTGATGGAACTCTGAGACAGAAGTAGAATTGGAGATGTTTATCTGTATCTTTGTTTTGTTTTGTTTTGCTTGAAAGCCAATTCTGATAAAATTGCAGGAAATCATGGGGGTAGGGAAGCCTTGTTCCATTAGTACAGGAGCTGTGATTTTTATTATTGTCAAAGGGTGTCTATTATATCTCTTTTCTGTGATTTTTAAAGTGCCGGTTAATTTGAAGCTTTACTTTTCCAAGTGGTTGGTATCTTTCTGAGAAACTCACTTTGCATGGGGTTTTTTGCATGTTTGGACTTAAGACTTAACTTACAAATCTGACATGGATAAGGCAGAGCACAATATGTATGTTCTCTGGGATTAACCTGTAATATTTTCAAGATCCACATCAGCTGAATGATGTGAGCTTCCGGAAACAACGTCTCTTCCAGCTTTCTGGAGGAACACAAGAGTACTTGGGAGTTCATTGTGTTCTCGGATGAAAGAGAAAAGAGCTTGTTGTGGGGACAAAGCAAAGACGGTTTCAATTGTGAATTGACAATTTGCTTTTTTTTCTTTTTTCCTGGCTGCTTTCAGTAGTTCACCATTACAAGGTCCAGGTGTGTTTGTGGTCTTTCATGTGTCGATACATCAATCCATGGAGGGATACACTGTGAATGACCAATGGTGATGGCCACTGGTGACTTCTGGAAGCTTTAGGTTCTGGTGCTAACAGTCTACTTGCCTGTCAGCGAAAAGAGGCCCAGTGGTACTGCTGCATAAGCCACAAACAATTTGTTGTAAAGTGCGGTCTCTTTGCCTGGAAAGCTCTTCCCTACATTTTCCACATGAATAAATTATTGTGGCCTCATTTATGTCTGCGGATTTTGCCTGCCTAGAATCCATCCCTCCTTCCTGCACCGCCTTCTTGATTTTCCTTTGGAGAGCCACTCCTCCCTCTGGGTGAGTCTATGGGAAACAGTGCCACGTGGTATCGAACTAGGGTTGTCTAGAGCCAGACTTCCTGGGTTTCCATCCTAGCTCCACCAGCGCTACTTCTGTAGCATCCTGTACACACATCAGTAGGGACCACAGTCATTTGTTCTTGTTGATCTTCCTGTATGGACTCCCGACTGATGGGGCTCCTTGGGAACTCCCTGAGTTGGCATTTCCATTTGGGCAGCCTCGGTTGCAACATGATAGGCGCTGTGGAGGATTACAGGAAAGTGCCCCTGTCCTGGATAATGACAGCACTTGCTGCAAAGCGGGTGTGGCATCGCTGGGTTCCATCTGCACTCCTCAAAGTGGATTATCATTTCTTGAGCTGCTTTTTCCTTGTAATTCCCTTCCCCCTCCCCCAAATGTCCTATAACATGGTGTTCAGATCATTGAATGGAGAGTGTTTAAGATTTTTAATCCTTTTTAATTTTAATTTTATTTTTCCCATCACCATTAAGCCACCCTATGCCTCCTTCCACCTCCTTTCCCTCCCCCCTGCAATCACCACACTGTTGTCCGTGTCCATGTGTTATCTCTCTCTTTCTTTTCTTTTTTGCTCAATCCCACAACACTCCCCACCCTAACACCCTCTCACACCAGAGCTGTCTGCCTGCTCTTTATCTATGACTCTGCCTCTGTTTAGCTTGGTAGTTCAGTTTGTTCATTAAATTCCACATATGAATGAAACGATATGTTACTAGACTTGAAACTGAGCTGATATTAACTTATTACTGACTTGATTTTTTTGTTCAGTGTAGATAAGGTCTTTTTGACAAGTTGAAAACTTGGGGACTCAAATGCTTCATGTTTTCTTGGCATATGCATGTGTGATGGGACTTCTTATTTCTTCTCTCTTGTAAATAAGATTATTATAAAGAAGATGTTTTCCCTTTTCCAATAAAGTACTGATGTCAAAGAGAATGGAAAAAGAATGGAGCAAATTTGGATATGAATTTTTCCTGTGGTAAACAAGTTAAAATACAGTTCATTGAAAGCTGTCCTGAGCAAATGAAATGAATATTGGCTTTGGGAAAAGAAAAAAAAAAAGTGAAGGAAAGAGAAATTCCAAAAAATTGAAGTCCATTCATTTAATGTGGAAGGTTAATGAACTTTCTGCATACTTCTTTTCATTGTTTATAGGCCTTGATGTACTGATGTCTTACCTCACAGATGATAAGTCACATCTCAGTTCATTGTTAAGTGCTTGAGGCAGAGTTATCCATGTAAGAGAGGAAGAGTGCCAGCTCATAGGGTCTGAATCTTGATTTCAGAATGAAAGTTTTCTTCTCACTCTTAAGAATTGATAGAAGAATTTAATAATTCTTCTTCTCTGATTCGAGTCAGTTGATTTTCTTTTGGAATTTGATATGCTAAATGTCTAAGCCTTAAGACTGGAAGGATTCCAGTTATAGGATAATGGATAGCTGCATCAAGGGAATGAAGACAATATTAATGCTGTTATTTAAGAGTTGACTATTAGCATGCATTAATAGATAGTAAACTGAAAACTCAGTGCTAAGACGCTTGGGTCTCATCTTATTTAGCTTGTTTAGAGAAGAAAATGTGTTTTGAGCTCTTCAGTCTTGCTACAACTGCGCTGTA
The DNA here is from genome assembly GCF_000147115.1 of Myotis lucifugus. Lineage (NCBI taxonomy): Eukaryota > Metazoa > Chordata > Mammalia > Chiroptera > Vespertilionidae > Myotis > Myotis lucifugus. The sequence goes on along the minus strand of NW_005871104.1, from coordinate 3,348,598 downwards.
ACAAAGCAATTTTAGTAGAAAAAATGGATTTGGATCACAGTTTCTTGTTGAGTTTTGTAGAATTTGTCGGTTAGAGGAAGAAACTGGCTTGCTGAAAATATGTTTGCTTCTCTGCTTACAAGTTCTAATCTTGGTTCTGATGTTATTTGAACAATTGTCGGCATGCCTCTTTACTTTCCAATAGTTTGTAGTAAAAACATTCATTCTCAATATATTTTTTTTGTCCCTGTGCCTTTAAAACTTGATTAAAAATCATCAGGCTGCTCAGAGTTCTAAGTGAATAGACATTGTCATTAGCTCTTTGATAATGGTCTCTCTGTTCTATAAACCAAGTAATCAAGTTTAGCTTGTACTTGTTGTATCAAAGTTCCCAGAGGGTTTACTAATGAAAACAAAATGGCAATATATGTCGTTTTAATAAACTAGCATTCTGCTTAAAATAATTTGAAAATGAACATTTTAGTCCCATGTGCCACAGTTCTGACCTTAGCATCCCTGGGTTCCTCTCTGTCGTCATTTTAGCGATTACAAGTCAGGGTGAATTAACCAAGGTCATGTCTGTACCAACATTTTAATTACCTGGCTTTGTTGATGGCTTGTTGAAATTGCTTTCATCTGGCGGGTTGAAACACAGCACATTGATAGGAGGAATAGCTACCCAGCATTCAAATGCTTATTGATGTGTACCTCTTGTCATAAGGGGACTACTTTTTAAAAATATTTATAAAATATACTTATATTTTATGATTAAAAACAAACAAACATTTGCACATCTGAAGGAGTTTTTTATTATTTAGAGACTCTGGTGGTTTATGGCATCATAACATACGCTCTAACTCAAGGTTACTCAATTCAGGCACTGCCTAAGTTGTGGGGGGCTATTCTGTGCTTTAGAGGGTGTTGCTCAGCACCTCTAGTATTTACTCACTAGATGCCAGTAGCACATGCTTCCCCCCAACCCAGCACCCCAATAGTGACAGTCAAAAATGTCTCCAGACATTGCAAATGTCCGCTGGGGAGGAGGGAGAAGAATCACCCCACATTGATAACCACGGCTCAATATTGTAAATTTATGCTGATCTTATTTTAACATTTCCTTCCATTTTTGTTATCCTTTGGTGTGTTTTTATGACATAGACAGTCAAGTTCCAAGTAGTCATTCTTTCTTTTGGATACAAAAATAAGTTTTAGTCTCTACTGATGGTTTGCCTGGAAGCACAGCTTGCCATGTTTTATTTAAGCTGGTTTGATTGCAAGCATGTTATGCTGATTCAACTTTTTGGACAGAATGTTTCAGCTATTAAGAACAAAACAATAAATTCTTTCTACATGCTGAAATTTTTGTGTGTAGCAGGTTTAGTAATATTAGAATTGGGACCCAGAATAAAGGCACTCTAGTGAACACTGTCCCATATTATTGTATCTCTATCTCCTAATATGAATATCATGTATCATAAAAGTTTCACAATTTTAAATATAGTAATAATAGAAAGCATACTGATGGCTGATATTCACCAAGTACTGATCCTGCCAGGCAGTGTAGCAAAGCTTTACTTACAATGAGTCATTTAATGCTTCTAAGTACCTTGAGGCAAGTGCTATTGTTGTCATTATTTTATCTGGAGAGAATAAAAAAGCATCAGAAACATTTAGTCACTTACCCCAAATCAACTGTTCAAGGTTGGCACTAGGACTTGAATCAAAGGTTTCTATTTCTTAAAGATACTGCTTTCAGCTTCTGTACTATTCTGCCAACCAGTGTCTGTTTTCATTGTGGCATCCCTCAGACTTGCCACTGTAGTGCATTCTGGACAACCTTCTTTTTTTTATAAGTAATTAAAAATATTTTATATGTTTTTATTGATTTCAGAGAGAGGAAGGGAGGGGGATAGAGAGATAGAAACATCAATGAGAGACAAAGATTGGCTGCCTCGTGCACACCCCCTGCTGGAAATCAAGCACACAACCCGGGCGTGTGCCCTTACCAGGAATCGAATCATGACCTCCTGGTTCATGGGTCAGTGCTCAACCACTGAGCCACACCTGCCGGGCATAGACCACCTTTAACTGCTAGGAGCCACATATCTGCCTCAGGGTCCCCCTCACCCTTTGTGAGTGTGCCCCACCCACACTCAAGGAAAGAAGTTTCAGAGAATTAACACCCACCCCTCTGTCCTCCTTCAATAACTCTCCACTCTCTCTGGGAGTTGTTGAATGAGTATCCTAGATTCCTTAACAGGTGTGATAGTTCGGAGGTTGCTCATTGGATGCCAGAGTTCCCAGGAGCACTAAGTCCATGAGCTAGTGTATTTGCTGGATAGTGTATCCTCCTTAGCTGCCTTCCCTTTCCTATTTCACTCCTCTACTCCCTTACAGGCATGTCCTTCCCATGTAAACCACGTACATCAGAGCCTTACATCAGGGGCAGCTTCTGGGGGAATGCAAATTAGGCTGGTTATCTTTCCAAAAATTTGCTTTAAAGGAGAAGACGGTGTGTGGTTGGTTTTGAACCCATGCTAGAGTTCTACATTAATGGAATAAAAACTAAAAATTTTACAGTTATATAGAGTGGTAGAATAGCAGTGCAAATATTTTCAGCTAATCTATCACACCATGTTTCTCACGTTGTAATATACTTGTATTTAACATTGAAATTGAATCCACTAAAGTGTATAGCCCAAATAAAACGCCGTATGGAGACTCAGTCTCGTTAGCAATCAGGTCCTCAATTTCCAGGTCTTTGATGACTTCAACATTTTTTATGAACTTTATTTGTAGATCTTCGGTCCATACTTTCTGAATAGACACTATATTTTCTACTGGTTCATTCAAGGAGTATGCTGGGTGCTGTGGGCTCCACCTCCTCTCAATGTCCCCTTATGCTGTTTTAAAGTCAATCCCTTTCCACTAATCTTTGGTCATTCCAATCACTGATCTGTTTTCTACCACTACAGTTTTGTCTTTTCTAGAATTTCATATACATGAAATTGCCTCGTACATGGTATATATTGCTAAGTATGTGCTTTTGAGATTCATCCATGCTGTCTGATCAATAGTTTGTGTCTTTTATTGCTAAGCACTATTCCATTGTATGGATGTACCTTAGAATTGGTGGTGGGAGGTGGGCCTGAGCCTAGTGTTCAGGGAATCCAGATATAGCCATGGGGCCTTATATTGCTGCAGAGGCTATCTTGGTCATGGCCTTAAAATGAGCCAAAATATTGGAAACATGGATTCTAGTGGTGGGTGTAAACCTTTGCCCTTACCCCCCACATCCAGGTGATAGTCACACATCAGAACAGGTAGCTGAACAAGTTATTCATTTGTCCCAGGGCCCTGAAAATCTAGATGGTTTCTTGGAATTGTTAGAATATCCTTGTCCCTGGCCACTATGAGATCAATAGAGGCGTAGCTTCTCCCACCATATGTATAGACCCTGTTGGAGAGGGATATGGGGAGAGAGGGACAGAATGTTTTACTTGAAATGCTGAGTATTTCTCTAAAGGTCTTTCATTAGTATTGCAGGGGGCAAAAACAGTTGCTTTCCTTCTCCCTATTCCTTGTGTATAGAGGTATGTGAGGAAGATCAGGCCAATCAGTGCGAGAAAAAAAAAGAAAAAGAGATGTGACATTTTCTAAGGAACCTTGTCACACAATGTAAATTTTGAACCAATTTGCTTCTAATGGAACTTATTAGAGAAGGTTACCTAAAACTCCAAGTGGCCCTTTCCTGCTTTTAACTGACAAATCCTGACATTTACATTTTTTAACCTATTGGTACATTTCATCATTTTAGAAAGGTTGTGTCTTGGTTTTATCATGATTTTTAGTTAAGAACCTAAGCTAAATCTCAATTCAAGTTTGTCTACAGTCTGATTTACAGCGACTTTCCCTTAATTCTCTCTGATAGAGATTGTAATTAGCCACTGGACAGGCATATCAGAACTAGGAGAGGATGAACATAATCAGAGGATTGGCACATGATTGAGATCCTAAATTTCAGGTGTGTCTTTGAAAGAGTCATTCTCTTTCTGCACGCTGTTAAAAACCTCACTTTACTAGATATTTTGCAAAGTATTCCTGATGAAATGCAGACTTCATGGGAATCATTCTTTCCCCTGTTTTGGGTATATTTATTTGGAGACTTAAGAGTCATAAAATTTTTAAAGAGTAAAATAAAATCCAGGGAATATAGTTTTTGAAGTGGAAAGTTTGAAACAATTTGTTGACTGTCACAGTCAAAGCAGCTAGAGCCCTAAAGGTATACAATTCAAGATTTTTATAAACTCCTAGGTGTAGGCTTCTCTTTGGCAAATAAAAAAGGAAGATGTATGAGTCTAGAAGAGGTTTAATTTGAAAACTTAAATTGAGGAAAAGAGCAGAGAATCTGAAGGTGTAGAGTAGCTAGTATATGTATACATTTTTCAGTATATACACGTATGTACACGTATTCACACACACATGTACACACAGCAGTCCCCACTTATCCCTAGTTTCACCTTCCACGGTTTCAGTTACCTGCAGTCAGTTGCAGTCTGCAAATATTAAATGAAAAGATTCAGAAGTAAACAATTCCTGTTTTAAATGCATGCTGTTCTGAGTGGCCTGCTGAAATCTCGCGCAATCTCGGCGAATCGCCCCTCCTCCCGCGTCCTCACGCTGATGCTCCCTGCCCCTTAGTCACTCAGTAGCCATCTCGGTCATCAGGTGGCTGCTGTACCTGCTCCTTGTGTTCAAGTCTCCCTCATAGTCCCCCAACGCAACATCACGATACTACGTCATTCACCCCACTCCATTCCATCACGTCGGCATTTTTTCGTCTCACAACCAGCAGCAGAAGGGTGAGTACAACACAATAAGGTATTTTGAGAGAGAGAGAGAGACCACATTCATATAACTTTCATAACAGTATATTGTTATAATTGTTCCCTTTTATTGTTAGTTATTGCTGTTAATCTCTTACTGTGCCTAATTCATTAATGAAACTTTATCATAGGTATGTATGTTTAGGAAAAATCATAGTCTAGGTAGGGTTCGGTCCTGTCCGTAGAGGCATCCATGGGGGCCTTGGAATGTATGACACACACAGAGTGGCCCTCCCTTACCCCTGACTTCCTTTCCTCCCCCTTCTGTAGATGCCCACACCCTGGCACGCAGGCCACAGAGGATGCCCGTGGCTTGCCATGTCTGCATGCCCTGCTTTGCAACCCTTTCTTTTCCTGAATAAATCCTTTCTGGTTGACAGAAAAAGAAAGAGAATTCTCATTTATCACTTTCCCAACAAATATTTATCAAATACCCATAATGTGCCAAACCTACTCGTTGCCCTTCCTGAACTTACAGTGTAGGGGGAAGGCTTGTGATAAACAGGTAATTAAAAAAAAATAGTATTGTGGTTGGGAGTGGTGCCTGCTGGCACAGGAACACATATCAGGAGGAAGTGGTTTTGTTTAGGGGTCAAAGAAGATCCCCTGAAGACATGTAGTTTAAATCTATTACTCCTGCATAATATCCTCCTCTTATTTAACTTCCAACACCTTGGATGGTGACAGGAAGGGCCCTATAGGCCTCCATGTTCTGTTCCTGTAACATTAGGTAGGCCACGGGAAGTCCCAAGCCCTCTCTAGGTCAAGGCCTTGCTGGCTTCCATGACACTCTATGGGGAAAATATCTGAGAACCAGAGGATTTGACCAGCATGGGGTGGGGGGTATCTGGCTTATGTTCCTTGCTAGAATCCACAGGATCCTCTTCTCTCCTGGACGTTTCCTATTGATTGTTTTTCCACCAGCAAGAGAGTCACTTCTGGGCTCCCACAGATTCCGTGAGTCCTGTGGCACCTCACAGCTGAATGCTAAGTGGCAAAATAACCAGAAGCAATAACTAATAACAGTGGCAACATATATGGAGTGTGTGCCACTAAGCGGTGTGATCTACAGAACAGTCCTGTCACATATGCCTTTAACTGATGTATTTGCTGCTCTGCCCCCCTCCCTCTCAAGCAAAGGAGATGAGAGAGAAATAAAAATGGAAGCAGGTCCTCTCAGTGAGTCTCAGCCCATGAGGGGCATGTCTTAGGAGACTCGACACATTTCGTGTGGCACTTGTGTCATCTGAGCATCTTGGTGAGAACTGTGTGTGATTACTAGGGTGCAAAATGGTATTTTGATCCTATGCAAGTTTTCACTTTATCAACTAACTTTTCACATCTCACATACTTGACTTATTTCAGTGAATTCTTCCAGCCGTTCCATAAGACTGAGACATACATGATCTCTCTTCCAAGGGCCAAGGAGCTTCAATAACTTGTCCATTACCTAGTAGGGGCAGAGGGAAGATTTACACTCCCAGGGTCCCCGGGGTGTGCTCCTGGTGATACTGCCTTCTGGCTCTCAGTGATTTGTTAGGCAGCTTGTAGCTTTTGGGTTGGAACCCTAATACTTCTTTTCACACTAGTGAAGAGAGAAAATCCACAGGGGAGATGCCCATTGGTACCATTTTAGGAAATCAGAGAAGCAATGAGTTACAACTTTGCCGAAGAGAAGTTTCAAAAGAAGTTTGGAGAGATCCGACTGTATCTTGGAGTGGGCAATTCAGAGACTCCCGCTTAATTGAACCTGAGCCATCAGTCAAGCCAGAGGCAGATAAATTATAAATTTATCTCCAGATAAATGAGCTGGAGTCATTCCCTTAAGGCATGGGGGCTATGTTAAGTCCAAAGGCAGAACTGCTGTCTGCCTCACCCCCACCCCACCTTGTGGCCTGGCTCCCCACCTGGCTGCAGTTTGAGGCAGCAGGTTCTCATTACACTTTACTCTTTTTTTTATAATGTGTTCTTGAAATTGAATTAAATTTACCTCCTTCCTGGTGTGTGCTGATTTTTAAATGACTTCCTGGTGGGTTTTCTTCAAGATCTTTAGCCAAAATTCAGTGGTTCTCAGGGTAAAATGAGAGATTCAACCCTATGAGAAAACAATGCCTTATTTTCTTACCTTCAAGTGTAACTGGAAGATGCTGTGTTTTGACCATTCATGGTCTTTATTTCCCCTAGTGATTTTGCTTTCCCTGCTGGGATGGTCTAAGTCAATTACCCTCCTCTCCCGAGTTGTTGTTAGTCTTCATCCACAGAACAAAAAAAGTCATACTCTCCTCCAACAGAATTGCCAATCTTCTTCAAACTATTGCAATTTCCATGGATACTGAAATGCACTCGCCATGGGAGATTTGGAGATGAGGGTTAGGATTCCCTGTAAATGTATCCCAGGATTGTGATCAGAAAAAGACCTTCTTGAGAAGGGATCTGAATTGGTAAGGTCTAAATAGTTGTTCATGTGTTTCTTCATTTATTTATCCATGGCACTTTCTATGTGTCAGGCACATAATAGGATAAATATGCAAATATCCTTTCCTCACAGAAATTGCAGTTCTGAGGGAGAGAAGGACAACAAATAAATAATCAGACTTCAGGAAGTGCGTTAAATAGTGGTAACTGCTGAAGAGAATATACAGAGAGGGATTAGGGATGTGTGTGAGTGGGGGTGGGGGTCAGGCGCACCGTATGTGGGTGTGTGGGAAAGTGGAAATTTTACATAGGTCTCCAGGGAAAGTTCCCTTTCCTTCCTAATATCTGAATGAAGTGAGGGCTTTTTGGTGGAAAATTTTTCAGAGATAAGAATAATAAATGCAAAAGGTTTAGTGTGTCCAGAGAATAGCATGGAGAGCAGGTGGCCAGCAGAGTGAGCTGATCAGGAGGGAGAGCGATCAGAGGTGAGTTCAGAGGTGATGGGAGCTTGATGCAGAGGTCAAGGCCAGGATGTCGGCTCTGCTATGAGCTAGATACCACGCCATTGGAGGGTTTTGAGCAGGAAACATGTTATGTTTCAACAGCATGGCTCTGGCTCCTGTGTTGAGAATAGGCTGAAGGGTCGAGCAGAGTGATTGTTTAGGAGACAGTTGAAATAATCCAGGCAAGAGATGGTTTGGGCTTAGATTGGTAACATGAAAAAGTGGTTTCCAGCCCTAACCAGTTTTGCTCAGTGGATAGAGCATCGGCCTGTGGACTCAAGGGTCCCAGGTTCGATTCCAGTCGAGGGCATATATCTTGGTTGTGGGCACATACTCAGGAGGGAGTGTGCAGGAGGCAGTTGATCGATGTTTCTCTCTCATCGATGTTTCTAACTCTCTATCCCTCTCCCTTCCTCTCTGTAAAAAAAAAAAATCAATAAAATATTTTTTAAAAAGTGGTTTCCAGGGCTGGTTTATGGGAGTGATTTAAAGTATTGTCTTTAAAGTTAAATGAAAATGTCTCAGTATTTAAAATTTACAGTTGCACTCTTCACAACTGAAGTTTTTTAAAATTGGCATTTTTATACAGATTAAACTACATAAAATATTAATGAAACACCTACTAAATACCCAGCTAAATGGTGGGATTTTAGATCTTCTCCTGAACAATTTATTTTAATCTCATTGAATAAAAAATAGCTACATGTGTGCACATACATACAAACACCTTAATTTAGAAAACATATGAACATATGTTCTGTTACAGGTGATGCTTAAATGCTGTTAAGAAACATAATATTTCCTGAGCAGTGGAGTTTGTGCTGGGCATTTTTCTTAAGGAAACAGATGTAAACTTCAAAACAACTCTGTGACGGCAGTTTTCAAACTTCTTGGTTCCAGGACCCCTTTCCACTTACAAAAATCAAAGAGCTTTCGCTTATGTGGGTTGTATATATTAATATTCACTATATTACAAATTAAAATGAAAGCATTTAAAATTACTAATTTATTTAAAATAATGATTAACCTATCATATGTTAGATATAATATGTGTTTTATGAAAATACTATAATTTATATTTTTTAAAATTTATTTTAGAAAGAAGGACAGGAGAGAGAGAGACAGAGAGATCGGTTGCCTCCTGCATGCACCTCGACCTGGGATTGAACCTGCCACCTTTGGGTGGGTGTAAGGGGATGATGCTCCAACCAATTGAGCTGTAGCAGCCAGGTCTACAAAATTTTAAAATGCATTAAGAACAGCATTAATTTACATTATTGCAAATCTCTTTAATGTCTGGCATAATAGAAGATATCTGGATTCTCATATTTGCTTCTACATTCAATCTGTTGTGATGCATTGTTGTGGCTGAAGTATATCTGACCTTGTACAAATATGTAGTGGAAAAGGTAGGAATATTGTCTTATCCTTTTCAGATAATTGTGGTTATTGTTTTTTGATGCTAAACTAAAACTCAACAAGTGGAGGTTTCTAGAAAGTTAGTTATAATATAGAATCTGAGATACATTCATGAACTTTTTTTAAAAGATAGCTCTATTTTTTTAAAATATATACTTTATTGATTTTTTACAGCGAGGAAGGGAGAAGAATAGAGTTAGAAACATCGACGAGAGAGAAACATAGATCATCTGCCTCCTGCACACTCCCTACTGGGTATGTGCCGGCAACCAAGGTACATGCCCTTGACCAGAATTGAACCTGGGACCCTTAAATCCGAAGGCCAACCTATCCACTGAGCCAAACCGGTTAGGGCCATTCATGAACTTTTTACCCCATTAACTTAAGTCCATTGTTCATATTGCACATTACCCAGGCATGATGTTGTAGCATCATATATTGGCCATTAGGATAATATTGGCTCACTGAATTATGCAGATCTCCATATGCTGAAATAATTCATGGAATAATATTTTAAAAATCTTTTACCTGTGTTACATCACCACCAATCTCATCAGAAACTCCTATATGTATTAGGAAGCTATCAAGCTCACAGTGGACGATGCAAGTCATCCAACATTCTAATTTCCACTTGCTAGATCAAATTTTGTCATTGGTAATGCATGTTGTCAATTGTTTTCCTTGAAGTGACAGGCTTGCTTCTTTCAAGAGACTGTCTGTCCCAGTAGTTTATCTCAGTTTTCCAAATAAAACTGATGCTCCATGAAAAAGACTGCTAGTTCAGCTCACAACTCAGTTACACAAATGCTTTTCCTTGAGGCAGCCCTTGCCTTCAGTGAGCCCAAGTGCTTGACATGTACCACCCATTTGTCACGGAGAATATTACAAAGATGAGCAATCAAGGGTCAAGATTTAATATTGATCTTATTTACTGCTTCAGTCAGAGCATTCTTATGTGACAGAAAACTTCCCCTCTCCTCGCTCTTTGTCAGCACTGAGTGGTGGAGAACACAATGACTGCTAGTACAGTTGGGTGCCACTGCCTAGATCTGTGGTCGGCAAACTGCGGCTCGCGAGCCACGTGCGGCTCTTTGGCCCCTTGAGTGTGGCTCTTCCTAAGCCTTAGGAGTACCCTAATTAAGTTAATAACAATGTACCTACCTATATAGTTTAAGTTTAAAAAATTTGTCTCTCAAAAGAAATTTCAATCGTTGTACTGTTGATATTTGGCTCTGTTGACTAATGAGTTTGCTGACCGTTGGTCTAGATTCATGCTGATGCACCAGCAGTTTTACCTTCTATTGATTTGGGCTATCAATGCAGATGTCAGCACAGTGACAAAGGCAGGTGGTATCTTAGTGTTATTATAAAATATTTTTGTCATTGCAGACTCCCTGATGGGATCTGAGGTTACTGTGCCCACTTCCACCCACTGGCCTCATGGGTCTGTAGACCACACTTTGAGAACTGAAGTTCAGTGAAGTGTGGTTTACAAATGAAGACACTGAGCCTTAGAGAGGTTAGGAAACTTGACTAGGGTCACATGGTTACAAGAAGCAAAATCAGGAGTCTGGGTGGGTGGGAGGTAATCAACCAAAGACCTTGTATGCATATATGCATAACCCATAGACACTAACAATAGGGTGATGAAGGCCTGGGGTAGTGGGCGGTGGCCGGGGCGGGCTGGAGGGGGCCAATGGGGGGAAAAAGGAGGACATATGTAATACTTTCAACCTGAAAGATTAAAAAAAAATAGGACTTTAACTCAGGTCTGTCAGAGCCAAAGTTGGTCTGGAATGTTGGTCTCCCCTGTCCCCCTGCCCCTCCTTACACTCGCCCAATGGTAGACATTATGTAGACTCTTGAAGGAAGTGTAAACTTAATTGTTCAAAAGAACATGGGGATCTGGATGAGAAAAATAAAATAAGCTCAATTGTGAGGACTGAAATGGCCACAGTTTATATAGGGGATGAAGAAAAGACAGACTGAAGTAGAATAGCCATTTGGCCATGTCTAGAGACATCATTAGGTAAGGAGGACTTGAATGTCAGAGTGAGGAATCTGACCGTAGTTAAAAAAGAAACTTCATTTTTGAAACAGAACACGGGTGATAAAAGGAGCATTATGCTGGCATTGGTGGTGGATGTGTCAACCAAGAGCACAAGGTCAGAGAAAGCCTGGCAGGTCACTGTGGTTATTTTAATGTTCTGATGATCATATCATCTGCCCTTCCTTAGAAAGGAATTCTTGAAATGCATATTTCTGATGTATTCGTTTCTGACGTACAGCACAGTGCTTAGAAAATCATGTGCTTTACAAAGTGGTCCTCCCAGTGTTTCAACACAGAATAATACTGAATGTGAACTGTAATTGGAAAATAAAAACAGAAAACTAAAAATGTCCCATTAATAAACCAAAAATAAAAGCCAAAAACGAATGTTTCCCCTAAATAGTGTTCCTTCAGACTCCACCTCTGCCTTCTCCCAATTCTTAATACGAAGAATCCTACCATGCAGACATCCTGCTTCCACGGCAAACACAAAAACCACAAGTGGTTTTAGAGGAGACGTGAACATGTCCTGTCGAAATGATTTCAGGAGGATGCCTTTCTGCAGCTGACCCTTTTTCCATCTCTGTTGTTGGACTCAGAGGTCATTGCACGCGATTATTTTTTTTAGCTGATCACCCACAACAGAATAAATAGAGTCCATTTTCACAATTGTTGCTTTCAAAGGAAATTATTCAGGATGAAACTCTGTGCAGAAAATAGGTAGATATTCTCTGCAGGAAATAAAGGTGGTGATGAGTGCATTGCACCATGGATTTAGTTTTGTACTTCTCTGGAGGGACTTGGAGGGAGAAGTCTGGAGTCAGGCAGAGGAGCCAACAGAGGCATTTGTTGTAAACTCTCGCTCTGTGGTATGAGGGGCTATGCATGACACCTCGCTTTATACTTCGGGGCCCTGGTTTATGGGATTATAACATTTTGAAGCAAAAAGATTGTAATGTGATGATTCCCCCAGTGTTGATGGGATGCCCATTGTTAAAACCTATTGCTGAGACTGTAGGACTCTACAAGTTCTTCCAGAATGTGGTCCAAGAACTCCAGGGTCTTCCTCTATCTATGATTTTAGAATGTGCTGCCTTTCTGCCAGAGTCCTTATTTGTTCAGACTTTATTGAGGACTGTGAGATGCTCCACATTGTACCAGGCAATGAGATGGTAAGAAATGCCTGGGTGGGGATTTCTGTCTGCTGGGGAGCCAGGTAAGGGAACAATCATGATTAAAAGGTATGTCAGTGCCATGAACAAAATGCCATAGTTCCACAGCATGTAAGGTTAAAAAAAAGAGGAATTGCTATTTCTAGAGCATCTGCTGTGAGTTGGGCACTGTGCTGTGGAGTTGGGGACTGAGAGGAAAAGAAGAAAGTGGTGCATTGAGCATTTGGTAGGTAGATGGGTTATGATGGGAGTTCACATCTGGAAGTGAACGTGTCCGAGGAAGGGCTGGGCAGAGCATAGGCTGCTGAGGGAGGGATAGTAGCAAAGAGCTGGAGGTGAAGCTGAAAAGAATTTGGCCTTTATTCTGCCCATAAGTGGGAACCACCGAAGTCTCAAATGCAGAATAAGTGCATCACTAGATTGGTGATGTTAAAACTCTGAGGGCAGCATGTAGGTTTAGTTGGAGGGTTAGAAAGTCTGAGTGAGGATAAAATGACAGTTGCCAAAACAAGAAATAACGAGAGCCCAGCAGTTGTGTTAGAGGACAGAAGAGGTGAGCGGACAATCCATTGAAGCAATGGACCTTGATAACAGAATCACAGTAGCGCCTGATGAAGGGGGAAGGCAGGCTGCCATTTCTAGCACCCATACCTTTGTGCACATGATGAGGTAAGAAGCTGGGGAAGAAGAGAAGTTAATGAGCCACTACCTTCTGGGGAAGTAGGTACCTGCAACCTTAGTTCCATTCTTGCAAGGTGAATGAGAATATCTACAGCCAGGATGGTTGTTAGATTAAATGAGATAATTTATATAAAATCTCCAGCATAATAGCATAATACCAGGACATAATACCTCATAATAATATTGTCTTCTCTTCAAACACACACACACACATACACACACACACACACACACACACACCAGAGAGAGGGAGAGAGAACTCTATAGCCTATTGACATCTTTAAAATCCTGTCCCAAATTTATCATATTTTTAATGAGTAGAACATAATTGTAAAAGTCCAGTAATACTGCTGTTAAAATAGAGAGGCAGCCAACAGACAAATTAATTTCAATAGTTATTTCCCAGAATTGTGGATGAAAGTTAAAGGTTGCTATACATTTTTAAGGAAGTGGTAATGTACATCAGTGTGCATTCCTTTTGCACCATTGAGTAGTTTGCCTATCCACCTGTTGTAAACTTTTTATTCAGTACTCTTCTGAGTATCATGTAATGCCAGATGGTGCACCAGGAGAGTTAACTGCATAGCTGTGAAATACTTTTCTTGGTCTGTTAGTGGACTGCCATTAACCTGGGAAATGTGGCCGGTTGGGTGTGGGCAAGATTTAGGTTTATGATGTAGTTTAGGAAAATGTTGAGATCCAGCATTTGTCGTTATTTGAAATGTTTTTACAATGGAAGCAACGAATCTGTATCAAAATTTTTATGGGTAAAAAAAGAAATCTATTGTCAAAAGAGCTTGGACATCTTTTTTTCAAAACAAAGCAGATATCCCCTCACAGAAGCCAGTCTCTGGGCAGATCTCCAAGAGCGTGCGGCTTCATCAGAGCCCGTCCATACTCCAGACAAGGGGACAATGCACTGAATACTTCTTTAGGTGCCAGAGCAAATGCTACCGTGCCTCCAGGGCATCTTCTGAGGTTTCAGCCATTGGCCAGTGAACCCTTCCTCCCCAATAGAATTCTAAGCTTCCCTTGGGAGATGTCCAAGCCAGTTACCACCATTCCAACATGCCTCAGTTAGCCAAGATTTCCATTAGCAATCTTGCTTCTCCACTCAGGCAAGTGTATGCCAACCCTCTCTTCCCCTGGGACTTCTCTCTCAGCACCCCATATTGCCTGGGTAATCAGGCTTTCATGGAAATGAAAATTGGAGTCACATAACGGTAAGAAATTCTTTAAAAGCCATAAACCTGAATTCTAATGAGATTTACTAGCTGTGTGACATTGGGACAGGCAAACTCCTCTGAATGTCGGTTTTATTAGCCCTGCAATGTGGATAATGATGCCTCGTGCTCCAGGCTGTTGGAGAATTTAAATGAGATACGGTTTATAGGTCTCTTAGAACAATGCTTGGCATGTGTGTTTGCTCTGCCACGGCTGGTTCACCAAGTGTTAAAAATCCCTGTCTAAGGACGGCATGTTGGCGAAGCAAGGTGAAAACCCTTTCTGAGCCTTCCATGTTATAAATGTCATATTTCTTTGGAAAGAAGCCTAAGTTCGGTTCACAGAGCAGTTGAGTTGGAGACTTCTAAATATTCATTCATAGTTGTCCTTTGGGCTTCGAGAATTTTAGCTTTGCAAAATGCCATGCTAGTGAGGCAGAGTACCTTATTATGACAGCAAATTCAGTGATGGAAATACCTTGCTGAATTTTGGCAGTTTATCCATCAATAACTGTTCTTAAACATAACATACACAAGAGTTACAGCAGCTGCCATTACTGAGAGCTTTTTCTGCTCCAGGCACTGTGCTAAACTCTGTATACAACTTCTCATTTATTGCTTTCTGCAACACTGTGAGACTGGTGTTCCTTTCCCAGTTTTACATATGAGGAACCCGAGGCTCAGTGAGACTGAGTAAATTACTCAAGGTCATACCAGTAACAAAAGTGAGACTTAAACGTCAACATATGTGATTGTTTCCTACCTATTGAACCTCTGCCTTATACCCAGAGCTGTAGAGAGAAGTACCCATGGGACAAGGGATACTCAGAATGCAATTTCAGCCTGGGTTAGGTTGTAGAGGTCAGGGTAATGGCTTAGTGGAGCTAAGTGCTATTAAGGGTATGGGAAGGATGGCTGAATGGAAGACATATTTGGGTATTGATCACTCCCAAGGCTTCTGTGGAGGTTGTGCATGTGCTCTGCCCAGGGGCACCTGCTTGAGGCGGGGAGAGGTATTGAGTCCTGCTCTCACTCTGTGCACCAGGCTGAGCACGTGCAGGGCTGTGATTGCCATGGGGATGGGCTCCAGTTTCTGATTTGCACAGAGGTATCCTATAGCTCACAGCAGCCCAACGGTGACTCATTCCCAATCATGCCAGCCTGCTCTGTGTCAGCACAAAGAACCTGTGATCACCAGGGGAGGGAGGGAAGAATCTTGGAGAGGCAAAATAGACCCATTCCTTACCAAGTGCAGTTCAAAGGTCACAATAAAACAAAATATTTAGGAAGGAAGAATGAAAGGCTATTAGGTAATTTTAAGGATTAAAAAGCCACCAAGTAGAATAATATTGATCTATTTGAAAGGATCATGACAAAGCTATTGAAAAATTGCCCTTACTGTAGAAACATACTTAGATATCCTGTAAGCAGCCACCAGCATAAGAGAAACTGTGAATATTAATGAAGTGACAGGGCAAGCATTTTAAAAGGAGCTTTTTTCTCTGAGTATCTTTTGTAGAGGGGAAAAGGACTCTTTACACTTTAAAGGGATGTATTTTCTCTACTGTATACTGGATTTTCATAAAGCACTGCCTCTTTCCAGACTCTACAATGGACTTTATATTCTTTGGGAGAGAGAGCATGTGTGGAGGCAGGGCAGGCCTAAGGTGATATATATATATATATATACACACACACATACACACACACACACACACACACACACACACACACACACACACCAAGTGACCAGAACGATCAGAATAACCAGTTGCTATGACACACACTGTGGACAGCCAACCGGCTCAATCAGGGGCAGAGCCAGGGGGCCCACCTCTGCGGCCCCTCCCCCCAACTGTGCAAGAATTTGTGCATTGGGCCTCTAGTGAATTTATAATGACAAAGGAAATAAAGAAAGACAGGGACAAACTGAGACAATAGAAGGTGAATTAAAACTACCGAATTTTTAAAAATGGAATTCCCGTTTGACCCAGTGATCCCACTTCTAGGAATATATCCTAAGAAATCAGAAACACCAATCAGAAAGAATATATGCACCCCTATGTTCATAGCAGCACAATTTACAATAGCCAAGATTTGGAAACAGCCCAGGAGCCCATTGGCAGATGAATGGATAAAAAAGTCGTGGTACAGTTACACAATGGAGTACTACACAGCTATAGAAAAAAGAAAGAACTCTTAACATTTGCAACAACATGGATGGTCCTAGAAAGTATTATGCTAAGTGAAATAAGCCAGTCAGAGAATGATAAGTATCATACGATCTCACTCATATTTGGAATTTAATGAACAAAATAAACTGATGAACAAAATAGATCCAGAGATATAGAAGCATGGAACAGACAGTGAAATCTCAGAGGGAAGGTGGGGGAGGGTGGGAAGATATCAACCAAAGGACTTGTATACACATATGCATTACCTATGGACACAGACAATAGGGTGGTGAAGGCCTGGGGTAGGGTGGAGGGGTAGTAGGGGTGGGCTAGAAGAGGTTAATGGGGGAATACAGGGTACATATGTAATACTTTCAACAATAAAGATTAAAAAAATAAAACTACCTAATTTTGTGACATGATAGATTTATCAGGGCAAAATATGGGATAGTACTAGTAGAGAGCTGATTGAGCTGTGGAATATAAAGCATGGGCTTGTAGATAAAGAGATGCTTAAAGTGAAAATGTGAATATGCATGTTTTAGCTTCTAATGCTTGTTAAAAATAACTGCCCACCTTCGTGGATGTGGCTCAGTTGGTTGAGCAGTGTCCCATGCACCCAGAGGTCATTGGTTCAATTCCCGGTCAGGAAACATGCCCATTTTGTGGGCTGGTCCCCAGTAGGGGGCATGTAGGAGGCAGCCCATCAGTGTTTCTCTCCCTCTTCCTCTCCCTAAATTAAATAAAAACTTACTTTAAAAAAACACAAAATTAAAATAAAAATAATCTGCCCATGAGTGACTTTTGACTCTTTAAAATCAATTTTTAAGAAAACATTCTAGAAAATTAGCTAGGTAAATATGTATATATATCTTTGCAAAAATATTTATATATCTTGACATTTGTTTTGGCCTCCACATTACTTATTTGTAATCAATGGAATTACCCAGAAATTAACTTGTATTATAAATGCATGATTTCCTTGTATTTGTTGAATAAATATAACGTCCAAGTTTTTAAGCTTCAGACAAACATTGTTTAAACAAAAATGTTAAATGACAACACTTATATAATAATATATGCCTGCGTTGTCTTTGGAGTTGTGGTGAAATCAAATAGCATCCTAAACTCATGACATTTTAGAGTTGGAACAGACCTTTTTGTTCTAAGTTGTAAGCAGGACACAATGTCAAGTGCAACAGGTCCACGAATAGCTTGGTTTTGTTCAGGTCATTTCGTTCTAACATTGATGGCCTGCTGTAGAAACTTAACTCTTGTGTATATCAAGTAGCATGTGATAAAATTGGTTTCCTTATATGTTGCATAAAGTTGAAGAACCTACTAATGATGTTAAGTGAGGACTTACTGTACTCTTATTTTATCTCTATGACACGGCCATGCTTTTACATATTGGCAAATCAAAATAATAAGTCCTCAGTGGTGTTCAGCCAGGACACACCAAGCTGTGAAGAAATTTACACGTATTTCTGAGCTCTGCTCTTGGTGTGTTTCCTGGTAAATGATTCTTGTGCAAAACTTGTCACAGGAAGATTGAAAACAAGCACACCTACCTAATAATATAGGTCCATTTGGGGGACTAAAAACCAAACACTTCCTGTTAAGAATGTTTGATTACTTTAAAATATATAGAATGTGCCAAAGCCGGTTTGGCTCAGTGGATAGAGCGTCGGCCTGCGGACTGAAAGGTCCCAGGTTCGATTCCGGTCAAGGGCATGTACCTGGGTTGCGGGCACATCCCCAGTAGGAGATGTGCAGGAGGCAGCTGATCGATGTTTCTCTCTCATCGATGTTTCTAACTCTCTATCTCTCCTTTCCTCTCTGTAAAAAATCAATAAAATATATTTAAAAAAAATAAAATATATAGAATGGATTAAGATATAATTCACATATCTAATACAATTCACTAATTTATAAAGCATACAATTCAATGGTATTTAGTACATTCATAGTTGTATAGCCATCGCTAGAATTAATTTTACAGCATTTTCATTACCCCCAAAGAAACCCCATGTCCATTAAAAATCACTCGCCATTTTCCTTCTCCTCCCAGCCCCTGGCAACTACTAATTACTTTTGACTCTATAGATTTGCCTGTTCTGGACATTTTGTACAAATGGACTAATATATGGTCTTTTGTGAGTAGATTATTTTACTTAGCATGATGTTTTCAAGGTTTAAATATGTTTGAGCAGGTATCAGTATTTCATTAATTTTCATGGCTGAATAATATTCAATTGTATAGATAGATATATCACATTTTATTTATCCATTCATGAGTTGATTGACATTTGAGTTGTTTTATACTGTGAATAATGCTGTTATGAACATTTGCATACAAGTTTTTGTGTGGACATATATTTTCATTTTTCTTTGGTGAATACCTAATAAGTGCAATTGCAAGGTCACGTGATAACTCTGTGTTCAAGTTTTTAAGGAACTGCCATACTGTTTTCCAAAGTGGCTGCACGCCATGTTACTTTCCTACCAGCAGTATTGGGTCCCATTCTCCATATCTCTGCTAATGCTTAATATTATTATCTGTCTTTTCTATTTTAGCCATCCTAGTGGGTGTGAAGTAGTATCTCATTGGTTTAGTTTGCATTTCCCTGGTGGCTAATTTTCATGGACTTATTGCTCATTGATTTGCTTTTAAGCTTTCATAGCTTGGTAAAATAATATCAAAGGTTCTCAGAAATACCTTTGTAGTTTGTTAAGACTTGCTGGAAAAAATGACAAGAAAGGTTCAGAAAGAGAATCAGGGGAGTAAGATTCTGGAAGAGATACACAAAAGCGTTATTAATGCAGTGGCACACCAAGAAGGATGGGAAAGAGTTATGTTCTGCTCTTTAAGAATATGAGACGTATATCTGTAAGAATTGATTTAGCTGCAAATAAAAGACGTGTCATATTAGAAACATCATGTAGAGAGGTCGGTAGTGGCTGTCATTGGCTTCGTTGCTTGTTAGAGCCACAAGGTGGCTGCTGTGCTACCACAAATCATGCATTGTTTCAAAGTAGGAAAAAGAGGCAGAACAAAGGACTCTGCTAGTTGGATATTTTATTTGGAAAGCAAAGGCTTTTCTCAGAACCCTAGCAGAGACTTCTACTTACATCTCATTAGCTACGACTGTTTCACATGATCACAGGGATTCTATAGGGAAAAAAGGCTTTATGTGGATTTAATATTTATAGTTGGTACTAAGACGTGCCATAAAATATAAGTCATTTAAAACCTTTATTAGCACGATA
Organism: Myotis lucifugus; assembly: GCF_000147115.1. Taxonomy (NCBI): domain Eukaryota; kingdom Metazoa; phylum Chordata; class Mammalia; order Chiroptera; family Vespertilionidae; genus Myotis; species Myotis lucifugus. The sequence goes on along the minus strand of NW_005871104.1, from coordinate 3,328,826 downwards.
GTTCTTTCTTTTGAAAATCTTTAAATATACATATTTAAAGTGCCTAATTTGATAAGTTCTGATACTCATCTGTATGTACTCATGGAAACATCATCACATAATAAACATAGCTATCATCACCCAAAGTTTCGCCTATCCTTACATAATCCCCCTCCCTTTGTACTTAAAAATGGAATTTCTTCTTTCTAATGTACATTTTTTTAAAATCCACATCTGAGGATATTTTTCCATTGATATTTTGAGAGGAGGAAAGACAGAGGGAAAGACAGAGAGAAAGGGAAAGACAGAGAGAAATATCGATGTGAGAGAAACACATCGATTGGGGCCCGGGCAGGAGGGAGCCTGCAACCAAGAAACTTGCTCTTGACTGGAATTGAATCAGGGACCCTTTGGTCCACAGGCCGATGCTCTACCCACTTAACAAACCAGCTAGGGCTAATGTATATATTTTTAATTTACTTTTCATGCCTTATTGGACTTGCTGGAATCTCAATGACAATATTAAATAGATATATTCATATTATCTTAGTTAATATCTGTAGAATCCGTTGTGATGTCACTTCTCTCATTTATGCTATTAAGTTGGTGCTCCTCCCTTTTATTTTCTGATCAATCTGGCTAGAGATTTTTAAATAATATATATTTTTATTGTTGATAGTATTACAGATGTCTCCCACTCTTCCCCCCCATACTTTATCCCTCTCCTCCCAGCCCCTACACACCCCTTTTAATTTTGTTCATCTTCTTAACAACTCAGGTTTTGATTTTATTGTTTCTCTTTTTTTTTGTTTTCTGCTTTATTAATTTCTACCCTTTGTAAAATGTTTTTTCTCTCTTCTGTTTCCTTTACATATTAATAGCTCTTATTTTTTTCTAGTTCATTATGATGGAAGCTGAGGTAATTTACTTGAGACATTTCTTTTTTTCTATGTGTTTAGTTCCATGGATTTCTTTCTTAGTATTGCTTTAGACACTTTCCACAAATTTTGATATATGTGTTTCTTTTTCCTCTAGTTAAAATTATTTTTTAAATACTTTATTTTACTTCTTTTAATAAAAAGTTATTTAAAAGTATATTATTTAGTTTCTAAATATTAAGGTGAATTTCAGTTATCTTTTCTGTTATTCATTTATGATTGAATTCTGTATTGGTCAGGAAACATACTTTGTATGGCTTGAATTCCTTTAAATTTATGCAGAGTTTTTATGGCCCATCCATATATAGTCTATCTTGGTACATATTTTGTATGCACTTGAAAATATATATTCAGGTATTGATGGATGCAGTGTTCTATCAATATCAGTTAGGTCAGACTGGTTGATAGTGTTATTCATGTCTTTGTAGCATTTCTAATTTTCTGTCTACCTGGAGTGTTCAATTCTCTGGGTATAACTGTGGATTGAATAATAGAGTTCTTACAGTGCTACAATATTTATTTAATCACTACTTAATAGTGCTAATTGCTGAGGATGCAGAGATGAATAAGAAACATGTGGCTCCTGTAGTCACGTAGCACACAGTGAATCACAGAGGGCATCCTTCCTTAAAGTAGCTCCGATTCACCGTCTAGTGCAGCGGTTCTCAATCTGTAGGTCGCAACCCCTTTGGGGGTCAAACGACCCGTTCACAGGGGTCGCCTAAGACCATCGGAAAACACATATATATTTACATATTGTTTTTGTGATTAATCACTATGCTTTAATTATGTTCAATTTGTAACAATGAAATTATGGGTCACCACAACATGAGGAACTGTATTAAAGGGTTGGGGCATTAGGAAGGTTGAGAACCACTGGTCTAGAGAATTTCACTGGTCCTTCCTAGTCTGGTCTTCCTCCATTTTATACCCAAGCTTCTGCAAGTATGTTTTTGCTCTATTCCTTTCATTCACTGAGCTATTTTTTGTGCTACTGTCTGGCTAATCTTCTAAGGGCAGTTTTTATTCGATTCCTTCATTTGTGTCCATCCAGCTCTAGCACAATGGCTCATGGAGTTGCCATGCTTATTTGTCATTGATACCTTGCATGTGGAAAAAGGGAAGAATTCTTCACTTGGTTCCTTTGTCTTCTTGTAGTACTTCATGGGCAAGCTTCTCTTAGTTACTTCTGAGGTAATCTGTAAACTATCCAGGCTGTATTAATCCTAACTTTCTATCACTTCTTGACAGAAAAGATTTGTTCTGTTCTCTCCAGGTCCAGATCATCTCTTCATTTCCTGACCTTTGCATTGGGTGTAGTCACATGAGGTCAAACATCTTTTCAACTAATAGGACACTTGGGAGAAGAAGTTAATATTTTTAAGGGTGGAGATGATTTGTTGTTCATTTTTCTGTTCCTTTGTGGCCACCTTTGGTGCCTCGCAACATCATTTGGTTATACACATGGTCGGAAACCAATGACATCTTTGTTGAATTTAATTGAAATCCTATTTCTTTCTTATTTTTAAATCATCTACCATCATTTCTCTTTGAAAAGTCATTACCAAAGGGATACACACATAATGTTTATATTTCAGTAAGAGAATATCTCTTAAAAAGTTAAAAAAACACCTCGCTTTGCCGTTTTAATTTTATGACTCGCCAGGGGAAAATGGACTTCTAAAAGGAAGGAAGGAAGCAATTTATCCAAAGCTTTAATTATTTAGTCTTCAGTTTTAAATACCAGCTCAGAAGCTTTAGCATAGAATCTATTTTTAATCTTTAAAATATTTCTTCTCTTTAGCTAGTATAAATGTTTATAAAGTCCCAAAACACTACAAGGAAATGGTTCACTATACCTTAAACCAGCGATTTTCAACCAGTGTGCCACCAGAATTTTTAAAACATGGAATACCTGACTGTTTAGTCAGGGGCACTGACTTCTTTCCCCTTAGATCGTTAAATAAAAAATGACAACAGCCAACACAACAATAGCCGCCCAGTACGAATGAATCAAAATTATACCTTTTTCTTTGTCAGATCGGCAAAAAATATAATGTATTTTTTAGTGTGCTGCAGAATTTTAGTAATTAGTTTATGTGTGCCATGAGATGAAAAAGGCTGAAAATTGCTGCCTTGGATTTCTTTGAACATTTACACCATTGCTCATATCAGCAGGAGTCTTTTTGGAATTCAATAGCAATTTTTGTGACCATACCTGTTTTATACAATGTAGGACTCCTCATCTTATAAAAAATGAACATCACCCTATGGCCCAACTCAGTTGTAGGGAACAAGTTTCATGAAGAAATGAAAGAAAGTAAAGAGCATTCTTTACGATTTCCTACAATGTGAGTGTATATAGATATAGTATATATATAGGGCAATAACAACACAAACTATTTGATATCTAGAATCTTTTTGAAAAATAGAAAAAGCTTAGTAACTTTGGGTTTGTCAAAGATTTTTAATATGACACAAAGAGCACAAAACTAGAAAAATTATTTTTGCTTCTCTAAAAGCACAGTTAAGAAAATGAAAAAGCTGGGAGAAAATATTTGTAAAACAGATAGCAAACAAAAGACTTGTATCTGGACTCTATAAGGAACTTTTAAATTCATTAACAAGAAGGAAAGCAACCATTTGGAAGTAGGGCAAAGACTTAGACGTTTCAACAAAGAGCATTCACAACTGGAAAATAAGCCGGGAAAAATGCTCAACTCCATTAGTCATTGGGGAAATGCACATTTAAATCACAAGGAGATGCCACGGGAGACCCCTCGTCCAGCTAGAGTTAAAGTAGAGAGCCTGCAAATACCAAGTGTGTTTGAGTATGTGGAACAACTGGAAGTCTCATACTTGACCGGTGGGCATGCCAAATGGTGCTGCTGCTGTGGAAAACAGCTTGACAGTTTCCTAAGAAGTTACACATACGTTTGCTTAACATATGGCCCAGCCATTGGACTCCTAGGTATTTATCCAAGAGTGAAGAAAGCATATGCCCACTCAGAAAAACTTCCCATGCGTGTTCACTGGAGCTTTGTTTGTGATAGTCCAACACCCGAGACAACAACAAATGTCCAGCAACAGAAGAATGGGTAAACACACCGTGATGGATCCATGTGATGGAAAAGCACTTCACAGGGAAACAAACTACTGATACACACCACACCATGGATGACTCTCACAATGATCATGTTGAGTGAAAGAAGCTGGAGCAAAAATGAATGCATACTGTATGATCCTATTTATAGAAAGCCCCAGAAAATTCAAGCTAATTTATGACAACCTATAATCCATGTCAGGGTGCCCTGAGTTGGAAAGGGGTGATTGGCGAAGCATAGGAGAGAGATTACAGAGTGATTCAAGGAAACTATTGGGTCTGATGAATATGCTCGTCAACCTTATTGTGGAGATAATCCCATAAGTATGAATTTATTTCAGAAATTATCGAAACATGCCCTTTAAATGTATGCAGTTTAGCGTATGTCAAGTGTAACTCAATAGATCTTTTAAGAATAATATAAATGATGATAGAAATGAGCACTTTGCAGAGCTATTACTTGAGAAACTTAACATCAGAGTCAACAACCTGTTACATCTTCTCTTAAGGACTCCTGCAAAGCTTGTAATATTTCCCTAGGTCTCTAGCTGTCTTTACCAACCTGTGATTATTTTTAACTAAAATTCAGATTTTCCAGATGGCTCTACTTTTTAAAAAGTTGTTATGGTTGTTTTGTGTGTGTGTGTGTTTAAAAAGTTGTTATGGTTGTTGTGTGTGTGTGTGTGTGTGTGTGTGTGTGTGTGTGTGTGTGTTTTACCTTCTCTTCAAAGTAATGGCAACTGCCCAGCCCAGAGGCCAGGACGTCTGATAGTCCTGATACAATTTTGTCACAGCTTTCAGAGGAGTGGGCAAAATCTCCTAACACCCACTTCTGTGAGCAGCATTGCTGTTATCAATTGAGGATACGTTAGGGGTCTTCTAGGGCTGTAGAAACTTAGATATGAAAGGATGCACATTATTATAGTGTTTCAAGGATTGGTGAGCAAATAAAAATCGAAGATACATGGGAGCAACACCTGCAAATTGGGTCTGCTGCCTCTAGCCCTTCCCCAGCCTCCAGCTTAATTTTCAGAGACATTTGGAGGCTTCCATGGCTAACAATACCCTCCCTCCCTCTATATTTGGAACGGCATCAACACGAGAACATCTGTATATCTCCATTTTAGGAACATTATCACACTTTTTAAACGTTAAAAAACACGTTGAAATGCACTACATGCAGGTAGTTGTGTTATATTTATGTACATTTTACCCCCCTTCTAAAGTGCCTGATACTCATATGAAGGAGAACATTGGTTTAATTTGAAGTGTTATACATTTCTCGAGCCAGATCTTTTGATCTTAGAAACAAATTTATATATTGCTTTTTAAGGGTTACAAGATAGTTTCTTCATCTAAAACTTAGCTGCCTTTCGTCCTTAATGACCTCTCTTTGTGATAAGTACATGGGCCAACAGCCCTCTCCGTCATGGTGTTGGGCTAGGTAGGTTTACTTAGGATATTACAAAAACATTTCATCACCCTGCCTGGTGTGGCCCAGTTGGTTGAGCATCGTCCCATGCACCGAAAGGTGTCTGGTTTGATTCCAGGTCAGGGCACATCCTGGGTGTTGACTCAGTTCTCAATAGGGACTGTGCACGAGGCAGCCGAATCGATATTTCTCTCTCTTCCTCTCTCCCTAAAAAAATAAATAAAAACATATATTTTCAAAAAAGGACATTTCATCACTTGCTTGTCAGTGAAATGATAAGAGGCCATTAAAACTATTTTACGGCCTTATTAGGACACAGATACTATACCCGTTTGATGACCTTTCCTGTACTTAAATAAGATGTACTTCCACACAACGCTTAGGTGAAAATACTAGGTAAAGGATATTCTAGTTGGAAAGACTAATAAAACCATGGCTCAGTGGAGACAACTGACAAACATTTTTTATGCCCACTCCACACTCAGGATTTTGGAATATATCCCCAAGCTTAAAGAAGCTCATGGTTGTGTTGAGATGCTCAGAAACCTTTACACTCCTGTCTTTCCTTTTATATGTGCAAGACCTGCCAAGCAAGGTCTTTGGGGTTGAAAAATAAATAAATAAATAAAGCCTAGACAATCCCAAAGGATTTCTACAAAGGCAAATGCTGTTTAGAGGGAGGCTGTGGCTGTTTGTGCCAGGATTAAATGAAATCCAACTGTAGCTTTAATTAATAGTGTCTCCAGATCATATCAATACTGCCACATCCTGCAGCCATCAGCCCAGGTTTTAAGATGCTGTTTGACTCTGAAAGCCCGCATAGTGTCCTGATAGGTTCTGTCAAGTTCCTCATGGCCAATTCCAGTCAGTGAAAGGAATGCATGTCCAGCAATAGGATTTGGCTCTTAGTTTTAAGTGCAAGGAAGCATTCCTCCTTTTCAGGAACCATGAAGAGTGTGGGTGATGTAAGTCATAACAGGATTGGTAGGGCCTATTGTCTCTCTCTGCCTCATTTTCCTCCTGGATTATGTGAGGTCAGAATAGGATCTGCAATCGATGAGTTAAAGCGGTTCTAACAGTCACATGAGTGTAACCAAAACTGGACCCTGTCACTTTTGGGGAAGCAAGAAGCAAGTTCAATACTGAGCCTCAGTTGATACTTTAAACTGAAGAATAGGTTGTTAACTTTTGTTACTCCTGGCACGTTGCACTTGGTTTGGGATTATTAGTGACTACTAACAAAACCGAGTTTGCATTTTCATAAGTAAATTGAAGAGTTAAGTTTTGCATTTCACAAACTCAGTACTCAAAAGGAAATAGCCATGACCAGGCACTACATGTATAAAACTGTGAGAAAGTATTCGGGACTGGAGGTGAGACTGATTGAAATGACTAATCTTCCCCTTCCCCCGAACCCCCAACCTCCTCCTCACCCCCCCCCCCCCGCCGCATACAAACTCTCTAGCTTGTAGCCAAAACCATATACTTTTTGTTTTAAGCATTAAATGTCCTATTATGTGTAAACTTCAAAGTTAAAACTCATGGGTGTAGCACATATTTTAATTGAAGATATAAAACAGCAAACTATATTCCTGAAGCTGTAAGCAGCTCATTTTTGTACACCAGTGATTTCTCCTTTCCTGTAGTCGGATTCTTCACGCTTCCCATCAGCGGAGCGGGTGCTAATGCTCACGGCTTTGTGAGTTAGGCATTGCTGCTTGTCAGTGTCAGGGTCAAAATGATGCTGATGGAAAACATTCTTGACATCTTCTGCTGATGTGTGGTTCTCTCCAAATTTACCCCTCAAAGCTGGGTGATTGAAGCGATTGGGTAATCATAGAATTTCCTTTGGGTGCAAAAATTCCTCCTTGCAAAAAAAATAATAATAATATTGCAAGCTTCCACAGCCCCTTATCCTGTGAGAAACAGTTTCAAAGGAAGGTATTTTTTAAAATAAAATATAGGGAGTAGAGGAATATTTTTCTTTTTAAAAAATATTATTTTTTATTGTTGATAGTATTATAGATATCTCCCATTCCCTCCTTCCTCCCAGCCCCTACCCATCCCAGGTCTTCACTACCCTATTGCCCATGTCCATGGGCTACTCATATAATTATATCAGTTCTTTGGTTTATCTCTTCTCATTCCCCCACCCCACATTGAGGTATGTCAGTCTATTCCATGGCTCCTTTAGGTCTTATTTTGTTGGTCAGTTCATTTTGTTCATTAGATTCCACAAATGAGTGAGACCATGTGATATTTGTCTTCTCAGTTTGGTTTATTTCACTTAGCATAGTATTTTCCAGGTCCATCCATGCTATCCCAAAGGGTAAGAGATCTGTCTTTTTTATAGCTGCATAGTATTCCACAGTATACATGTCCTACAGCTTTTTTATCCATTCATCTACTGGTGGGCATTTGGGCTGCTTCCAAATCTTAGCTACTGAAAATAACACTGCTATGAAAATAGGGGTGCATATATTCTTTCTGATTGTTTATTTTTTTGGGGGTGGGGGTAAGGATATGTTCCCAGAAGTGGGGTCACTGGGTCAAACGGAAATTCCATTTTTAATATTTTGAGGAAACTCCATACTGTTTTCCATAGTGGCTGCACCAATCTGCATTCCCGCCAGCAGTGAACTAGGGTTCCCTTTTCTCTACTCCTTGCCAGCACTTGTCGTTTGTTGTTTTTTGATGAGAGCCATTCTGGGGAGTAAAGGAATTTTTTTCCTTTCTTAATTACTTCATTTTAACTTATTATGTTCAAATGATGAAAATAATGAAAACAAATTATGTATAGCTTTTTAATTTTCCAAAGAATTTTCACATTTAAAAAAAATTTCCCTTTCACCACAACTCCGTAAAACGAGGCAGTTGTTTAGATGAATTGATAGCTTAGAAAACACAGACATGAATATGGAAAGTGGCTTGCCTCTACTTTCATAAGCATTGCATAGTTTGATTTCATTTAAATGTTTCTATCTCATGTTGTCTTTTACAGTAAGAAAGACAAAGGGTTTTTATTATCCTCACTGTTTCCATTTTCTAGCTGGGAAAACTGGATAGGGGAATGTTGTAGTAACTCATCCATTTTTTAAATATGTTTTTATCGATTTCGGAGAGAGGAAGGAAAAGGGAGAGAGAGATAGAAACATAAATGATGAGAGAGAATCATAGATCAGCTGCCTACCCAGGCATGTGCTTTGACCTGGAATCAAACCAGCGACCTCTTGGGTAACTACTGAGCCACACCAGCCGGACAGTAACTCATCCATTTTTTGAATAGCAACTAAATAGCATAGGTATAGGAACTCCTAGCACCTACAGGGCAGAACAGTTGCAACTCCCATAACAGCAGCTATGCAGGACTTAAGAGCTTTGAAATTAGCCACACCGTGACCAAGAGCCAACTCTGCTGCTGAATTTATGTGTGACCTGGAGCAAAGAACTTAACCTCTGTTTTTTTTTCCTTTAACTTGGGAATAAGGTCATATATCCCCTCTAGATGGTTGTGAACATTTAATGAGATCATGCCTAGGCAGTGCTTAGCACAGTACATGCCAGTCTCCATAAATACCAGGTACCTCTAACGTTCTACTATTACTTTAAAAATGTTTGGAAAGTATATTCTTGAAATCAGAATGGTCTTAGCAGTACCTGGTAGGCTGACTTAACTATTGAGTATATAGTGTTGAGCACAGATGTGAAGATGGTGGTATGTGCTTAAATCTTGAATTTTGCTACTTAATAGGCTGTTTGAAAATTCACTTTGATACTTTAACACATATCTCCCTTGGCATGTGTCACAGAGCACTGCCAAAACCTGTCAGTCAGAGAAATCTAGGTATGCTCACACACACACACACACACACACGTTCAAGACACCCTGTTATGGGAGAGGAGATGGTGGGATAAAGAAATGGTGTGATTTACATTGTCATTACGCCTGAGTTTGCACCCACGCAGTTTCACCAGCAGCTCTGACCTTGTGGCTCCGCTGGGCTGAACCACAGCCAGCAAACCTGCATTTGCATTTGTATTCTCACTGGGAAAGTTTTGGAAGTGTTCTTTCTGTTTCTGCCTGTAAAAATCCAGCTCACATTTCCCCTGTGGATCGGGACATAGATTTGTTAGTATTGTCAGAACCTGATCTTTCCTGCTGTTTTTATTCCAGAATTTTACTTGCATTTGACTCTTGGGTGAGCAGAAAATGTTCCTTCCTCTTAGATGCTAAATGATCACCCACTTCATTTCTGAAAGTTAATATCGTGAGATTAAGAAGATTCAAAGACCTCATAGCTAAACGAGGCTTCGGAGACCATTTAATCAAATGTCTGTATTTTACAGGGAAATTGAGGCTCAGAGAGAGGGAGGAGATTCCTCAACTGGGCATTCAGACTCAGTACCCAGGTTTCCTGTCTTGCCATCGTTCACCGTTTCCATTAGCAGCAATCTTCCACTTGCAATCAATACCAGTTAAAAAAAATCAAGAACTAAAGCGCTCATCAGCCAACCAGTTCGTTAATAAATAGGGAAATGAAGGCTCAGAGCCTCTCAGCAAAATCCTACAGGATAGATAATGGCAGGACTTGGAGTAGAATTCAGATTTCTAGGCTCCCGAGTCAGTGCTGTCTCCCAAAACATTGTTTATGCAAAGTTGCCCATAAAAGGGGATTCACGCTCACCAGTAGTGATTGGATGTTATGGCCCTATCCTTCTCGGAATCTTCCTTTGTGTTTCTGATATACGCCCTCCTGCACACAGCGTGATGCCTCTGTTATGACCCAGGGGACACCTAAAGATGATGAATCCTTTACCAAGGTGATTCATAGCTCTTTTGAGCGAGATGAGGGAGCTTGAGAGACTCCGCTTTCGTTTACTTTCAGGCCACTTGTTTGTCTTTCTGTGTGTCTAGCAGAGTCAACAGTAATCACTCCGCTGATGTATGAGCTGATTAGTGGCGCTGGGGCTGCCTCTCTCCTCAGGAACAATAAATCCCACACCAGGCCTGCCCCAGTCCCTGCCGTGATGCCCGGGAGCCTTCCAATTTAACCTTTGGCAGTAAATTCGGCTCATCGTCAAGCTTTCAACTGCTATAGAAACTCTTTTGTACCATTACTTAAGGGCTTTTCTTAAGACAAATTACTTAGAACCGCTGTAATTTTACAATATATGCCGTGTCCAAGTAAGGACACTCAGGTTGCTATATTCTGAGATGTAGCAAGAGTTTTCTTTCTTCCCCTACCTTGTTGCTCTTTTTCTTCTCTGTACTCTTAGTATCCATATAGTCAGTACAGCTCTCCCTGACATTCAGTTGGGTACTCACTCTAGAGATAGGCAGACTTGAGTTTGAAATTCCGTTCTGCCACCCATTAGTTGTGTGAGCTTGAGAAAATTACTTAGCACTTCGTGAGCCTCAGTTTATTACTCTGTAAAATGGGAATAGTAATGGCCCCTACCTCCTAAAAGAGGCTGGTGATAATGAAATGAAGTAATTCATGTAAAGAACTTAACACAATGCCTGGTATATAATAAGTTTTCAATAAATAGGCTAATAATGACAATGATGGTAAAAGTCATGACGTGTTTAAAAGGGTTCAGACTTTTGTTATAAGATATGAAATAAGTTCTGGAGCCCTAATGTACAGCATGGTGACTGTTGAGAATAATAATGTATACTTGCAATTCGCTAATATAGTAGATGTCAAGTGTTCTCACCATGTACACACAAAAAAGAGTAACTGTGAATTGAGGATATGTTAACTAGCTTGGTTATGGTAATCATACCACTATATATGTATATAAAAACATGACATTGTAGACATTATATATATACAATTATTATTTGTCAGTCATACTTTAGTACAGCTGGAAAGATAGTCACAACATATTTTGTGTAAGTACTTTCTCTGTAAGCTTCATCAAAGTTAAGAATAATATTTTATGCTTTTTTCTATTCTCCTCCTCCCATAGCATTTAGTATTAATGCATATTATGAATGAAAGAGCATGTACTTAGTGAATATCCACAAAGTGTGAAGTGACATGCTCTTTGTCCCTGATATAAGTATAGTTTATTTGGGTGAATAAAATATGCATGCTTTTTACAATGCAGTAAACAGTTAATGATTGCTTATGTACTGGGCATTATATAGGTGCTGATAATGCAGAGACAAAAGATAAATATTCTGCCCTCAATGAGTTCCCAGCCCAGTGTGGTTAATGCAGTATATCGTTGACATAGAAACAAGCATTAAAAGTCAGGTGTTATGAAAGCCCAGTGGAGAAAGGCAGGAGATGGGGATCGAGGGCTAGTTGGTAGATGGACAGAAACCACGTAAGAAACAACAGATGCTGAGTTAACAGGTACAGCATTGCATCTAGGTATGATCAAAGTAAGCAGTAATAGTGATAATAGGATGCATACATCCTGGTGCTCTTGGAAATGAGCTATGAAGAGAATGCTTATTTTTCGTACTTTGAATTGTGCACAGCCAGTAGTCTTGCATATTAGATGCCAGCGCTGGTGTTTGATGGCATGCATAGCCACTCTCCAAAAGGAAAACGTGAATATATGTTGTTTCCACTGTAAGCAGCCTCAGAGGGTTTCTATTATACTTTCAAAAACAAGAAAAGGTGAAGTGATGATTAGCCTCTCATAATCAGTGGTCTCTCCATCTCCAATAACACTGTGAATCTTCAAACCCGTTATTTCAAACATGACTACATAGAAGGTTCAGGAATGCAGAAATGTTGGGATGGATGAGGGCATTTTTCTGTGTTTTAGTTTCACCATCTCCTAGCAGAGTCTGAAATGCCATACCAACCGCCCTGATTAAATAACCTAAACTAGTAGGCACACTCTGAAAAGTAAAAAATATAAACAGCTCTATCAACATCATTGTTATTTTTGCCAGAAAATTTATTACAGAGAGAAAGTGCTCGCTCCTGCCTTATCTTGGGCTTCTGGAGAATGAAATTTTCAGCAATATTTGCATTTATATAAAATACTTTTACTGCACGTCTTAGTGGAGGCTGTTTAGGTTATAAGTAATAGATATTGATTCTAACTATTTAATTCAAAAAGAGGGAATTTATTGGAAAAATACAGCCATAGTTCATAGAATGTGAAAGCGTGAAGTTCAGCTAGGCTTTGGAAGGGACTGGAATGAGGACCTAGAGCTCCCTGTGTGTCTGCTTCCTGCAGCCAAAAATGGTGTCCTTAGCTCCCAGCTCATATTCCAAATACCCAGATGAGAGAACCTACCTCACTGATGGATCTTGGGTCATATGTCTATCCCTGCTCCAATCAGAACCAGAAAAGATGGGTTCATTTGGCACAAACTTGATTATAGAGGTGTGTGTGTGTGTGTGTGTGTGTGTGTGTGTGTGTGAGAGAGAGAGAGAGAGAGAGAGAGAGAGAGAGAGAGAGAGAACGTGGAGGTGTGCACACCGCCTTAGAAAGGATAAGTCATGGGCCAGGCAGATGACCCAGGTGCTGTCTATCTACTCTAGAGGAAAACATTCCAAATACCAGCAGTAGTTATGAAGGATGTTCTTGTACTGACTATGGAAGGAACATGCTTGGACATTAAAGAACAGAGACAAATTCAGGGTGGGGGAGGGGCTTATCAGCAAGCTTCGGGACCTAGCAGCTGGGACTCCAACTGAGCTGCAGCCTTGTGTGAGTGGCTCAGTAGGAAGGCTCACTGATTGGGGATGTTCCCCTCAGAGTGGCTGCCAAGTGAGCTCTCTCATTTAGCTCATTTAGAACCAGATCAGGGACGCTAGCTGCTGATTTTCTGGAAGCCTTTGACAGGGAAGCCACGTTCTTTCTCTGTCATCTGAAATCTCCTGATGGGCAGCCCCAACAGGAGTGTGACTGATTTCAGTTTCCATTGAGACGGCCCTGATCAAGGAACTATGCTAGAGCTCTGACTGCATCATGCGGTTGATGCTGGGGATGAGAATGTTGGGAGCATGGAGTAATGCAGGTGCCCCTCTCCTTCACACATGGATCGCCTCCTGGAAGTTGCACGGAAGTCAAACTCGTGTTCTTTCAGTCATATTTTTTCTCTGCCATGCAAAGGACTTGTTGAGACACTTCTGCATTTCTGATTAATCTACTAGCAATAGCTCTTCATGCTTTGCTGTCTCAGATTCTCTGTTGTTCCGTCTTTCTTTTGAGTAGAAAAATGATTTATGGACATACCTGCATTTTCAACTTTGCTGCTACATTACTCCACACTGGTGTCTCTGAGCATTTTAAACTCAGACTAGCTAATGAGACCTCTCTGCCATTACCAAGTTCCCTTTACCCATCGCAGAACTTCCTTGCCTTCCTCCACGCAGAGTGGTGGTGGAGAGGCGGGCTCTCGAATCAAGACATCTATGCTGCGTGACTCAAGCTACTAAATTTCTCATGCCTCAGTTTTTGCTTCTGTAAACTGTGGATAATAACACCTGGAATTGTTAATAAAGATAAAAAGAGATCATGCATGTGACCCTCCTAGAACACTGTCTGGCATGTGGTAAACTTAATAAATGCTAGCTAGCTAGTGTAGTTATTGCCTGTCTCCGGTAATGGCATCATCATTTACTAGATTTCCAAGCCAGACAGTTATTGCTGACTCTGTTCTCTGCCATCTCCCCATCAATTATTCATTGTACTATTTGTAATAATAATGCTAGTAATAACACCATCATTCAGTGAATGTTGAGCATTATACCATTAGCTTATTTAATGCTCTCAATGACAGTCTCTTCATTTTAAAGATGAGAAAAGTGAAGCTCAGAGAGATGAGATAACGGGTGCAGCATTATATAGTCAGTGAATGGCAGCGAGCCACCATACATATTTAGGTTCATCTGACGGCAAAGCTCGTGCTATTAGCAGCTATGAGACTCTGTAACCAAATTCAGTCTATTTTGCCTTGGAAATATTTCTGGACAAGTTCCCTCCTCTCCCTCCGAGCTTCTATAGATCTCTATTCTGATCTTAAGGCAGGTTTCTATCTGGTTTCCTTCCCTACCACCTCCAGCTTCTTCTTACTCAACCCATCCTCCAACCTCCTCTTGAAGTTTTTTTTCTAAAACATTCAGTAGATCACAAGCTTTAAATGGTTCTTCATTGATAAAACATATGGGTTCTTCACAATAAATCTTCCCAATTCCACCCTTGTCATCCAGTCTTACCGTATTGTCCCTGATTCTTCTAATGTCCCCTCTTTCCTGCACCTCTATACCTTTGCGCAGGCTATTGAGTCTGTTTTAATCAGCCTCCGTTCTCCTGACATGGTTAACTTGCTGGTCCTCTGGAACTCTGTTCAGACTCTGTCTTTCCTCTTTCCCAGCTCCTGTAATCACAGAGTGACTGGTTTCTTTTCTCCGCTTTCATCACTCTGTGTTCATACACCTGCACGTGAATTCTCATGGTGCATTGTATACTCTTTCTCCATATTTGTCTCCACGACTAGTCTGTGAGATCCTGAAGACAAGGAGCATATATTAGTCATCTTGTGGCCCTAGCCAATTGTGTACCTGGTCCCTATTAGGCCTCCGTAAGCATTGACTGTAGAAAAAATAAAAATTGCACTCACCTACATATAGACTTTTTAAGTAACCTCCTAAACTTTTTTTTGTAGAGTCCTTTTTGTAAAAAAGAATGATTTATTTATCATTTACTAGTATAATCTTTGAAAGTTTGGGCATTTGGGGTCATATGTTTCCTTAAAAATGGGACATATTCTTATACTCTTAAGACCTAATGTGTCTGTAAAGAAGTTACAAGAAAGCATTATAATTTTCTGAGAAAGAGGAATTTTTTTTTTAGTTTTTGCTGCAAAGAACATTGAGGAGGTGGTAATTAAAGTGATTAACAAGAGAATATGGGTGTTTAAGTAATCAGCTTACCAATTATTCATCAGAGGTCTGTAAATCCTAGATAGGTGAGTTGTTCATTAAAACACATTTCATTAAATCTTAGACCTTATTTTCAAAAAGTGATTTAAGTCTGAGAAATCTTCTAAATGGAGGTGGTTGGTGGAAGGAGCACTGGTAAGGTATACAGCTACCTGCTTTCTTATGAGGGATCTTGCAGCATAAAAGGCATTGCCTATCATTCGTAGCCCCTTGTAATACCATACCACAGACCCTGCTTCAGGGACAGCTTGATGTGGAGCACATGACCCTAAACACCCCCGCCCCCAACAAATCTCATGGCCAGTTGGCCAGAGTAGTCACTTGAACCATTTCTTAGCTGGTTGGACCAAGCATCAGCATGTGAAGACTGGGGTCAAAGAGACTTTTTCTCTCAGAAACATGAACTAAGAAATACTTAGACAAGAAGGCAGTCAGCCGAGTAAGAACAAATGCTGAGCGTTTGTGATAGAGAGCAGCATGTTTTAAGCCTCAGAATCAACTGGAATTCTTGTTAAAATTCAGATTCTAAGATCCTACCTCAGATGGGGACAGGAAAGTATGAGTGTTGGGCATGGGAGGGCCAGGCTTCCCTCTTGAAGGTGGAGGCAAGATAGCCTAGGGAAGGGTGCTTGGGAAATAAGGGGCTTCTCTCTTGACACCTATTGATGGTGTAAAGGGCCTGGGGAAGTAAGGTTTCAGGTACCGTGGTCACCAGATGGAGGAAGGAGTCAGAGGAAGTTGAGTCTTATTCGAACCCATGGATGCACGCCTGACCACTGCCCATGGAGGCACACGGGGCTCCAAGGTCTTTGATGCTTTACAGGAAAATGGTCTGACTACTCCTACCAAATAAGGTGCAAGAGCACCGTGTCCACGTGAGTTTGTACTTCCCACAAGTAGGATTGGCATTTTGTGTCCATTTCTCAGATGGACAGCACTCTGAGGGAAGTTCTGAGATTTGATTAATTAAGTGCTCTTTGATTGGATCCTTTGTCTTCAAATATGTTTTAAGCCCATTCTTGGCAAAAGTTACTCTTTCATTCTGTATTTTAATTGCTATGTAAAATAAATCCAGTTCTTCCAAAGAAGGGAGAGATAGTAGTTGCAAGTTCTCTCTAATGGGTTTATTGTTTGAATTTAAAATATTTAAGCTTAGCCATCCACTGCCAGGCGTTCATGAAATAACAATAGTGCAGACATCACAATCCGCTGTCATCTTTCTGTCTTCACAAATGTCCTGGTGGTAAGTGAAACCTTGCATTTAAATAAATCCATTTGGACCTAATTTCTGCCTTTCACGCTGTGAGAGAACTGTCAAATTTGAAGTGTAATGACTGGATGATTTCTTGTAATGGCACCAAAAAAACCCTCCTGAAAAACAGATTTGAATGTCATCTAAGTAAATTCACTGTGGGATGCAGACCCATTTAGAGATTATTTTTTCTTTTGGCTTTTATACAACAAAGCAGGAGGACGTTGTAAGGGAGCCAATATAAAGTGGTATCTGAGGGAGTAAAAGGCAGACTGAAGCCTCACAAAGCCCAGAAAATAAAAAAAAGTTGACATTATTTTAGTTAAACTTTCCCATTTCCATGAGAGAATTGACCTGCAATACTGTCTGAGATGTGTGGCCTGTGACTTCAGCACATTCTCTCTCTTACACTTTGATGTGTCTGGTGACTCAAACACAAAGCCTCGACTTTCCAAACTGATTGGTTTTTCTACATTCCACTCCATTTTTTTTTTGTCCTGTGAAATATTAATATGGTCCCAGAATTCTACTGCTTTAACATCTATACAAGATCCTCAGTCCATCAGATGTCTGTTGACTTTCAGATGAAGTGCATTGATCATGGAATAAAAGAGAATGTGTTAAAATGAAGAGGCAAAGAATCTGGGTTCTAGTCCCAGCTCTATCACCAGTTAGGCTTGTTAAGTTCAACACCTTAGACTTTTGGACTTTCCTATCCTTCCTTTTAAAATGAAGGAGTTGAAATAAATTAATCATCTTCAACTATGCTTTCTTGAGTCCCAGGGTTCCTGAAAGATGTCTCAAGGGTTACTGTGGGGTTTGGCAGCCTAGGAGGCAGGGCCTCCTTCCCCACCCATCACATAAATTTGTGTTTGGGGAAAAAAATAACCCTGAAGTTTAAAAAACCAGTTTTTTGAGAATCTAAAGGAATTTTGTCTAAGTTCAATATCCTATCATATTGTGACTCTTTGTTTCTTCATAAGAGCAGTTTTTAGCAAAACTAGATACTCAGTTATGTATTTGAGGAAAATGCTGATGATATGTGGTGCATGTCCTAGGAAGTGGCAAGATACCTAGGGACTGACTTACTCCCTCTACAGTCTAAGTTCCATGAGGAACTTATCTGAATCACTAGCATTTAGTCCATAACAATACATAGCAGATGCTCAACAAATTCTGAGTTGATTAATAAATCCTATATAATAAAAGCCCAATATGCAAATTGTCCCCTCAGGCGGGAGTTCGACCTACTGGGAGTTCTATCGCTCGCTATGATGTGCGCTGATCACCAGGCAGTGGCGTGGAACATGGCGGGCATTGGTGATGAGGCACTGGCAGTGGGCAGCAGTGGAGGCGCTGCTGGCAGACTAGAGCAGGGACTGTGGTGGGATGGTGGAGCAGGTGAGCAGGTGGTGCCAGGATGAGGCGGGTGTGAGCCAAGGCCTCGATTGCCCTGCCTGTTGCCCTGCAGAAGGCAACCAGCATGGGGGGGGGGGGCGGTGCTGGCGAGTGGGCGGTGCCAGGCCAAGGAGGGGTGCCAAGGCGGGGCTGCTAGGCTGCAGGGCTAGGGGCATGAGCTGGGGATGTGAGGCTGAGGGTGCGAGCTAGGGCCCAATCTCTGCAGGCCACCCCAAGGGACCCCATCCATGCATGAATTTCATGCACTGGGCCTCTAGTAGATAGATAAGTGAACATATGAGCCCCAACCTGATGCTTTGGGTTTGAACTCTTAAATTCAACTCTGAAGCTCTTTTATTGACACTTTATATCAGCTCCTCTTTCTTCTGTTCCCTTCTCAGTTGGTAACTTTGCCAGGGATACTGTTGAGCAGTTAACGTGTGAGTGAATGGTCCTTGATATCCCAGGGGAATATCAGAAGGCTTTGGAACCACTGCAAGCTGTTACTTAGAGAACATTTTTATTTAACAGCAGACATGAAAAAAATTGAAGGGAGTAGTAAAAGTGATATGAGCAGCACTCTAATACTTGTTCTATGTATCTATGTTTGCTTATTAATTCATCTATTTATTCATTCATGCACTCCTTCATCAGTCATTTATTTTCTTCACTGTGCTTGATCCTATGCTAGGGAATGGAAGTTCACAGTCTTTTAAAGTTTATTTTTATCGAGATATAATTGACATACACTGCATAAGCTTAAGGTGTAGAACATGTTGATTTGATACATTTTATATTACCATGTGATTACCACCATTGTAGGGTTAGCTAATACCTTTATCATGTCATAAGTTTTCTTTTTTTGTGTGTGGTGGGAACAACCACATTATAATCTCTTAGACACTTTGAAGTTTACAATATGGTACTGTTGTCTACAAACACCATGCTGCCCATGAGCTCTCTAAGACTTGTCTACTAGTTGCAAATGTGTACCCTTAAACAACATCTCCCCAAGTCCCTTGCCCCCCAGCCCCTGCTAACCACCATTCTACTCCCTGTTGCTATTTGTCATTCTCTAACTTATCTCGCTTAGCACAGTGCCCTCAAGATTCATCGATGTTGTCCCTACTGGCAGGCTTTCCTTTTTCTTATGTCTGAATATATTCCAGTGTGTGTGCATTGTAATATGATCACCACCACTGTAGTGTTAGCTAACACTATAATGATATATATATACACAGCTTCTCTAGCCATTCATCCATTGATGGACACTTAGGTTGTTTTTATATCGTGCCTATTGTGAATAATGGTGCAGTAAACATGGGAGTGCATATATCTTTTCGATACCCTGTTTTTTATTTTCTTTGGTTATATACTCACAAGTGGAATTGCTGGAGCACATGGTAGTTTTATTTTTTCTGTGTTTGAGGAACCTCCATACTGTTTTCCATAGTGGCTGAGCAGTTTGCAATCCCACCAACAGTACACAAGGGTTCCCTTATTTCCACATCTTTGCCAACACTTGTTAAATTTTTACAGTCTTTTAAATGTGTCACACATTGGAAAAGATACTATAATAAAACAATACAAATAGATGCCATGAGAGAGATATAAGAATGCTTAGAGAACCACATCTCCAAGTATTTTCCTTGGCTAAGAATGTCCTTTGATAGATGCTCTGTAAAGCAGCAAACCAATAATATCTAAACAATGCTGTCTTTTTGGTCGGTGATCCCAGGGTTGGCACAGTATTCGACGTGATATCACAATGCATGTCCTTCCCAAAATTCTCCTCTACCACTGTCACCATTTAACAGTCTACTCTCAGAGTTGTAGAACAGCTCCTGGGGCACAAGAATCATAGACTCATAAGGTTGCTTTTGAAGAAGACAGGCAGCTACCAGAGAAGGAAGTCCTCTCTCTTTTTAAATTGATTTTATATATTTATTTATTTATTATTTAAAAATATTTTAATTGATTTTTTAGAGAGAGGAGAAAGGGAGAGGTAGAGAGAGAAAGATCAGTGTGAGAATCATGGATCTGATGCCTCCTGCACGCCCCCTACTGGGGATTGAACCCACAACCTGGGCATGTGCCCTGACCAGGAATTGAACCTACGACCTTTCGGTGTATAAAATGATGCTCCAACCAACTGAGCCACACCAGCCAGGCCAAGGGAGTTCTTTTAACACACTTCTTATTGGGATGTCAAGTTACTCCTAGATGCCCCTAAGTGGCTACCTCTCAAGTCTTATTGGCTAGAGCTGGGTTACATGGCGGCTCTAGTTGCAGAGTAACCTGGGAAATTCAGTATTTTTAGCTTTTAAATAGGTGGTGGGCAAGGAAGAGAGAGGTTAGAAATGGCTATGGAGGATACAACTGCTAGAATCTACCAAATTAGGAGAGTCAGGAAAGATGTTACCCAAAGAGGTGATATTTGATCTGTGTTTTGAAGGACTTTCTAGAGCTTGCCTGGAGGATAATTATAGGAACATTCTAGGCCAGGGGTGGGCAAACTTTTTGACTCGAGGGCCACAATGGGTTCTTAAACTGGACCGGAGGGCCGGAACAAAAGCATGGATGGAGTGTTTGTGTGAACTAATATAAATTCAAAGTAAAGAAAAAAGAAATATAGGTAGATTTTTAAGCTTTGTTAATGATTCAATAAGTTATTCTGATGATAACTTCGGAGCAAAATCTGTCCTATTGATAACCCTAGGAAAACTTTGTGGGAAATTATGTGAAAGAGAAAAACTATTTTGCCTACCCCTTAGAAATCAATTTTCATGAGAAATAAAAGATTGAATTATTTGAAAGGGAATACACACAAATAATATCTGTATAACAGGTCATTCATTTAACCATTCAGTGTATCTTCACACCAATCCTAAGGCTTTCAGAAAGTTAACATGAAAAAACATTGTTTAAAAAATCCTCTATTTTTAGAAATGCTATTAGTGGAGGCATCAGTTCTAACCTTTTCCCTGTTCTTTCTGTGTCATGCACATTAATTAACACTTCCACCCTAAAAGAATGTGTTTTTTCCCATGAGCTGGGAATGATACTTTAGAAGCATGCTTTAGATTAGAGACTTTAAGAAAAAGAAATCAGGATGATCTAAAAATGCTCTTTGCAGCACCTAATTTCCTGTTTGGACTTTTTCTCTCCTCCCTCCCCCCGCCATCACAACTAGTTAGTATTTATGATATGCTTCAGAAGGACAGTGAGGTTGAAACTTACCTTTGCAAGATCTTTGAAAACTAATTAGGTAACCAATTAAATGGTACACGGAGACTGTAGGGGAACTAGTGTCAACACTGCAGAGAATAAAGTTTTAAACACTTCGGAAATGCCCTTTTGCAGGCAGTTCACATAGAATTTGGAAAGAATCCTTAACTATCCATTAAATCCAGATTATCACAAGGAAAAACTGCGATTCATACTCGAATTGTTAAAATTATGCTGCTTTATAGCATTTATGATTTACCTTTTAGTAATTTAGATCGGCTTTTCCTAACTTGTCAGAAAATGATTCTGTTTCTTTGGTTACCCACATTACCTACTAAAACTAAGTGTGTGTAGTTCATTTGGGGTGTTCCATGAAAGTAGAGATTTTTATTTGGTGTTCACATTCCAGAATACTCACAGTATTGTAAATCTTCCCCAATCTTTGAAAGCCAGTAATTAAACTTTTCTAGAAGGTTCTTGTACCTGGGACTTGGTAGATGCTCTTTTTCATATCTATTAACAAAGCATCATAAAATAGAGTGCAGAGAAAGCTGAATAAAACAACAGCAGCAGCCTAGCTGGCTTGGCTCAGTGGATAGAGCTTTGGCCTGCGGACCTAAGGGTCCAGGGGTCAATTCCAGTTAAGGGCACATGCCCAGGTTGCTGGCTTAATCCCCAGTAGGGGGCGTGCAGAAGGCAGCTGATCAATGATTCTCTCTGATCATTGATGTTTCTATCTCTCTCTCCTTCTCCCTTCCTCTCTAAAATCAATAAAAATATATTTTAAAAAAAGAAGTACCCTTAAAAAATTAAAAACAAAACAACAACAGCAGCAAGAAGACACACAATCTTTAATAGGTATTTTATTGGAGTACACTGAACCCTGGGAAAATAAATTATATTTTCATTGTTTAAGATAGGATGTAAGAAAATATTTAAAATTATTTTATCACCAAATACCAGAGTTTGGGGATATATCCCATGTTTCCAAAGTTGGTGTAAAGACAAAGGATACACAAAAATTGAGTTAGTTCTAAATGGCCGGTGGATATGCCAGCCAAAAGTGGCAATATAAATTCAAGTGCTAGTGTTGGCGGGACCCCTGAAATCAAGATTCAGAAATGGAATGGGAAACTCTGTGGCTGGAAGGAGACTATGAACTCAGCTCAGACCTGGGAACCTGCAGCCTGGAGAGGCTCAGCGATTCATCCCAGTTCCTTGAATAGCAAGTGGCAGGCCCAGATCAAGGACAGAGCCGTTCTGAACTTCGTGAGAAAGCTAACTAAGTCCAGAGCTCTTTTCATAAAGCCACCTGGTTTCTGAAACAGGCCTGACCTCACATGTCTGAAAGCTTCGGGACTCCCTTGTTGGCATCTATCCAGGAAGATAAAGCAGTTAGAGTGTTTAAGAGAAAGCTCTGCATTGGCATTGTACTGACTATCAGATGGCTTCCAGGTCTACTTTAACACTGAACTTTCTTACTCATGAACCTTATTACCTACCTGTAAGCTGATAGCCTATCCCCACTCTATGGGTCAGCAGCAGAAATGAGACCATAATGGTTTAGTGGGGGTTTTCCCCCAAATAACGTATTTTCATTCATAACTATTTGTAGATTTTCTGGAGTTTTTCTTGCCTCTCTATTTGTTCATGGGTTAGTTAAAAGAAATTAAACAATCTAGTACTATAGACTTCACCAACTTGAAATTGTTGACTTGATTCTTATGTTGAAGCTGTTTCTATCACTTACCATGTGTATTTTATTTATTTTTTTATGCTTTTGTTTTTTTAAAAATATTATTTTGAAATTATTAGGGTTACAATGGTTAATAAAATTATGTTTCAAGTGTAGAATTCTATAATACATCTTCTGTATATTGTATGTATTGAGTGTTCACTACCCAAGTCAAGTCTCCTTTCATCACTATTTATTCCCCCTTTACCTTCTTCTGCTTCCCCCTGCCCCCTTCCCCTCTGGTAATCACCATACTGATGTCTGTGGCTGGACCTAGAGGATACTATGCTAAGTGAAATAAGCCAGTCAGAGAAAGACAAATATCATATTTCAATTATATGTGGAATCTAACGAACAAAATAAACAAACAAAATAGAAACAGATTCATAGATACAGAGAGGAGACTGACAGCTGTCAGAAGGAAGCGGGATTGGAAGGCTGGGTGAAAAAGGTGAAGGGATTAAGAAAAAAACTCAGACACTGTGTGTGTTTTAAGCAAGTCACTTTTTCCTCTCTAAGGCTCAATTTGTGCATTTGTAAAAAGGGAGCAGTTGTGGTAATTAAGTCTTAGAGGTGTGATTAAGATGATGTGTTTAATAAGGCTAGCTAACATTTTTATTCATTCATCTGATGTTTTTTTAAAATATATTTTATTGATTTTTTTACAGAGAGGAAGAGAGAGGGATAGAGAATTAGAAAAATTGATGAGAGAGAAGCATGGAATAGCTGCCTCCTGCACACCCCCTACTGGGGATGTGCCTGCAATCAAGGTTCATGCCCTTGACTGGAATCAAACCTGGGACCCTTCAGTCCCCAGGCCGATGCTCTATCCAGTGAGCCAAACCAGCCAGGGCTCATGTGATGTTTATTGGGCATCTGCTATATGTACACACAGTGATAGCTCACATAAATATTAATTGGTGTTGTTAATAATGTTTTGTATTTACACTCAAAAGTTATCTCTCCACACTTTGAAAAATAGCAATTTAAAGCTGGAAGCAGTTATGGTCATCGTCCATGCCAATACTCTTACCTTACAGCTGAGGAAGCACAGGATGGTTAATTGGTTTCTAAGGGTCATACAACAAATTAATCTGAGCATGTAACCATTAAAATATGGTTCTTACAGGTATAAAAGTCAGTTCAGTATCCCCAACTTGGTCCCTTAGTTGTTCTGTGACCTGGGCTGCAGACCTTACCTTTTGACCTCTGGTATCCTTTTCTGCCATTTGGAGGTAATAGTACCGAATGGGGTTATTATAAGATTAAATTTGATCATTTAGCACAGTACTTGGCATATAGTACGTGCTCAGTAAACATTATTATTCTCCTACTCCTTTGTTTTCTCAAAATTAAGGATATTACAATTATGCATTCACTAAGCAGTTGTAGCAGTAGAATTCTCCAGATAGGTACCAAAATCTATTTTGTTCTCCATACCTAACCGACAATAAAGCACCTTTTAATGTGGAGCTATTAGCTAGCATTTTGTTGAACAGAATTATATACAGACAATCTCATTTCTCCTGAGCCCTATGTCTGCACTTCAAGTATTTTCAACCAAGACTTTGGGCTATGATTATGCATGCAGTTGAACTAGCTAAACATTACTGGAAGATGAAAAATGGAGATTAGAATTTTTCTCATAATCTGATTTTGTTTGCTGTGTAAGTTCATGCATTCTTTGTTGCAAGAAACAGAGGATGCCATGCCAACACTTTCCCAGCAAGCTGCAATCTTTCTTTCTATGTGCTTCCCATGGGCTTTGCTGGGTTCTCAGCCAGTCTCTCCCTCTTCTTTAATTTCTTCAGTTTATCCTTCCTCCTTTCATTAACAGCTGGCTGGGTTTTTCCATGTATTCTTGTATAAACTTGAAAGGAGAAAAAATGTTGGACCAGCTAATTACTGCTATTTTCATGGGACAGGGTTTTTGTTGTTGCTGTTGTTTGTTTTGTTTTGTTTTGTTTTCAACAAGTTCTCTTCCTGGGTCTTTAAACTACCTGTCCATTGGTTGACCTTGAGGGAGTGAAACTCCATTGGGTCAAACAGGACCCACCCATTGTTCTAGGACAGTGATGGCCAACCTATGACATGCGTGTCAGAGGTGACACGCGAACTCATTTTTTTGGTTGATTTTTCTTTGTTAAATGGCATTTAAATATATAAAATAAATATCAAAAATATAAGTCTTTGTTTTACTATGGTTGCAGATATCAAAAAATTTCTATATGTGACACGGCACCAGAGTTAATTTAGGGTTTTTCAAAATGCTGACACGCCGAGCTCAAAAGGTTCGCCATCACTGTTCTAGGAGAAGCCTAAGCATTTTTTTACTAAATAGGAACCTCTCGGGGAAGCCCCAGGGAGTGAGTAAAGTACAAGCTCTGATGGGCATAGATTACAAATTAAAAACAAAACTTTTTTGGGCTAGCCCATCGATTATGAATTAATTCCTAATGATCGATAATGGTGGAATACACTTTAACAAAGGACTCATAAAATACCTGCTATGTGAGGTTCAGAACTACAAAGAAGTTGTAGAGCAATATAAATCCTGGGCACAATGTTTTTCTTTCTCTCACTTAATTCAGCTTCAGTTAAGTATCCAGTGTCTCTTTGCTTTGATAGAAAACAACTTTGAACTCACTGTAGATGTTCTCTTAGAAGCAAAGGCCTTTGGGAGCACGAAGTTCTCCGCGGGGTTTTGGAGCTTCAGATTTGTGTCAGGTGCTCTTTTGCACTTGACTTCATGTCAGCCTTGACTCACCAGCTAGCAGACAGATGTCCTGAGTGTGTCTGCTAGTGTGTGACTGTGCACATGTGTGAGAAAAGGTGGAAATGTGTATATGGGTGTGCCTTTGGAAAGAATGTATTTCTTTGTCTCCCATGACTTGACTGAAATCTTCTTGTCTGACAAGAAGAAAATGTTTTGAAAAACATGCAGGATATATTTCTGTAGCTGTTGGATATCTTCTTCCAATGAGGAGCTTGTTTCCCTGGCAACCGTGTTTTAAGTCACTCCCTCTTGGCCTTGCCCAATCTTGATAGAATAGAGCTCACCACTAAGTTGTGTTAGGCTTCTTTGCAGAAGTCCAACCTTCTTTTTTAAATTGTGGTAAAATCTATATAACATAAAATTAGCTATTTTAACCATTTGAAAATGTACAATTTGGTGGCATTTAGTACATTTACTACGTTGTACAATTATTGTCACTATAGCTCCTTTTTAATGGTTAAAGTAACCACACTTTATTTACCTATTATTTTTATTTGTTTATATGTTTTATTTTTATATGTATAATGCAACATTTTAAAGAGTAATTACCTTCTAAATTCAGGGTGGGGAAACTTTTTTCTGTCAAGGGCCGTTTGGATATTTATAGCATCATTTGAAGGCCATACAAAATTATCAATTTAAAGATTAGCCTGCTGTATTCGGTCAAACATTTAATTAACTCACCCCTATTGCTTTGGTAGGGCCAGACCAAATGATTTCCTGGACAGTGCTCTAAATGCTGATGTAGGATGTGAATAAAGTTATTTTCCAGGCAATATTTTTTAATACCCAAGAATATATTTTCATTGATGTTTTAGAGAGAGAGGAAGGGGGAGAGAGAGAAACATCGATTGGTTGCCTCCTGTATGGGCCCCAACGGGGTTATTGAACCTGCAACCTAGCTACTAGTATGTGCCTTGACTGGAAATTTAACTCAGCCTTTTGGTGTATGGTACAGTTCTCCAACCAACTGAGCCACCTGGCTAGGACCCCACAAATTTTTTTGTTTGAGGGGATGGGGAGAGATATAGAAAGAGAAGCATTGATGTGAGATAGATACATCAATTGGTTGCCTCCCACATGCACCTCAACCAGGGCTGGAGATTACGCCTGCAACTGAGATACATGCCCTTGACCAGAATCCAACCCTGGACCCTTCAATGCGTGGGCCAATGCTCTATCCACTGAGCCAAACTGGCTAGGGCCAGGCAAATTTTTAATGTAAAGGATTGTAGTCATGATCTACCAAGCTGAGAGAGAAAGAAAGAAAGAGCACAAGAGCTGTTGACTCTGACCTCACTTTTTGACTAGTGATTTTCATAACTATAGTCTTTTAATAAAACCATACTCTCAAAGAAACAGCATAAAGTAGCATCCTATTTTTTGACCTAATATGTTTCACTTATATCTTCAACATCATCTTTTATTTGAATTAGCCATCATAGCATGTTTAATCTTGTGCAGAAAGCACCTGGTCACAAGTTAGGAAACTTTGGCACTTAATAACTGGACAGTCTTGAACATGACAATTCCTTCTCTGAGCCTCGGTTTCCTCATCTGTAAAACGGATGGGATTTAGCTGTTGAACACAGATCCAACTGTGTCCCTGGCACCATGTCTGCCACACACTGGAGATTCTGTGAAAATAACAGCATCTTTGCTTTCTTGAAGGGTTGTGCAGAAAATTGTATGTTATGATGAAAGACTTTCTTCATAATATAACATTGTGCCAACATAAAGTATACTTATTATTCTCACTCCCTCTGTAAGTTTCAGAGTAAAAAAGAAAAAAACAACAATAAACTTTGCTCCCCAAAATGGAGAGGACATTCTTCACTCTGGCCATTTAGAATCTCTGTATAAGAAGGATAGACAAAATCAGATGACCTTCACACCCACTAAGATGGCTATAGTAGACTTTGGGTTGTGGGCACACACTGCAATATACAGGTGATGTGTCATAGAATTATATACTTGAAAACTATATAATTTTATTAACGAATATCACTGCAATAAATGTAATAAAAATTTAAAAAAGGAAAAAAATGGTAACAGAAGATGTAGAGATATTGGAACTCTTAAGCACTGCTGGTGGGAATGTAAAGTGGAAAAGTTTGACAGTTCCTCAATGTGTTAAGCATAGAGTTACCATACGACCCAGCAGTTTCACTCCTGGGTATATATACTCAAGAGAATTACTCAAGTGGGATCCTCATGGAACAGTGCTGCCAATATCTCTATAAATAACCATCATTTATTTATACTTTATTCACCTGCTATTCCACAGTGCCTTTATGTGGTGAATGCTCTGATGTTATTGAAGGAGAGCTTTTTAGCTGGTGGTTAAATGTCTGTCTTCAAGTCACTTGAATGCCATTTCTAGTATGGCATGCATTTGAAAAATAAGATTATAGGAACTAAAGCAGAGATTATGGAGTTCTTCAGACTGGGATAAATAAATAATAGGGCAGGAAAAGAGTATCGCTTGTTATAGAGATCACAAACTCTTCAGAGAATCTCTGCTCAATTCCTCGAGGGTTGTGCAGACCCTTAAAGTCAGAGGCACTTAAACTTTGTCTTAAATGTCTTGTAGTAGACCTTAGCCAAAAGTACTGAACTTTTTACCAGTATTGGGTGCATACAATTCTCTGAGCAGCTTCACAGACAAAGGCAAAATGTTTCAAAAATTTAGAATTGTTTTTTTCAGGGAATTTAAAATAAAATCTTATAATTTACAAATTATTCCTAGAGAATGAATCGTGTTTGGATCAAATCACAATACAATGTTTTAATAGCCTGAGAGCAAAAGGCAAGCAATTTGCAGTCACATTTAGAACAGGTTGCGGATCTCATATAAGCTCATTTAAAAAAATGGAAAATATTCAATGAAATTCCTTTAAAACAAGAAGTTTTATAATATTATGATGAGTTGTTTCAAATTTTATATTCTGGAGGCTACAGAGGGTGATAGTAGGGTGAGGTCTTTAAGTGTCTATGGATGGTAGTCTAGATCCATCATCTTATCTGCTCACCCCCCTCCCTGATACCCTTGGCTAACATGTGGTCTCTTGTCACCATTTTCTAGGTTGGGGTTTTGCCTAATTTGTATTAAAAAATAAAACCTCCTCCACTCATAAAGAAGTTTAAAAATCAGTGATTGAGAAAACAATGCAAAAGACTTAAGTCTCTCGTTTTTTTTACATAAGTTTTCAGGATTCGAGTGACAGATGTTAGTAAAAAGAAGCAGCGGAAGAAATTCAGGAGTGATAAGTTAGATGACTGACAGGTGGAATTAGGGAAGAAAGCCGGTCTTGAGCTTTGATCCCAAGAAGGTCATTCGATCCCCTAGCACAGGGACTTTAGCCAAGATAGTGGCTTGGTGGTTGCATATCATGTCAATTCTGATCGTAAAAAATATCCACAAAGGGCCATGAGAAAGCACAACACTGGGATGACAAATTTGAGTGAGTCAGTGAGAAAGGACAGACCAAAAGACTGACTACCGATAGAATTATTTTTCCTCCTTGAGGAAAAAAGGAATAATGGTAGCTAATTTGTCACTTGGTGATCGTAGGAGGAGAGAACATGAATCATGAACACAAAAAATTCCCAAGTATAAGGGGAGTGTGCTGTCCAAGAGAAGATACCCCTCAGCCCAATGATTCATTGTGTTGTTTCTTCAGTTGCTTTGTAACCTGCTGCATAAATATGTGGGCTTTGTTGCTCAGAGAGGGGAGCTGTACACCTTCTGCATGAAAACTGTCAGAGGGGGGTTTCCGGGCCTAATTTGGTATTTAGCTCCTTGTTCCATCTGAGCCGACTTCAGTGGCTCTCATTTCATAGATGAGTAGGATGAATGTCGGCTGAATAGCAAAGCATTATATGTAATTACCTGTATGAGCACCACCATGATGTTGCCGGTTTTAGAAGGGCCGTGTTCCGGGATTTATAGGTTCTTGAGTTTTGTCCACCATCGTCAAATATTGCTCATTGCATGCAAATTTCCAAATCTTTCCCAACAGCTTCATTTCTGTATTTCATTTTTTAAACTTATAGAAGATAACTGTACTTATAGGCATCTACCAAATATATTTCTCCAGAGGAATCCTGTAGCAGAGTCCACCTAAGATTACCAAATCATAAGCAAAGATAAATGGAGTAGAATCTAAACCTCCTCTTGACTTCAGTCGCTTCTGGGCACAAATAAGCTCACAATGGTATTTGTGTTTCCTACACTCTGATTCTTGCTCAGACCTGATTGTGTCCATCGTCCCACCCACTGCAGCATCTTTCCCAGAGAGTCATGAACGTGCCCCAGGGGCTTCCCTGTCATCCACGTTCACAGTGTGGTAGCCACTGTGGCCTGTCGGTGTCAGCGTCTTCTGATTATGGATGCATTTGTTGGTGCCTCTGACCTCCACTGCGGCCAGCACCCACCAGGAGAACACTAAATGTTGCAAAGTGCTGTGTCCTGAAACTCTGAAACTGTTCTGTCAAGAGAGTAGATCAGAGCCCAGTGGCATGAAAAATAGAGGGGGTGGCTCTGTCCTCCAATCAGTGTCACCTTTGATACCTGGACTACACGGGCTCTGTTGTGCTCTGCATCTCGCAGGGCCTCGTGTGACAGCAACATCTTCTGCAACCGCCTGCAGCCTTCTCTCTAAATGGGGTGGCCCCAGTTTTGGGGTCTGGGCAACCTTCTCTATATTGCCCACTCAGCCTCGGGCCTAAGGATTTTGTGCATAAAGCCTTCATCTTTTCAAGTGCCTTTCCTCTCTGTGAATTAGACTTAGATGTAAAGTATGGTCAGTGACTTCATTTAGTCATTCTCAGCTTTAATGGAACTAATACCTCCCTTTCAGAATTTCACAATTAATTTGTGAGTGGAGGGCTGTTGAGCTCTCCATACTAGAGAGATGGAAAACTCCATACCGGAGTGGCAGCACACCATCTCTCCAGAGCGAGTAGGGAAGGAATTAGAAGAGACTTGGGAAGCTTGAGGTCAGGCGGAGGCAGCAAGGAGAACCACAAGTGTTCATCGCAGTGCATCATTAGCTTCTGTTCACTTCAGATCAAACCATGCTGGCAGTGGCGCTGAGAAACCCCACACCAGCGGAGAAACTGCTTTCAACATTTTTCTTTTAACGATTTGTGCTTCCTCTTGGGGCATGAACACCTTGGGTTCTGTCCAAATGGTGTTCAGGACAAGTTTCTTCCCAGGGTGCCAGATAGCGCAGTACAGCCTGCTCAGCGTGCGGTTACCACACAGCGAGGCATTTTGTTCCAACTCCGTGGTCTGTGTGGCAGCATTTTAAGCGCAACCCAGAAGTCAGATTTGTGTGTTGAATTGTATCTTTCCCTCATTATATGGCCTTCATTTGTTCACGCTCATATTTTAAAAAAGATGTTTTTACTGATTTTAGAGAGAAAGCCAGAGGGATAGAGAGATAGAAACAGTGATTGGCTGCCTCCTGTGTGCCCTCTCCTGGAGATCAAGCCTGCAACCCAGGCATGTGCCCTGACAGGGAATGGAACCAGTGAACTCTTGGTTCATAGGTCGATGCTCAACCACTGAGCCACACCAGCTGGGCTCACACTCATTTTTTTTTTAAAGAAGGCTATGTTCATCTTGACTGGCCTGCTTTTCTCCCTCCCTCCTTTTCTTTTCTCATCTTCCCTTCTTTCTAATTAGTGTCCCATTTTCTAGCTTCATTGTATTCCTGGTCCCTTTCAAACATTTTAATTTCTAACATTTTTATTCCCTAATAACTTTCTTCCTAAATTCCTCACTTCCTAATTTCATTCCTTCCACCCTCTTTTTGTTCTTGCCACTTAAGTTTAGAAAGATGACTTACTAACAATTTTCCATGTCAAGATTTATACTTTTAGTCATGGATTTCTTTGTAATATTATTGCAATTTTTTTATAGCAGTCATATGATAAATGTCTTTCCAAAGTTCTCTTTTTAACAAGAATCCTGAACATCTTCCCTACTCCTGGGGCTCTTCACCTTTAGATGACCCAAATCAAGGTGGCTTTGGAAAGAGGGCTACCTTTCAATCAGGGACAAGGGTCGTGAGAAGAGGTGGAATGGGGACAGACCAGACAAATGCATCTGAGAGAAATGATAGAAGGAACTAGGAATGATCACGCAGGTGAAGAGACAAGTCTATAAATGAGCCCTGTCTGTAAATTCCTGAAGAGATTTCACTTGGAAGGGGGATTTCGCTTGATCTGTGGGACTCCGATGAGCAGGCTATGGAACAGTAGATTAGAAGGAAAGAAAGAGGCCAGCATAAGGCACAGTCTTATTAGCGGTTGATTGAGAAAGCAATGGACTGTCTTGTGAAGTGTTGGCTTCTCTGTCAGTAGCAACATTAATTAACAGCTGGGTGGTATAGAGGGATGAAATGCTAGAGGCAGAATGGTTTATGTTACCTGCGAGGCCCCTACAGTCCAATCCAGGATGCTCTGGTTTAATGACTGCCTCCTTCACTGAATCTTTTGGTCATTCTGCTAACAATGACCTTGTCCCTGTTAGCTAAACCCTACATACTTGCCGTTGAGTATATTCAATTAAACATTTTGATTCATATCATTCCTTCCTGTTATTTAATTGCTTTATATGCCTAGGTTTTGTGTTTCTTCAGTAACTTTAAGCACCTTGAGAGTTAGGATATTGTCATTCCTTTCTTTGGGCAAAGCTTGTGCTTGTTATTTTGAATTACATTTGAAATAGGGTTCTTTTTATTTTTTTTAAAAATTGATCTAAAACCATAATACTGTGAAAACCGTGGCTGATTTTAGCCCTGATATGAGTAGAAGATCTTTGCACGGTCTGTGCTCACCAGGCAAAGTTCAGAAGCAGAGATATTGAGACCCTTGAAGGGATTTCCTTGATGCTAACCTGCACTGTGGAACGTAGACTAGAAATTCAAACGCAGGTCAGATTATGATAAGTTGTTGATAAGCTATTATTGAACACAGAACTCATACAAAGTGACAGTTAACACATTGGCCCTTTGGGGTCAGTTTTCCAACGCCCTCATTTTATCAATGAGGAAGTGAAGGGCCAGACCTCAGTGACTAGCTCAAAGTCTGTATGTGAGTGAGTGGAAGAAAGCTGTGAAATTGGATCTTCTCTTTCCTTTCCCAGTGTTGTGCCTTGTGCTGCTATTGTGGTTGTGATGGTTTGTTGGGAGCCCTTCACAGGCTCGCCATCAGATTCGGATGAAACTGCAAATGTATGTCTGAAACAAATAGGCAATATATGATCATCAAAATAGGTGTTTGGTGGCCTTTCGGCATCCAGTATCACTATAATGCTCTGACCAAGATCTCACATCCATTTGACAATTTATTTTTTAAAATATATTTTTCTTGATTTCAGAGAGGAAGGGAGGAGAGAGAGAAACATCAATGATGAGAGAGAATCGTTGTTCGACTTCCTCATGCACACACATACCCTCCCCCCCACCCCTGCCAACTGGGGATCAAGCCTACAACCCTGGCATGTGCCCTAACTGGGAATCAAGCTATGACCTCCTGGTTCATAGGTAAATGCTCAACCACTGAGGCACACCCATGCTCAGCTAGGCGAAAACAATTTATTTTCATTCCTACTGTGTGCCAGGCACTACTAGGCCAGGTGCTTAGAGCCCAGAGTTCTAGGATACGGTAAGATGTTGTCTTGGTTCTTCTGCTGATTATTTTCAGTGCTAGATGTATCATTAAGTCTATTCAAATCAGTATTTCCTATGACAGCCCAGCCACAGTGATATCCATATCTTTAATCACAGGCAATAAAGAAAAACAAACATCAACATTTGATGACCAAAATAGATAGATTCTGCTATACAAGTCTACTATAATTGTTGCACACATGTTTTCATGTATGTAATATGTATGTAGTGTTATATAGTTCTCTATATTAAGTTCC
This sequence comes from Myotis lucifugus, assembly GCF_000147115.1. Taxonomy (NCBI): domain Eukaryota; kingdom Metazoa; phylum Chordata; class Mammalia; order Chiroptera; family Vespertilionidae; genus Myotis; species Myotis lucifugus. Next base: position 3,295,126 of record NW_005871104.1, on the reverse strand, counting down.
TGCAAGTGTGCTCCAAAAGATTCTAGCCTATTACAATTCATTTTATTGGAGAGAACTGTTCCTAGAGACTTCACATAATGTGTGTCCTATCATAGATGGAAGGAATTTCTATGCCTATCATGGTACTACCTGGCAGCAAACATGATTCACAATTCACTTGACTCACCGGTTTTGAAACCAGGCAAATTTTCAGTTTGAAGGAATTTGCATTAGTTCACATTTTAAACTCTGGGAATTTATTATGACAGTCTTTTGTTCAGATTTACATAATTCAAGGTTGCATAAAATCAGACCACGGTGTATTCCCAGGAGGCTGAAAAACAAACAAACAAAAAAATGCTGGGAGCTTTGAGCAGGTGGTGTAAACATTCTGGAGAAGGAAAAGCTGCAATCCCTGCTCTTCAATAGCTTCAACTCTTGGGAAAACCAAACAGATACATGTAAAGCCTATGAAAACAATCTAAAGCAGTGTTTCTCAGCCTTTATGCCATTATTACCTCCCCAGGAACGTTTTTAGACGTTTTTTCTAGTTGTATGCCCCCCCCATGAAAATTTATACACAGGTATACTGTATATCAGTTTATAAACTCTGTGTGTGTGTGTGTGTGTGTGTGTGTGTGTGTGTATTCCATATGCAATTAGAGTAAGAGTTTTTTTTCTCCTAGAACCAATTTTCATCGCCTTAGGAACATTATTTCTTCCATTGAGAATGCATGGTTTAAGATAATGTAGGCCTAAATAAAAGATAATAAAATACAAGACAGATTAGCTACGTATAAGGCCCCAACTGATCAGAGTAGTAGACAGAAGGCTTTAAAGAAAACACAGAATCAAAGATAAAATCTGCAAACTCAAAATTAATAATGTTTAAATGTCTGTAAAATATAATATTGTATCAATTTCGGTTATTGTTCAATTTTAAGCACTTAAAAATTGGATTGCATTTGGACACAATTTTTAGGTTAGATCTTATCACTTTGTAATAATCCCTGAGCCTGAATCCAATTCTCAAGCAGTCATGGTCAATCGTATATCAAATGAGTTACACATAACCGAAGATGTTCAGAGCTAGATTATTTTAAACATTTCAAAGATTTTATCACAAAAGAAAAAAATTAAAGTGGGGTATGGGTACCTTTACTGTGTGACATAATATTGGGTGGACCTTCCAAAAATAGGCTTGGGAAGGTGTTTCCTGATGAAAGTGAAATCTGAGTCACATCTTGACTGCCCAATGGTATGATGTGAAAGAGAGAGAGGGGCAGGAGAAAAAGCAGAAAGGTGGCAGTCCCCTTTGGGGCTTAAGTGGTTGGTAGCTTTATATATATGCAAAAGAAAAGTACTGACAGAATGAATTATCTTCAGTTAAAAAGACCATTTTACAAACACCCAATGACTTATGTTTATGATTTCTTAGCAAGTGTGAACCATACAAGGTGCACATGCAGACCTACCACGTAAAGAAAATAAGTAATATCTTGTCACTGTTTTATAACAGAATCCTGTAACTTCCCATGAGCCCAGTTTATGGATGTTTTTCATTAGGGGAGTATGGGGAGAAGTGAAATATCTAAAGATCTATAACAAAAGATAAAACAGAAGTGGGATGCAACATAGTTTCTTTCTAAAATAACTCTTGGGTTTATTCTATTTATATTTTAGTGGATTGGTTTAGTGTTTCTTTTAAAGTTTCTAAAAATCATAAGCTATGATTTTTAATACAGTTTGATATGAAGTCTCTGATCTTGAGTTTTCCCCATTGTTTGCCCCAGTACTGTGCTCACCGTGGTCTGTGATAATCTTATGGATAGATGAGTTGTGGGAGTCATCCCACATTGAACTTGGTGTTAGTATGAACAGCAGGTCTTCATTGATCTTCATGTTTCCAGCCTCATTTCTTGTTTCTTTTAAGGAGGACTATACTATTAGAGCTCGGTTACAAAAGATGTGATGTTTATGAGAAAAGACTAGAAAGTTTGCTATTGTTATTTTTCAAGTTTATATTCACAGAATTTCATGGAAATAAAATTGAATTGAAATGGAATGATGGTAGCATTTGAACTTGAAACAAATTCTTTCAGTGTTGTCACCGCATATGCTTCTTACAATCGTCCACAAGAGTAGGAGAGTAGGAGGAAGATGCGTGTTCTAGACCCAGTGAAAGTTAAGCACAGAGATGAAGTGACGTGCCCCCAATTACCTAGCTGGACTATTTTGCATTCTTAGAATTTCACCTTGTCTTGTTAAAAAGTGTAAATATTTTTTTTTGTGTGTGTGTGTGTATACATTTCGAAGTCTTATGTCATGAAAGAAGAAGTCAATCATTATACCTAAGAGGCCACTTGATTTGAATTTGACATTTTGGCTGACCCCAGATGTGCCATTCTTAAGTTTTCAGTGGCCTTTGATTGTACTACTCACCTCTAAGTCCATTTTGGTCAGGGGCCAAATGGAGAACTTTTCACAAAGCTGAGAGGAATTACCTTGACTTTCCACAGGTGAATAGTACAATGTAGATGAGTGTTTGCTCAGATTATCCCTTAAGTTAAGGGAGGTTGATGGAAGTGTATACTGACCTAAGATTGAGATGAGGAGGGAATGGAAAGTTGGTCACAAGTGAAACATCTAACATGGGATCTGGCCCACAGTAGGTAAGTAGTTTAATGCTAGTTTTTCTTATTTAGAAATTATAGTACTTAGAATAGTATTATGGAGCAGGGTTGAGAACTGAAGATTGGAAATTAAAGAATGAGTTTTCTATGGAAACATCCCCTTCAGCCTCATCCACTAGAAGGTAAACTTTTCTAGATAGCACACAAAATGTCTCTAGGAACTTTGCTTCTAGGAACACCAAGAAACCAGGCTGAAAGATAGCTTGTCAGAAGAGGACTCACCTTGGCCTCCTCTGTTGGAAAGTTGGCCATGGGGCGCCCCTCTACAAAGGTAGGGTGTGAAATGCATCAGGACTATTCCAGTGGGACCACTGATAGGACTTTTTCAAAGAACCTAGGGCTTCTTTCAGTGGATCTGGTCACAGAGAATCCCTTGAACTAGGAACCCATGGTTTCATTTATGTTGTTAGAAACAGTCTATGTTTGTGTTAGATTTTTTGGCTACATTTCTCTTGATTTTTAACTCAGACTATTGCTTTCTGGTATCCAATGCCTCAGGAAATTTACTGTTGGCCAAATATTACAAATGGTTCAATTTTTTTATGCATCTTCTTCTCTTTCATATCTCACCCTCCTAAAAGAAAGAAAATGTACCAGCCCATGAGATTAAAGTTCTGTATGATGGTTCTCCTTTAAAAAAGAGAAAAATAAAATGGTAATAGTGGCCTCCTGAAAATAACGGATAAATGAAGATCACCAGAAGAGAGTTTATAAGTGGGTAAAGTGATGTAAAATATATCCAGGAAGTTGTGGGACCACATATTTCTCAAACACCTAACTTACCTTTCCTATCTCAGCATATATTTTGTTTTTTTTCTCTCCCAATTGGAGCATGCTGGTAGGAGAGGCAAATCATTTGACAGATCCAGTGAATGTCTGCCAATAGACACTGGATTTCTATTTCTGATCCAGTGTCTCTCTCAAGACTTCTTTGCAATCCCTAGCCATCAACAGTTGCCCAAATTTCCATGTATTGTGTTCTCCCTCCCGCAACATAGGTCAGCTTAGTAAACCAGTTTGTATGTTTGTTACCGGGCAGGAAACGGGCTGATGTCCCCCTGTTGCTCCTGGGAGTAGGCTTCTTGGGGTACCACTGGAATAAGCATTTCCAGAGGCCCCCACGGGAGGATGAGATATGGTAGAAAGCTCTATTTCTGTGGAATTACACCCCTGGGTTTCCACAGTCCCATTTCCCTTAGTCCAGTCATAGATGGAGTGTAGCTGGGGTTTCAGTAGGGCTATAGTCAGACTTAGTGTCCAGACTTTCCCTTCCATGTCAGAGCCAGATCCAGTTCAGCATCAGGTCAGCTGCAGTCCATTACTCCATTGTATGCTGTGGGCCATAGGGGCAAATTCAAGAGAGCAAATTCAAGAGAGCAAATTCCTTTGTTTAGGGGACTATGTATCCCCAAATGTTCCTGCCCTTGCAGTCATCACACCCATTCTGGTCAATCATTTCTGTCCCTCAGGTGTGATTGACAAGCAAATATTTTCCCTATGTCCCCCCAGCTTTCCTGTGTATCAGTCTATCTTCCCTTGGTTGGACCCCCCCGCCCCCACCCCCGGGAGTGCAGAGTTGTAGCTTCCTGATGAAGTTGCCCAAATGTCTATAATACCTGGTCTTCCCTTTGCTTCTTTCCTATTATTAATAACTAGCTAATTACAATAGTACCATATTCACTCATTATCTCTTTCCTGTTTGAAGCAGATGTTTTAAGAGGTGAAGAAGAAAGATGAAAATGGTTTCTGTAAAATGCTTCTGGCTTGCCAACATGCATTATTTCCCCAGAGCAGCTTCCTGGTCCCGGTTTTAAAGTTTATTTTTAGCGAACTCTGATAAAACACTAACCAGTTTGAATTCATTTTCAGTTTGCAGAAAACACTGGATTGACAGGCATAGAGAGAGCTAAAAATAACAGGACAGAACAGAGAAGAATTTTAGAGCTGGAAATGGACATGAACATTATATACTCCAATTCTTTTTTCAGACAGAGACATCCAAGTTCAAAGAAGTTAAGTGCCTCCCCCAAGGTCACACCACTAGTGTGTAAAGTTTGTTCCCCCATGTCCCACGTGGTTCAGAGTTCAGGATCTGGAAGAGGAGCCGCACACAAATGAAAGAGAAGAGACAAGAGATAATTTCGAAATATTGGGGGGCCAGGCGGGTAAGTCCAACTCAAGGGGAAGGACTTCCACTGGTGCTCAGGCCTCACCAACCTTTTATTGGTTTGGAATACACCCATAGCCCTTCGGCAGGCAAGTTCCAGTAACATGCAGACTAGCCCATCAACAAGGACTAACAGTGGGTGCACAGCTCTGACCTTGGCTAGGGCTTCAAGGGTCACCAGCCTTCTGGGTTCCTTGTCCACACCTCTCTGCTAGTGAAGACAATAGGCGGTTTCCCACACACTAGTATGTGATTGAACAGGGACATGAACACCTTTTTTTCCCCTCCACTTATTGACCAGTGTTTTCCACTATCAAAACATTTTTTAATGCCAAAGGCAAGACCAATAGTATCAAACTTCCATTCCAGAGAGGAATTTGCTGCCGATGAAGCTCACTTAGCCATTCCAGCTCTGTCTTCCACCTACTTATTTCTCCCTCATTATTTTCATTAATTAATATGTATTGATTCCCCTCTGTTGGATAAACTACTTCACTGCACAAACTTGTATTAGAAGCCTTCTTGGAGATTACAAACTTGAAGAGTCAATGAGAAAATGTAGCTATAATTTAAAACCTTATTCTCCAGAACTTTACCAGCACTCCTCTTGTCTTTTGAAATAGATTACTCATCATGGCAATCAATTTAACATCAGGGACAAGACTCTTGGAAGGATGAGGAACTGGCTGATTATCCTTTACCTTTCTTCTTTGCATTATTGCCTCTCCTCCTTTCATCCTGTGATTCATTACTTCGTTTGAAGGATTGACTGAGTAGTTTATTGATTTATTCAACAAATATTTGGTGAATGCCTCCTATATGCCAGTCATAGGCGAAACACTGGGAACAGAACAACAGAAAATGCAGGGTCCCTGTGTACAAGGGGCTTCCTGCTTAGCATAGGGAAGGGGAGCACTTGGCAGTGTGACTCATTAGAACCTAGTGACAACAGCAGTTGATTCCAGTCTTTCATAGCATGGCATACACAGAAAGTAATAATATTGTAAGACAGTGGTGGCAATTTGGAATCCCAGATGACCTTATGCTTGGACAGAGGCAAAAGATGGTATGTTTGGGCTGTCTCAGGGTCCCTAAGGCCAGCCTAGGGATGAAGTGATTGACATCTATTTCTGGCTTGCTGATTGGAATGCACTGAAGCAATCTTTGGAGAGATGTTTTCCTAAACTGAGGGGGTTGCAGTACAAATGGAGAAAGATTAATTTGAAAGATCTTTGGGAAGTTGAACTGACAAGACTTGGTGAGTGGCTGATATATAGAGAAGAACTCAAGGATGATTCCTAGGATCTGGCCTGAGTGGATGATGATGCCATTGAATGAGATGGTGTATATTAGAGGAGGAGGAAGTATTTAGGGGAGTACAATGAGTTCCTTTTGTTGACTATGGTTCCCCGAGATGGGGACTCTGAGAGGGAGAGTTCAATGCAGCACATTTATTGGTGCATTATCATAGGAGATGATGCTGCAGAGAAACGAGGAAGGGTGGAATAGTCAAAGAGAAAAGCAGATGTGAAAAACAGTTGTGACTGAGATATCAGCCAATTCTACTCAAAACTCTGGATGGCTCTTGAGACTACTAAAAATTTAGGCAAGAGCACCTGGCTTTTTAAAAAATATATATATATTTTTATTGATTTCAGAGAGGAAGGGAGAGGGAGAGGGAGAGAAAAAGAGAAACATCAATGATGAGAGAGAATCATTGATTGGCTGCCTCCTGCACGCCCCCTAATAGGGATCAAGCCCACAACCCGGACATGTGCCCTTGACTGGAATCAAACCCAGGACTCTTCAGTCAGCAGGCCAGCACTCTATCCACTGAGCCAAACCAGGTAGGGTGAGCACCTGGACTTAACTGATATTAACTGGTCACTTAGGCGGGCTTCTTTCTGGCAGAGGGCATAAGCTTGGACACTGCAGTTCTCAGCAGAGGAAAGCAATTTCTAGTGAGAGGTACAGCTATGAGCAGTCAGCAGCTGGCATTCCAAGCAGCTAGGGAAGAGGAAGGTTTACTGGAAGACTGACATACCCACCAGTGTGGTCAGTGAAGATGTCTGGGAGGCAGATTACATATAAGTCTGGAGGTAAGAAGAGAAGTCTGGGTTGAAGAGGTGAACTTGGCATTGATAACGGTGTAGAAAACAGTTCAAGTCATGTGTGTGATAACAGTGAAATAAGAAGGACTAAAACATAACCTTGGGCCATATCACAACTTAATGGGCAAGGTGACGATAAGGAGCCCGGGACATGAAGAATTAGTGTCTAAGGAGGTTGGGAACTCAAGGCAGATGGGTAACGGGAGCAGGGAAGGAAAGCACATCAGCAATGTCAGCTGCATTCAACACCCAAGAGATTATTTGTCATTTGAGGGAGAGAAGATTCTGTGGCATTGTGGAGGCCAAGACTGAGTGTAGTAGGTGAAGAGAAGAGCAGAAAATGAGAATATATGACATCGTGTGTGCAGATAACTTTATTAAGAAGTTGAGCTTTTCAATCAGGGAAATGGGATACAGTAGAGGAAGTGCATAGGATGGAAGATATTGTGCCTTGTTTAATTCTACATTAAGAAGGGAAACACTTGAGTATGTTTGAGTATTGGTGGGGGGCATGGCAGTCTCAAGGGACCAGGCAAAGAATCTGAGATTTGTGGCTGAGATGAGGGGGGTGAAAAGCAGGTGGGGTCAGGTTCAAATCACAAGTGGAATGTGAAGCCCGTGAGGATTTTAGCTACTTAAAATTAGGAAAGTCTGAACCCATGTAGAGAGCAGCACTTCTGAGAACTACATAATAAACACTGGATATATCAACAGTTGGAGCTTGGTGCAAACTCCCCATAATCAGAGACAGTGCTGAAAAATTCCCCCCCACACATACAAACCCTCTCTGAAGTCATTGGAAAATACTTAGAAAACATATTAAACTTAAAGAAGCAGTCATGGGAATGCAACATATAGTTGCTTCTAAAAGTCGTTCCTCATGTAGAATAAGTCAGTTCATCTTACCAGGCATGCATTAAGCATCTAGTCTGTGGAAGGACTAGAGACATAAACTGTGGAAAGGGTAGTGAACTTGTACTTGGGACACATGGTTCAATTCTTGGTATATTGAAGACTTTCAAGGAAAATTAATTTCTTTAGTGAAACATTTTTTTTATCCTCAAGTCAAAATGATCGTTTCTGGTGTCTGAAGATACTAGCTCTATGAGTTTGACAAGCAGTCAACCTTTCTCATTGTCTATTTCCTCATTTTTAAAATGTTTGGTGATCACTAAGCCTCCTTTGAGCTCCCGTGCTCTGAGTTTACAAGAGGAGCTCTGGGAGGTGTGACCTAGAAGGAGGAGTGTTGGCAGACATGAATTTCCCCCAATATTCATTATATGAATGGATATTATTAGGTGAGGTTCAGAGAAGTTAAGTGACTTCTGAAAGTCCGACAGGTGGACAGTGAGCAACATGCAGGGACTTGGCTGAATCCTACCTCCCAGTCGAGTTCCTTTTCTCGAGTTGCTATATTGGGTGAGCCAAATCCTGGGTATAATGGGGAATTCCCCAGTAACAGGGTAAGCATGGATGGTCTCCCTGAAGGCCCTCATTGTTAAAACGTTGTTGTTGTTTTTTAATTCTATTTTTTCTTTACAGTTTACATTCAATATAATTTGTTTTAGTTTCAGAAGTATAGCATAGGGGCTAAACAATTATGTACTTACAAAGTGATTTCCCCTGATATTTCCAGTACCCACCTGGCACCATACATAGTTATTACAATGTAATTGATTGTAATCTCTATGCTGTATTTTACATGCCCATGACTATTCTGTAACTACCAATTTGTAGTTCTTAAGTCCTCTACCTTTTTTACCCAGACTCCCTATTCCCCTCCCTTCTGGCAACCATTAGTCTTAAAATATTATGTTTACATTAGTACTAAAAATGGTGTAATAAAGAACAGAATATAATATTCAAGTGAAAATGAAACTTCAAAGTAATTTTTTATTTTAAAAAATTAAAATAAAAGTGAGTGTTTTTCTAAGAGCTTTAGTGGTTGTTTGTATGTGTGTGGGTAGTTTTCAGCACTGCCCTTCTGCTTATAATTCTGGACTCCTAGGACACATATTTCCTGTCCCCTGCTAGTGTAAATATTTTGGTGTGAAAGCTTGCAAGTACTTTCTTCCAAACTGCAGTATTTGTAGCCCCCAAAGAAAAGTAAGTTGTAGAGAAAGAGGGCATGTGAGGTTGACGCTTCATCTGGGAAGACCAATAAATCACCAGAGGCTCCTGCCCAGTAATGCCCACTGAAAAATGCGGACATCAGATAATACCCCAGTGCTTCAGTGGGCAATGAACACATGTGTGCAATGGTGAACACATGGATTTCTTGATGAGACCTATTAGCATAACCGCCCTGCATGAAACAGAGTTATTATTTGGGACAGGACAGGGCACAAGCAGGTGGCACAAGCTCACCACTATTAGTGTATCTCTCTTCGATGTGATAGAGCTGTAGTGTCCAATGTGGGGATCTCACAGCAGACAAAGGTCAGTAAGACTATTCATTCAGGTGGTGGAGAAAACATGAAGAGACTTGTATTTTATCCTTTTAATTGTTTGCATGTTTTCTGAAATGTACAACATGTAAATATCATAGTACGTGGGCAATTTATCAAAAAGTACGGATAGTGGGGGTATATGCTCAAGTTTATTTTGTTAACAGGGTGACTTACCAAATGGTTTAGAGATGAATCTCTGGAATACTTTTCTGCGCTTTTATGGCACATGTGTGGAGCCTCTACCTTTGGTCCAAACGAATGGTTAAGATCAAAACTTACTAGACTCTGCCATGAAAACAGATCTATTGCTTCATCAAAAAGAGCTGGAAAGTGGTGAAGATGAACATGCGACACGTATTTATCCCATGCTCTTTACAGAGCAGGCTCCTTGCTTTCAATGGACATTTCCACATAAGGCCCTTGGAAAAACCATCCGTTGATCGATACGTTAATGTGACAGTCAGTGCAAACCTGAGCGATGTCATTGCATTTTCAATTAGGATTACGGAGAAGCAAGAAAAGGAATCAAGGAAATTGGATAAACAAATTTGACTAATGCAAGCAATAGTTCTTCATCAGGAGCACTTAGTATTTGTTTAGTGCCTTTTATTTTAGCATTTTGCTCCCCCCACCCAAGTAGGGAATTAGTTATTTACCTGTTTTAACTACTAAGCAGATGATTTCTTCACCCCATCCCCCCCCCCCCACACACACACACAAGCATAATACTTTATCATTTGTGGAACACTTTTGTGACTTGTGGTCACTTGTGAAAGGGTCGAAGGAAGTAAGGATTGAGCTGTAACTGGTAAAGAAATAGCAGTTCTATATTTTGACTGAGATGATTGTTTGATATTGATTAATTGTTAATCCTCCTCTGAGGATATTTTTCCATTGATTTTTAGAGGGAGTGGAAGGGAAGGGGAGAGCCAGAGAGAGAAACATCAGTGTGAGAGAGACACATTGATTGGTTGCCTCTGAATGCACCCCAACCAGGGCTGGGAATTGAGCCTGCAACTGAGGTATGTGCCCTTGCCCCAAATTGAACCTGGGGCCCTTCAGTCCCCAGCCGGCGCTCTAACCACTGAGCCCCGGCTAGGGCAGATTGTTTGATATTTAGTGGGAGGCACAATGACCTTGTAATCATCTATGCGTAGAAAAAGCTATGAAGTGGGCTCGCTTTGCCTCATCTTTCGTGGACTTCGAGTAATCTTGTCTGAGGTCGGCATTTTGTGAGATGGTTTATATCCAACGGGAGAAGAGCATGGCCAGCTGTGAGTGGCCAGCCAGCTTCCCAGTGTCAGAGGCTGCTCTTTCTTTCTCAGCACTTTTAATTTTTCTCAACACTTTAAAAATATTTTCTAATCTTTCTACTTTGAACTTGGATTACTTTTGTAATTAGAACAAATACCTGTTAAGTAAAAAATAATAAAAGGCATGCTCATGGGAAAGGGGGCAGGTCTATAGTATTATAGAATGAAGTATTGCAGTAGCCTCCCCACCTTACCCCCCTTATCCAGTTTCACTTTCTGTGGTTTCGGTTACTGGCAGTCAACAGGGGTTTGAAAATATTACATAGACTCTTCCAGAATTAAACAGTTCATAAGTTTTCAATGATATCTGTTCTGAGTAGCGTAATGAAATGTGGTGCCATTCTGCACCCCCCAGGGCGTGAATCACCCTTGTTCATCGTATCCATGCTATACTGGTATGTACAGTACAATAGATATTTGAGAGTGATACCATATTCACTTACGTTTATCACAGTATGTTGCTATCACTGTCCTATTTTATCATTGTTACTGCTGTTAATTTCTTACTGTAAATAATTTATATACTAAGCTTTATCATAAACATGTATGTATAGAAAAAACAGAGGATATATAGAGTTCAGAACTATCTGCAATTGCAGGCATCCATTGAAGGTCTTGGAAAATATTCCCCTCTGGGTGGGGGGGAACTACTGTATCTGTAAAATAGGCATAAGGAGACAGTGCGACTAACTTGCACTCTTCCCAGTAATATTTCATGAGTCTTGCTGGTGAGGAGCTTGGCATAAAAGAAGGCCTGCAGCTATTTTCGATGCCCTGTTCCCTAGGTGGCTCTCTTTATTTAATATAGAAGTCACAGGGAAAGGTTCTTTGTAGTAATGGCTTTTTAAATGAATTACACATAGAGAAATTGAGTTGCTTCTTCGAAGGAGGAGACCAGATTTGGGTAGTGTTATGTATCAATCAATTGAATCTTGATTTATAGAAAACAGAAATGTATGTTGTCTTTATTCTTTTAAAGAAAAGAAAAAAGGCAAACAGTGCATGTGAAAGAAAATATGAACGTCTTTAGGGTCTCCCATTGAACAACAAGCAAAGAAAAAAAAACAAAAAAAAAATGGATTTTCCCTCAAATTTTCTGGTAACATTCAAGACAAATAAATTAAATTAAGCATATTTTATGCAACAACCAAAAGCAAGCATCTTCAGTGACATCTTTAAAATGTACATGAATTCTCTTTCTATTCTGAATCCTTTTGAAATTGCATTTTTTGGGGGGCATCTATTGAACTGTGAATCCATTTTAGTTACTTTTTAATCTTCATTGAATTTTTAAGTGTTAAAAATAATATCTCCTCATTATAATAATGTCAAAAAATGTAAAAGGTTATAAGTGAACAGTAAAATCTCTTTCTTTTCTAATTTTAATTCTCAGAGTGATGCCTTCCAATCTAACCCAATTCTAAATTTGCTGCAGATTTTATTGTTGTTGTTTTTTCTGTTTTTAATGGGTGGGGATATATTTACTTTCATACTTGAAATGTTGGTCTTCATTTTGATGTGATAAAATGGTAAGTTCTATGAAGCCAGAAGCATGCCTGATTTTTCTCCCCATTGCATCATCTTCAGTACCTAGTACTGTATATATTTGGTCAGTGGCTTGACTGAGAGGACATCTCCAACATAAGCAGAATTCCTTTACAGCAAAATGAAAGGCAGCCCCCTGAATGGGAGAACATATTCACCAATGATACATCTGATAGGGGGTTAATATCCAAAATTTTAAAGAACTCAAACATCTCAATACCAATAAAACCCCAAACAATCCAATTAAATAGACAAAGGACCTGAATAGACCTTCTCCAAAAATGACAGGCAGATGGCCAATAGACACATGAAAAGTTGCTCAACATCACTAATCATCAGAGAAATGCAAATTAAGACCACAATAAGATATCATCTCACACCTGTCAGAATGACAATCATCAATAAATCCATAAACTACAAGTTTTGGTGAGGATATAGAGAAAAGGGAACCCTCGTGCACTGTTGGTGAAAATGTAGATTGGTGCAGCCACTGCGGAAAACAATATAGAGGTTCCTCAAAATATTAAAAGTGGAACTGCCTTATGAACCAGCAATTCCACCTCTGGGGATATATCTGATGAAACCTGAAACACTGATTTGAAAGAATACTTGTACTTTATTCATTGTAGTGCTATTTACAATAGGCAAGATTTGGAAGCAGCCCAAGTGTCCATCAGTAGATGAGTGGATAAAAAAGCTGTGGTACACTTACACAATGGAATACTACTAGGATGTAAAAAATAAAGAAATCTTTTGCGGCATGGAGGGACCTGGAGAGTATTATGCTAAGTGAAATGAGCCAGTCAGAGGAAGACAAATATATGATTTCACTTACATGTGGAATCTAATGAAAAAAAAATAAACAAAATACAAACAGACTCGCAGATACAGAGAACATACAGTGGGGAGGGGGACTGAGGGGCTATGTGAAGTAGGTGAAGGGAATAAGGAAGAAAGAAACAACTCATGGACACAGACAACAGTCTGGTGATTACCAGAGGGAAGAGGGGAGGGTGGAAGAGGGTAAAGGGTGATAAATGGTGGCGGAAGGAGATGGAGATGAGACGTTGAATGGTGAGTGCACAATGCAATATGCAGATGGTGTATTGCAAAATTGTACACTTGAAACCTATATAATTTTATTGACCAATGTAACCCTAATAAATGCAATAAAAATTGCTTCTACATCTTAATGGATTTCCCCTCATTTTTATTGTAGTATCATAAGCACTTGTCTGTGAATATATTTCAACCTAAACAGACTGAGTTACACATGCACCAGAAATATTCCAGATCTTTATAGTTATCTTTATTTAATGTCATTAATATAATTACTTCTATATGAGGCATACAAGTTGTGGTGCTTTTGAAAAATTGTGTAGGAGCTATTGAAGAGATATCCAAGAGGAGCCAGTTGTGTTGAGCAGGTGTTCCTGGTATCCCAGTAAATAATACATTTTCTTAATTAACATAAACAAGTATTGTAAACATTTTGTCATTGAATAAATTCCAGGTTAATATTGAGTCTGGGATATGTTGGCTATTCTTTGCATTTTATCTGCAAAATGACGTATAGCTTCAGAATCAGGAAACCTGGGTTTGCTTCCAACCACCTACTGTCTGTTCTTATGCAATTCACTTGCTCTCCAGGTTATTCAACAGTGTAGTAGTTTGGTCAGACTATCCTGGACTCCCACAGCACTACTCTTTTATTGATGCACTTTTCACACATGTATTTCATCAAGTAATTATTTCCTGACTGTAGGTTTTTCTAGTATTTAAGTTTCTTGAGGAAATGAATGGGTTTATTAATTTTAAAAATTTCAATTACAGTTGACACACAATATTAGTTTAGTTTCAGTTATACAGCATAGTGATTAGGCATTTATATAACTTACGAGCGATCACCCTGATAAGTCGAATTCCCACCTGCCACCATACATAGTTATTGCAATATTATTGACTACATTCCCTATGCTGTACTTTACATCACTGTGACTATTTTTATAATTGGCAACTTTTACTTCTTAATCCCTTCATCTTTTCCCCCCATTTCCCCCAAGTTCCTGCCATCTGGCAACTGTTGCTAGGTGAAATAAGTCCAACAGACAAAGACAAATACCATATGATTTTCCTTATACATGACATCTAAAAAACAAAATAAATGAACAAGCAAAACAGAAACAAACTCATAGATACAGAGAAGAAATGAGTACATTTTCTTGAACTTGGACACCCTGGTTAGTGGGTGAACCTGACTCCAGACATGAGCTATCCTTTACTTATCAGGTAATTGCCATACAGAGATATTCTCTAGGGATTTTATATCACCAGGGATAATTTTATTATATCACCAAGGATAATTTTAAGAAATATATTTAGGTTAGCTTTATATTCTGTATGTGACAGAATTGCATGAATTAGTTTGACTTATTTTAGTTCAAAGATGTTTTGACCTACTCACTTTCAAAATAGCTGGTTCTAGGAGCAATTTTTTTTGAAAAAGTAAGTAAAATAGAAGTGTCCAATAATTATCTCAACCTGGACCTTCATCAGATCAACATATTTCACCAACTTGGTGGGCATTTTACTGACTTTCAAAATGTTTTTAATTTCCTTCACTTACATGTCAGGGGCATTTGGTTTATCTTCTTGTATTTAATGACTCCTGAAACAAACATGGTTATCAGATGGGCCTACGATATTTGGAAAGAGTAGTTTTATTTATAAAACCTCACATTGACTCACAGGCCAACAGAACTGGAGACATTCAAGGTGATCACCATGAGAGGCTGGATTCATCAATCAGTTTTTACCTCTTCCTTGTCATTCATCGTATTCTCATCGCACTACAGAATGTCAGGCTAGGAAGGACCCTTCAGGTCCCCTGCTCCTACTACTTGTACATTTTCATTTTACAACTAAGGAAAGAACCCGGAAAGGGTTAATGAGTTTCCTGGGACAAACTACTGTTGTTAGAGACAGGTCTACAGTTGGAAGCCCGACTTCTGCCTATCAGCCTGACTTTAGTTTCTACATTTTTATTTTTAAATAAAATGCTCATACAACTCAACAAAAAGAAGATAAACAACCCAATTAAAAAATGGGCATAAGACTTGAATAGACATTTCTCCGAAGAGGACATACAAATGGCCAAGAGACACATGAAAAAATGCTCAAAGTCACTAATCATCCGAGAAATGCAAATTAAAACCACAATGAGATATCACCTCACACCTGTCAGATTGGCTATCATCAAGCAATCAACAAACAAGTACTGGTGAGGATGTAGAGAAAAGGAAACCCTAGTACACTGCTGGTGGGAATGCAGATTGGTGCAGCCACTATGGAAAACAGTATGGAGTTTCCTCAAAAAATTAAAAATGGAACTGCCATTTGCCCAAGTGATCCTACTTCTGGGACTATATTCTAAAAACACCAGAACACCATTCAGGAAGAATATATGCACCCCTATGCTCATAGCCGTGTTGTTTATAATAGCTAAGATTTGGAAACAGCCCAAATGCCCATCAGTAGATGAGTGGATAAAAAACTGTGGTACATTTACACTATGGAATACTATGCAGCTTTAAAAAAGAGGGATCTCTTACCCTTTGGGACAGCATAGATGGACCTAGAAAATACTATGCTAAGTAAAATAAGCCAAACTGAGAAGATAAACAGCATATGATCTCACTTATTTGTGAAATCTAATGAACAAAATGAATTGACCAACAAAATGAGACCTGAAGGAGGCCTGGAACAGACTCAATGGTTGGGGGGATGAGAAGAGATAAACCAAAGATCTTACATTATTGTATGCATAGCTCATGGTCACAGGCAATAGGGTAATGGAGACCTGGGGGAGGAGGGTAGGGTGTGGGAGGAGGGGACGAAGGGGAGAAAAATGGGAGATATCTTTAATACAATCAGCTATAAAAATATATAAAAAAACTAATAATCTGTCATTTGCAATCATATAGATGAACTTTGAAGACATTATCCTAAATGAACTAAGTCATACAGAGAAAAACGAACACTGCATGACCTCACTTATATGTGAAATCTGGAAAAACTGAACTCCTAGAAACAGAGTAGATTGTTGTTTGCCAGGAGCTGGGGGAATTGGAGAGATGTTTAAGGGTAGAAACTTTTAGTATGATAGGAATGTGTCTGGGGTTCTAATGTATAACATAGTGACTATAGTTAATAATACAATAATAGTTAATAATACAATACTTCTATATTGTATACATAGAAGTTACTAAGAGAATAGGACTCTAGATATTTTCAACACACACACACACACACACACACACACACACAGGATAAAGCATATTGTTTAATAGAATATGGTTTTTGTGAAAAGCTCAGCGAATTAAGGGAAGCTAAGAATCAAGGTAAAAAAGAATGGGAACTTGAGTAAAACCATGAGGTAGGCATCAGCAACTTTAGGGAAAGGTTTTTGTTTTTGTTTTTGTTTTTTTCTATCCTATGACATCTGTCAAGATTCAAATTACAGACAGAGAGTGGCTTGGATTGATCAAGATTTGTTAGAGTGGATGGGCACCTTCAATTTATAATTCCATCAAGTCTGTGTCAGCTAGGATGGGGTGGGCCCCCAAACCAAGTCACTAACTCGTGCTAGGGCACATTGCAGAGTGCACAGCCTCTCTGAGTCAGCAGCCACCTCAGCAAGAAGTATTTGACGTTGCATTTTTGGAAAGCAGTTGAGGATTTCTCTTCCTTGGTGAGCAGCAAGTCATGAAAGTGGTCTGGCTTATTTGGCAGCAAGCTCACATCCCCAGAGCTGTGTCGGCAAGAAACCTCTTTAACGATCTTTTTTTTGCGTAGCTCTGAATGATGCAGGGCAAGAGTTCCTTCTGATCAATACTAAAGGCACATTTAATATCCAGCTAGTTGACAAACTGAATAACTCATGAAAAAGTGGTCAGATGTGTGTTCCCAGCTAGGTACAGCTTTAAGCAGTAGGTTTTGTAACTTCTCTGTTCCAAATACTGACTATCAGTTGTTTGTCAAAGAAAGGATCTCGGTAATTGGCTTGTTGTGTGGTTACCATGTATTGAGTGCTGCGGTGGGCGTGTGTCATTACTTTTGACTGGTTCGGATCTGCGTCTCATTGTCATGTCTGGAAAACTCCTCACTCTGTAATTCAAGGGAGGCGTCACATCTTTCTCCCATCGCTGAAGCTAAGGGATGTTGGCTGCTTGCTTTGCCCATGCCCAACAGTAAGGTGGGCATCTGGCCTACGCTCTGACAGTTGCTTGTGCCTGCCGCAGACTTGGACTGTGAGCTGATGACATAGTGAAGCCGAGGACTCTGAGGACCGTCATGGGGGCAGGATTCCCGTTATGTCGATTGGGTTCCTTGGGCGGCAGCAGCACCCAGTGCTCAGAGCCAATCCTGTCCCAAACAAGAGGCATGGTGGTGGTGCAAGCTGCCCTGTCTAATGGTTGCGGACAGTAGCACCTGTGAGATCCTCACTGCATCAGTCTGTGACTGGTTTTGGGTAGTTAATATACTTACTTGGTTCTAAACCCCTAGCAGGTTTTGAATCCTCCCAGGAATTCTCTGAATTAACTAATATCCTTTGGTCAAATTCCTTTTGTGCTTGAATCAGCTGGAATTGGTTTCTGTTGCTTGCAGCTAAGAATCCTGACTGACATAAAGCATTTTTATATATTTTTTGTTACTCAATCCTTTTATTCTCTTTCTAATTTAAATCCTTTATTGTTTAAAGTATTACATAAGTTTTCTTTTTCTCCCATTGACCTCTCCCCAGCCGCCCCCATGCCCCCTGTCCCCCCTGTCTGTGTCCATTGGTTATGCTCCTATCTTTACTGTACTCTAGTGACTTTTGTTTATTTAACAGCTGAGCATTTAGAAAGGAGATGAGAGGAATGCAGGCTGAGATTCACACGTTTAATGACTTACCCTTGGCACCTTAGCTTGTGAATGAGCAAGTCAGGATTTGCACTCAGCTCTTCTGTACTTCAGATCCGGTGCTCCTTCTTTGAGCCACAGGGATAGGAACTAGCTCTGCTGGCACACGTCTGCCTATACAGACACTCAAGGGCTGTGTTCTCTGTTCCCTCCTTGGCTTGCGGGTGCTTTCTACAGGGAAGCCGGGATTGCTAATGACGTTCTCGCTGCCTGTGATACTTAGATCACTTTATCAATCAAATGTGGCATTTGGTGGCAGCCCTGCCACCTGTCCCTTTCCATCAGTGTCAGAGTATTTCACTGCAGGCCACAGGTGCCAGCTGTCAGCCTGGAATAAACCGGGGCCTGCCCGGGATAAGTGTGCCTAGGGAATCTCTTCAGAGTGACTTTCTCGTCTGACAACCCCTTCTGAGTTTGAGACTCAAAATGGAAAAATAAACAAATTACAGACGAGTAAGCAAACATGTGGCTGTTTATGAGGCGTCAGGCTGGCTGTTACCGGGGCTTCATTAATCACTCTGCCTTTTTCTTCTCCTCCATTAGCCTGGGTGTCATGTAGCGTCTATTGAAATATACGTGAATTTAATAGGCATTTACTTAATTGGGCCACTAACCAAAGTGCTGGTACTATGGCAATGCCTTTGTACATAGGCAGTAGCTGTTCCCCACAGGGAAAGTTTTGATTTGAGAGTTTGAGGAAGAAGGGAAAGGGGGGATGAAATGGAACTGTCAGTGTTTGATCTCCCACAATGCAGGCACCGTTGCTGTATGTATCCATGTACTATTTTGTGTAATCCTACCAATACCCCAGTGAAGTAGACATCATTCCCATTTCACGGATGAGACAGCTGTCACACTGAAAGTTAAAATAATTTGTCTAAGGACCCAACGAGTGTCCAAGTTGGGATTTGAACATCAAATGACCCTCGTTATCAGCCAGCAACACCGTTATCATCCAGCCGAAGCTTCCCTGTTGAGAGCCACGCAATATCAGTATTTAGCACAGACAAAAATATCCTATGCTGCCAAACGAAAAAGAATTAACATTTTTATCTCAAAAAAAGAGAAAAAAATGATCTCAGGTCTTGGAACATGCCTAAAAAAGGGATACAGAGCATGCTGCAGATCAACATATTCAAAAAGATAGGTCAGAGGTCCTCAAACTAAGGCCTGCGGGCCACATGCAAATACAAATATTGTATTTGTTCCCGTTTTGTTTTTTTACTTCAAAATAAGATATGTGCAGTGTGCATAGGAATTTGTTCATAGTTGTTTTTTTTAACTATAGTCCGGCCCTTCAACGGTCTGAGGGACAGTGAACTGGCCCCCTGTTTAAAAAGTTTGAGGACCCCTGAGATAGGTTTTTCCTTTCATCTTCCCCAAGTGTGCTCCTCCCCAAAGTCCTCACCTGAGGTGCTCTAGACGCCCCAAAGATCTTTCTTCAAAACTCACCCCTTCCTGGGCTTTCCTTCCCTTCCTCCCTCCTCTGTTTTTATAGACCCAGGCTTTTCTCCATCAAGCAGCCCCTTGCCTCTATATTGTGAATCATTTTAACCTTTTTACTTTGCCGGTTCTGTTTCTTTCGCTTCTAAATGATAGTTGTGGAGAAAGCAGGCCTGGGTAGCAGAGTCCCTGGACGCAAACCTTGGCTCCAGCCCTTTCTACCTGTGTGATCATAGGCAAGTTATTCCACCCATCTGAGTCTCAGTTTACGCTGTAGTAAAGATGACAGTAATATCTGCATCATTGGACTGATTGGAAGATGAAATAAGTGATGCATATAAAGTGCTTAGAATAGTCCTGATATAGCAAAGACCTAGAAAATGGACTAGGTTATTATCATACTTATTGCAGTTATCTTGTTCAGCCCGTGAGGAGCCAAATGCAGGAACCCAGCAAGCAGACACACTCTCCTGACACGGTGTAGGGAGCGGAAACTATGAATCCTCTCATGTACATTGGCGTGGGGGACTCCTCTCACAGTTATATTACCTTTAATAATCATGGATATTATTTAAATCAGCATGAATTACAGTGGCATTGGCATTAGTAGTTGTTAATAATTTAAAAATCAACAATATTAGTATAATACTAAGCTTTTTCGGAATGCCTTTAGGTTCAGTGTCTCACACATTATCTACCATTACCTGTGTTCTCTTACTTAATCCTTATAGTCACGCTTTGAGATAGATATCATGATTATCCCTATTTGACAGATAGAAAAAGGCTGTAAGAGCTGACATGGCTTTGTTTAAGACAGTGTTTCTCAATCTTTTTCATGTTATGGCCACACTTAGAAAATAAAAATACTGTACATTGAGGCAAACTGTGGTGGAGAGAAAAGACCTTACTGGCTGAAAAGTCGCTTGTAACCCATTCTCAGTCCAGTAAATACAATGCTTTCCTCTAAGGGAGAGTCGGGGCAGGGACTCATGTGCCTTTTGTATGACGATGAAGAGTGGCCCAAAGCAGACAGGAATTGGAGGGGAGCTTATGTTTGAAGGAAAGGAATGTCACGGCGTGAGTTTTCTGTTTTTATTGCTTTTACTTATGGTTGTTTACTACTCGCTGAGCTAAAACCTGCCACTTTACTGGCACGAGGAATTGGAAGAAAGAATCTGGGGCTACTTGAGAAGCTAGAAAGTTAAGGAGAAAAGTCTAGAAAGGAAAGCACCATAAGCGGGAGCCCCCAGTTCTTTTTGTGAACTCTTCCCCAGTCTCTGAATGACCCCTGAGCTATGCAAGTATGAAAGTTAAAAGAATTGAACTGAGATTTCAGCTGTTGCTCACTGCAGTGGAGGCAGAAGTTTGGAGTTAAGTTAAATGTCTGCTAAAATAAATGACAGCAACAACAAACACACCTGTTCAGAGGAATATAACAGAATCCAGACACAAACTATCGTGCACAATATCTAGGATACTACCCAAAATTACTAGATACAGACATGTGAAGATACAGGAAAATGTGAACATACCCAAGGCAGTAAACATAGATGACTCAAATGTTAGAATTAGTAGGCAAGGATTTTAAATCAGGTATTGCAGTTATGTCTAAGCATGTAGAATAGAAAGTGCTCGAAAGGAAAAAGCACAGACCATGCTTGTCATCATCATGCTATGCTGCGTCCCATATTTTTCTTAATATTCTGTTTTCTACATAAAAACAGATTTGAAATTAAATGACAGAGACACCCCTTGCTTAAATTCTTCACATAGCTACGACAGAGTTTAGACCCAAACCCAGGTCACTGTACTCCTTAGTAGAATTTTCCATAGAAGGTAAAAGCTCACGTGATATAGTAGATCTGCCTTGGTTTGAATCAGTTACTAGCTATGTAACCTTGATAAGTTATTTAATTTAAGCATAATTTTCATTACATAGATGCTGTGAGTCTCACCCATGCTATTACAAATGAAATGCTTACCAAAGTGCTTGACACATGGTAATGCTTAATACCATTTTAATTTTCATCATCATCACCATCATCATTATCATTGTGCCACCATCAAGAACTACATAGAATTCTGCTTTACTGATGTAATTATAACATCAAGTGGAAAAATCTACCATTGGAGTTTGTTCATGTATTGCTTCATAAGTTTATTCAACAGTTATTAAGCACCTACTTTGTGTAAGAAGCTGTGCTTGATAGAGGGGAAATATAGCCATATATAAGACATAGTCTTTGCCATCAATTTACTATCTTAACAAATTTTTGAAATTAAATAATTTGCATAGAGAAGGGGCCAAGTAACTCCAGAACTGCATTTTCCCCTAAATTTTAATACTTGGTATAGATGAGATGATGAAAATATTAAGAGTGTATGAATCCCCTTGATGTCAGAAATGATAAACAGTCATTCAGTCCCAATCAGTTCTCCTTTATTTGGGGAGTTACTGAATCCCACAGGAAGGTGAAGGTAGTTGTAGAGCCCCTCTTCTGAAAAATATACACACCAACACACTTTTAAACCTCTTAATAGGGGCTTTCAGACCCCAGAAATCTGCTCAAAGAATCTCTGTGGCACAGAGAGCTTCTGGTGATGTAAAATGGGCTGCTTTAGAAGAATAACAGAATCCAATATTATTTTACTGGAAGTAATAAGTAGGTCAGAGGTGGGAAAGAACTTTTGCTCACATTGAGCTGAAATTATTTGCATCCTTGAGCCTTCCACCCATGCAGTGGGCCTCATTCTGCCCTGCAGGGGGCAGCCTGCTCCCTTCTGCATGACAACAGCTCTGACAGTATGTGAAGACAGTTACTGCATTCTGTCTTGGTCTTCTCTAGGCTGCATGTCTTCATTGCTTTTCCTCGTTATTCATTTCTCAAGGGATCCAGACCCTTTCCTAGCCTCTAACTGTGGAATGGCTCTGTATGTTGTTTCCATGAATCACAGAAGTAATACATACTGACTGTGAATTAAGGTAAAAATCACATCAAGACCTGAACAAATAAAAAACTATAGTTTTGTGTGGAATAAAAAGCAGATGTGTCTATGTACCCCACTTTGGTAAATTACATTTCTATGAACAACTGGTAAGAGTTTGAGGATGCCTTCCCATATGAAGTCTAGACGTATGCTGTGCTTTTATCTGTATACACATACATGTTTTTCTCTTAGGCAAACAGAATCTCACTATGTGTACTGATTTACAACTTTGGAAAACTTAGTCTAGTATAGGCATTGTTCTTTCTCAAGATATTGGGGACCTCATTGGACCACATGGCATCCAATGTGAGAGTCCAGAATAGAACACAAAGTTTTTAGTATACAGCTTAGAATCAGGTTTCTTATAATAGTCATTGTTTCTTTTGTTCACAAGCATGTATTAAAGGCCTACTGTGCTAAGTGCTGGGAGAAAACATACACTATGAATATATGAACTTACCTTAAGGAAACTCATGGTCCAGTGGCAAAGATAGATAATCTGACAGAAAGTTTTGTGATGGTATCTGTTAGTTAACCTGGACTCCCATCTACATGGTGTGTGATGAATGGATGATTGCACTAAAATTTGTTCCTAAAATTCAGTTTTTTAAAAATATATATATATATTTTTTTATTTCAGAGAGGAAGGGAGAGGGAGGGAGATATAGAAACATCAATGATGAGAGAGAACCATTGATCAGCTGCCTCCTGCATGCCCCCCAGTGGGGGTGGAGCTCACAACCTGGGCATGCGCCTTGATCTCCCAGTTTATAGGTTGATGCTCAACCACTGAGCCATGCCGGCCAGGTTAAACTTCAGTTATTTTTTTGCCTCTTCTTTTCTTTTGTCCTTGCAAACTAATACCTCACATATCTTTTTTTTTAAGTTAGGCAAATTTTAAAATAGATTACCTTTTATCTGCCCTTGACGTGCTATTGAAGTTTCAGCAGCCATGCAAACTCAGTATAAATCTCACCATAGAGATGGGAGCACAAGTTAACTAACAGATACCAAGAGTTCTTGCAAATATCAATGGATTTATTCTCTCTGATTTTTAGTACAAATCATAAGCCATGCCATGCCTACAAGTGGATAGGTGTGACATAAAGATACATTTCATAAAGGTAAAATTCTTGTTTTGAAAATGAATGAGTATCAGAACTTCCTGCAAATGAAGAATTGTGAAAGCAGTGATATCTGTGTTACTGAAGATGTTCAAGCAGAGTTTGGGAAAGAATGTTAATGCTGTTGAATGCAGTGACTGTATACAGTAGACACCCAGTAAATGCTTATGGACGGAAGAGAGGGGAGATAGAGAACTTTTATTCATTCATTTAGAAATATTTATTGAAGACCTACTCTGGGCCTGGTTCTTTGCTGGTTCCAGGCAACAAAGGTAAACATGTGAGAAGTGATTCCTCCAGCCCACTGAATTTACAGCAAACACTAAGCAAGGGATTATCTAAACATTTAACTACAAGCGACCATAGCCTCTAAAAGAAAAGCCTACGAAGCTCTGAACGCATGTATAGGGCAGCACTTGCCTATAGTGTCAGGGATGATTGCTCTGAAGATGGGGGTATAGGTGGGAGCTGATAAGTGGAGTGTTCAAGCATAACTACAGTGTGTGGCTGGAGAGTACCAGGAACCCTCAAGGCATGCCAGGAAGGCCAGTGCTGCTGAAACCTGGAGAGCGAGGTGGGTGGTGGGAGAAGATGGAGCTGAAGAAGTGACCAGGGGACAGTGTGGGCAGAGCCTTGAAGGCCACGTGAGGAATTTAGTCTCATTTTAGGAGGATGAGGGGCCCCAGAAAGGCTTAAAGGCAAGGAGAACCATGCAGAGATTTGCTTTCTACAAGATCCCTTTGCTTGTATTGTGGAGAATCACCTGGAGAGGGGACAGGTGGATGGGTAGAGGCCAGTTCTGCTGGGAGAGTGCAGCTCACATACGACAGGATGGGGCATGGAGATGGTGATGATGGAGATGAAGTGAGAGGGATGGATTGGAGAGACTTTAGAGGAAAGTGGGCAGGGCATTGGGATGAAGTGCATGAGAAAGGGAGGATTACAAGCAGTAGGAAGGTTAACTCTTAGGTTTCTGGTTGGTCCAGCTGGATGACTGAGGGTGGCCACTGAGTCAGGACACACTGGATTGCAAACAGCAGGTTTGTAGGAGAAAAATCCTGATTCCTGTTTAGGGTATGTTTATTTTCAATCATAGGCACTGTTAGATGCTTTGCAAATTTTATTTCATTAATTCTCATAATCATTTTGCAAGTTAGATATTATTTTACTCAGGTTCTAGCTGAGGATATCAAAGTACTAAACTTAGGTTAATAGCCCAAAGTCACATAGCTAATTAGGGAAGAGCCTGGATTTGAAACTAGTTCTACCCAACTTCCAAGTGTCTGCTATTTCTACTCATTTGTTTTTAACTGAGTTTAATCAAATGTCGCCAAGCAGTTATCTTGTTGATAAGTACGAAGGCCCTTTCCCTAATGGTGTTTTGAAACCTTAGAAAAATAAGAGTATTTTAATGCAAATAGGGTTATGCCCTCCTTTATTTCTTCTTTCTTAATCTTCCTACGATTTAAATAGTCAGAGATTGATATCCCTAGCTTAATCAAGGCAGGTTTTCATGCCAACACAACATAGTCGCAGTAGTTTGAAGGTAACTGTTTATATAACCACGATAAAATCATCTTGTGAAATTCATGAGCCACTACACAGACTAGTGATAGCTTTCTCCAAAATGTATGGGCAGCCACACCAGCTGGATCGTTAAGACAGAACTGCACATAATTTCATCCTCTCGCCGATTGCTCTGGGAAACTGAGTGTACTTGTCACATTCAGTGGCGTGCTCTAATGATGATGAGCTTGTAGGGACTCTGGGAATATTGAGCACTTTAGAGGTGATCCAGCAACGCCCTCGTTTTATAGACGAGGGTCACAGAACCTGGCAGAGAAGATGGCTAGAGCAGGAGAGCCGGTGATAGAATTGAGCCAGAAACCCAGCAGCTTTCCAGACCATCAACTCTTTCCTTTCTGCCAACAAACATATGTGATGGAGAGAGAGAGAGTTGGAGAGGCAGTATGTGGAGGGGTGGATGGACATACATGGAAAGATAGGTGGATAAATGTCTTTCCCTTACCAGTTGCTAAATGCTGATGCTTTACTTGTTTTTTCTTATTTAATTCTTATAACAATTTAGTGATATTGGTCTTAGTAGCCCAATTTAGCAGATGAAGAACCTGAGGCTCAAATTATTAGCTTACTATTAACATAAATACCTAAGTTATGTATATGTGTATAAATTTTTAAGGATCTGAGGAATTATAATTTGTATTTATTTTAATTAATTAATTTTTAATATATATTTTTATTGATTTCAGAGAGGAAGGGAGAGGGAGAAAGAGATAGAAACATCAATGATGAGAGTCATTGATCGGCTGCTTCCTGCACACCCCCCACCGGGGATCAAGCCCGCAACCTGGGCATGTGCCCTTGACCAGAATCGAACTTAGACTTTTCAGTTCTCAGGCTGAGGCTCTATCCACTAAGACAAACCAGCTAGGACTAATTTTTATCTCAAAAATACATTTTTATTGATTTCAGAGAGAAAGGGAGAAGGAGAGAGAGATAGAAACATTAATGATGAGAGAATCATTGATGGGATGCCTCCTGCACGCTCCCTACTGGGGATGGAGCTCAAAACCCAGGGATGTGCCCTGACCAGGAATCGAACTTTGGTCTCCTGGTTCACAGGTTGATGCTCAACCACCGAGTCTCACCAGCTGGGCTGTGTTTATTTTTATACAATTGTCTCTAGAAAAGATGGAACTTTCTATATAAGAATGGGACTTTAGAGGAAACCTTGATGACTTTTCCTCAAAGTCTTGGAATCTTAGAAATACTGGGATCTAGATACGAATAGAGCTCGTTCATCCACTAATTTTAGACTTTGAGCAAGTTACTTTTTTCCCCTCTCAGGCTTCATTTCTTGACTGTAAAAATGGGTATAATTTTCTCCCAGAGGGAAAGAAACATCCCGAAGAGGAACTTTTGAAAATTAAGGCAATCAAAATTAAGTTAAAGAAGCAGCACGACAGAGATGGATGTGTGAAAGAGCATGAAGGACCCATATTCAACTCCTTGCCCACTACCCCCAGCTGGCAAATGTTGGTGCTGAGCGAAGAGCGCTCCATTGGACACTCTGACTCAATGAGTGGCAGAGAGGAGGGACTGGGGAGAGAAAGTGAGGTCTGAGAGCACAGGCTCACAAGCTCTATGAACCCAGGTGACAGCATGCTCTCTCTAAACCTCACTTTTCTCATCTGTAAAACTGGGTAAATGGGACCTGCTCTGTGGGGGTAATTGTAAAGACTTCATAAGGTGATATAGTGCCTGGCATAGAGTAGATACTCAACAAATACCTGTTGCTTATTGGGTGACTGCCCAAGTCAGAGGCAGGTTTGGAGAAAAATACACATCTCTTATTGCCCATGTTTATTGCTGTTAATGTGGATACCAGTCTCTCGCTTTAACAGATTTAGTTAACCAAATTATACTGTTTTTTGTTTTCATGATTCCAGAAAAAGCAAACTTTAATTGGTTTCCCTGCAGCATGGACCAGAGAAATTAAACTAGCTTGGGGCCCTCTTATACAATGAGCTGCAAGCCTTCTGTAAGTCATCTCATTAGCTCCCCTGTGATATTTATGAAGACTGGGATTTGCTAATGATCTCAAATGGGGTTAAGATCTTTAGTGTGTGTAGGAGAGGGGAGTGGTGAAGAGAATAAGAGGACCTTAAGAGACCTTAAATGCAAAACTTTACTGAACCATTCTTTGGTTATCAGTTACCCAGTGGGGTGTCTGACAAATACAGTATGGGGCCTGATTCCCCATTATCTGTGTGATGAGGTACCATCTGGGCTCATAGAAAGAGATACAGTCAATAAGATTAGGCTGAACTAACTAGTCAGTGAATAAATTATCAAAACTGACAAATGAAGTTCAAATCAGAAGTGACGATGGGTTTTAAAAAATGTGTTAGCTCAGCTGAGTCACTGTGAAATAATTTGTTTTTAAAGAAATGTGTGTCATGGGGCTGGGAAGATGGTGCCTCTTTTTAAAAATATATATATATTTATTGATTTCAGACAGGAAAGGAGAGGGGAGAGAGAGAGAGAGAGAATCATCAATGATGAGAGAGAATCATTGATGGGCTGCCTCCCGCACGCCCCCTAGTAGGGATTGAGCCTGCAACCCAGGCATGTGCCCTTGACCAGAATCAAGCCCAGCACCCTCCAGTTCGCAGCCCGATGCTCTGTCCACTAAACCAAACCAGCTAGGGTAAGATGGTGTCTCTTTGTTCCCCATTAAAATAACAATAACAACAACAAACCCCAAATCAAAAATCGTGACCCCCCCTTTGTTTAAGTGAATGCTGTACCAACATGAAAAGCAAGATTCTAACAAACATCTGAGTTTCTAAGCTGGATAGATGGCACACATTAGGTCAGTTAAAATAGGTACTTCTGAAGGCACAACTCTGTAAATTTTCTGCTCAGAAAACATTGATTGCTTTCTGTTAAGATGTGTAGCCTACTTCAAAAGGACCTTCATGACCAATCATAAGAAAGATGGCTCGCCTTTGTTGGGTGCTGTGTATCAGATACTTTGTTAAGCATTTATTTATGGATTCAATTATTTAATTCTTGGAATGAAATTACAAGTTAGCTGCTATAATGATCCCTGTTCTGTCAATGAAGACAGGTGTAAAGAGATAATTTGTCCAATGTCCCATGGCTAGGATATGGTGGAAGAAGAATATGAACATGGAAATTTTGTGTTTGTTCTACCTCCAGGGTCAGCAGATGATGGCCCATGAGCTGAGAATGACTTAAATTTTTAAATTATTGGAAAAAATCAAAAGGAGGGCAGTATTTTGAGGTATGTGGCAATTTTATAAAATTGCGATCTCTTTGTCCATAAATGAGGCTTTATGGAAACATGCTTGTTTGTTTACCTGTTACCTATGGCTGATTTCCTATTACATTGGCACAGGTGAGTAGTTGTGATAGAAATCACCTGGCCCACAAAATCCCAAATATTTACTCTCTGGTACTGTACAAAATAAGTTTGCCAACCCGACCCCTGATCTACCTTAACCTGTGCAGAATACCACCTCTCATTATGCTATGATGCCTTTTCTAGCCTGGGGGCTTATCCACAGAGCCTCTTTTCCATCCTTAATTCCTATCATGCTTGCTTCTGGAACAACATTTAATGTCAGTTCTACTAGTTGAATGCCTCATATTTTTTCAGGCCCAGATCAAGCATCACATTTTACTTTGGAAACTTTCTGCCAGGCCGGTGTGGCTCAGTGGTTGAGCATTGACCTATGAACCAGGAGGCCATGGTTCAAATCCTGGTCAGGGCACATGCCCTGGTTGTGGGCTCAATTCCCAGTGTGGGGCATGCAGGAGGCAGCCTGCCAATAATTTTGTCTCATCATTGATGTTTCTATTTCTCTCTTCCTTCCCCTTCTTCTCTGAAATCAATAAAAATATATTTAAAAAAACAGCTCGTGGAAGAAACATCCAAAATTTGCCTCACATCGGGTGCAAGGTGCAATTTCATCTAGGACCAAAATGATATTATCAAAACATAACTGCTTTCTTTTCTGCCATACATTCAGCTTTTCTCTGCAAAGCTTCTGTTTCACACCGCCTAGTCCAGAATGTGTCTGAATGCCCTAAGGTAATGTCTGGGATCAAGAGAAGGAATTATGCTGATTGGCTCGCAAGTGGATGAAACCCCTTCCCCAAACCAATAATTATGGCTAAAAAGATGGGATACCCTGGTTGGATTAAGTCAATCAGTGTCCACTCCTACAGCCAGGGGCTGGGTCAGCACCCCACTGCAGTCACATAGATGAGGGATTTGGGATAAGATCAAGAAGGAGGAATAAAAGGACCCCTGCTAGGAAAGGCGCCAACAAATGCCCACTCATCACCGTGCCCCAAAGCCTTCCACACTTCTCTCTACCCAGGCCTTTTCCTGGCAGGCAGAGTTTATCTCCTTTTTCTTCTTTCCTCCAGAGCGTTTCCCATCTGGAGGCCTGAATTATAGTGAGTTGTATACATTCTCTCTCTCAACAACTGCTACTACTAAATGCTCTTCATAGCGTCTGTTATAATTATTGACTCTTGTGCTGGAGGCAGGAAACACTCTCACCTAAAAATTCTCCTTTAAGGAATCCTTATGTGGTTTCAAACGCATATTTTGTTGTCCCTTTTAGGAGAGTGATTAATACTGCATGTGAGCTGCCAGGCTTCTTTCATTTCTGTGTGTTTCTCCCCAAGCTCAGCCTCTTGAACCCAGCAGGATGGGGGAGGGCCAGGGGCAGAGTTGAGGGTGGTGGGAGGTTCAGAGACAGGATGTGAATCAGGAATGCTTCCTTCAGCCATTGCTCTAAACACAAGATGGGGATTTCACATTTCAGCGTGACCAATTTGACACAGCCATGTCAAAATGCCGCACCACCATATTTTTCCCACATTACAGTGGCAAGATCCAAATCTGCCATGCTCACCAAAAGACATGTAGATCTTCATGACAGCGCTGTTAATGATAGTCCAAAGCAGGAAATACGGTAAGCAACCAGCTGTAGTGGAACTAATAAATTGTGGCATATTCACATAATGGAAATCTATGCAGCGACGAGGAAGAACAATCTACAACTAGAACTAATGGTATGATACATCTCACAAATTTAATATCGACTCAAGGAATCCAGACAGAATATACTATGTGATTCCATTTATACAAAATGCAAGCAAAGCTAGCTAATGTTGTTAGAAGTCAGGACAGTGGCTATCCCAAAAGAAGGTAGGAGGTTAACTTCTGGGTGCTAGTAATGTTATGTTTTTGTTTCTGTTTTTTGCCTAGTTGTTGACTACACAGGTGTGTTCATGTGAGAATTTATCAAGGTGTATAATTATGATATGTGCACTTTTCTGTATGTATATTTAAATGTAATTGAAATTGACATGGGGGGAAAAAAACCATAGGCAGGCTATGTCAGAATGTTCTGCTGTGCTCCAGTTTCCCCCATGTTTGCGAGGTGGGGCAGCGCTCTGAACTGAATGCTGCATTTGGGGTAAGGTCTGACCTATCTGGATCTGCAGGTGGCTTGGCCCAGGATGGGCATCCCTTTTTGTAAGGAATAAATGAGGGTTTTAGCTTACTCCAGACTGAGGTCTTAGCTGAGCTAATCAGCCCTGGTTCAAATACTAGAGAACTCCCCTGGTCAGAGGCTCCTGTTGAAATACCCACTTGCACTCTGGCCACAAGTCCGAACAGTCTGCAACCTTGAAATTTGTCTCGACTCAGCCCCACTGTGATGCTGCTGCTCCAGCTGCTGGTGGTTCTTTCACGGGGTGAAAGGGTTTATGTGACATCCTGACGGTAAGCTTTCCTTCGCTCCTTGATGGGAAAGAATGAATTAGAATGAACTAACAGGTGCTCATTTTGTATCATTCTCTCTCCTTTGGACCAGTTGTTTCTCACTTTGACGTCTGTGGATTCATAAAATCAGTGCTGCAGCTTCATCTTTTAAGGTGAAAGACACAAGTAGTTGGGATGCAGTGCTTCCAAGAGTTTCTATGAACTGAGGAGGAAGGTGCTGATTTATATTGTTGAGGTCACTTTCATTCGGTTGTGAATTCCACCAAAGTGCATTATACTGCCTCGGAGTGGATGTTTTCTTACTCCTGAGAATTTATTTATTTTTTATTTATTGATTTGAGAGAGGAAAAAAAAGAAAGAGAGATAGATCATTGTTCTACTTGTTTAGGCATTCGTTGATTCTTGTATGTGCCCCAATTGGGGATCGACTACACAACCTAGGTATATGGGGACAAAGCTCTAACCAACTGAGCTATCTGGCCAGGGCCTGAGAATTTTTTTGAATGTACTTGAATTTGCCTCATTAATGCTTTTGGTTAATTGGCCTTTAGGTGTTCTTGTTTGAACAGGCCAGTTCCTCCTAGCTTCTCATCATTTTTTTGGCCACACTATAAATGTCCTCCATTTGTCAATGCCTGCCTTGGTCTTGCTGGTCCAAAGGATGCATCCCGTTTCAAAATGTGGTTTCAATGATGCTGAAAAAGGAGACCGACCGGGGATGGCTGTTTGCTTTCTGGTACTTGATATTTTGCTTCCTTCGCATCCCTGTGCTGTAATGAAATATCATGTAGCGTTCCTATAGGACTGATAAGCCACCCTCGGCCCCTAAAGATAACTCTGTCTGTGCCTTACTGCTTTCCAAGAAAATCCCTGTCATTATGCAGAGCTTTATGCATTCCTTTCAAACCTAGTCATTTGCATTTTTCGCCTTTGAAAAGGCAAATTTGCTTTGAAAAGTGTAATGAAATGTGCCCAAATGAAAAATGGGCCCTGTGGATGGCTGGTGCCAGCAGGGGCTTTAATTAAATGATTAGATGGCAATTTGATAGGACTAGCTTTTGAACTGCATCATGTTATCATTTAGTTTTGGGAGGGGAAACGCAGCTCGACCTTTGGAAATACTGAAAGATAATATGACCTTTTGCTTCCAACCGCCACGGAGCCATGTACAGAAAGGCTTTTACAAAGTTGCTGTTCACTTTTCTCTGAGCCCAATCTCAGTTCTCAGGGCTCCTCACGCTTCCCGAACAAGCTGTGTCCTTCAAGGACTTTGTGTCTTTGCACTGTCTGTTCCTGCTGCCCTTAGAACTTTCACTTCTTGCTGGCCTTAGGGAGACTGTTGTTTTTCAAAGCACAGCTCAGCAGCTTCCTTCTTTTTATTGAAGCCCTTCTTAATGCCCCTAGACTGGGAGTGAATGCGCCTCCCACTATCCTGAGATCTATACCGAGGTCCCCCTGTCTTCTGTTTCTGAAGGTACAGCTTTATTGGAACATGGCCCTGCTCATTCATTAACACATTACAAGGCTGCCTTTGTGTTACAAGGCAAAGGAGAGCAGTGGCCACAGAGACCGTGCCTGCAAAGTCTAAAACATTTACTACCTGGCCCTTTACAGGAAAAGTTGGCCTGGATCCGCATTGCTTTCAGTCAGGTATCACCAGCAGCTTAGTGACTATACGCTCCATGAGGCCAGGCACTCCCAAATTTGCTCACCACCGACTCCCAAACACCAAATACAAGCCTGGCACACAGAGGCTCCCTGGAAAAGATCCGCTGTGCATTGCGGCTGTGGGAATGCAGTGCGCTGATTGATGTGTGTTGTGTGTTCAGTGCCTGGTACAAACGAGGCACTTAGTAAATAAATGCTCATTTGCTGGATCTGGGCAGCCATGTCATCTTGTATTACCCCCTACAAATTCATGATTTTGTGTGTGTGTGTCTGCAAGACTTAATATTAATTTTTCAGCTATGCATTCTAATATGAAATTGATGCTGAAGTTTAACCTAAAGATCTCTACGCATGACTTTTACCTAATGAGCACCTAATCTAGTCCGGGCACTGGGCTCAGAGCTTCATTCCGCTGCCTCATTGCATAGCCAGTGCCACCTTGGAGGCAGATATTCTCATACCCCCATTTTCCAGGTTAGAAATAGAGGCACAGAAGGTTAAACAAGGAGGCGAATTTCATAAGTTGGGTCAAACTATGACTTAAAACTGTGTCTCCTGACTTCTCAACTTCACCTCTTCCCCACCATCGGGACTAAAGACCTGTACCATTTTTCTACTTGTGAAAAAAACCAAAGGATTCTTTCAAAGAGATAGTGAAACTACCTATGTCTTGTCAGTAATCGTAGACATGTTTTATGAAAATTTATTGCTCCTTAAACTGACACCTGACGAAAGACACGCTTTTGCTTGCTACCTCCTAAGTCAGCACTCAACTGAACTAGCTGTAGAAGGATGCATCTCTCATACAGCACACATGTGTACGCACATATGTACACACATGCAGGGAGCATGCAGTAGCTAGACTGATTGAAGAGATGTGAATTAATGAAACCAAAGATAAAATAAAACTGCTAAAGTGTACTAGACCCATGCTATCGCAACTGGAATCACTTTGAGTAGTGACCCAGGTCCAGGATCAAGCAATTCTTAGTACCCTATGTGTAAAATAGGGATAAGAAATTATTAATATGGGTACCCAGTGGTCTTATTTTCAGACTAAATGAGTAATGTAAAAATCTTGACACATGTATTTTTGGTCTGTTCTGTTTGCAATAGGAGCCCCAGGACCTAGAGTGGTGCTTTTACCAAGTTTGTATCCTGTAATTACTCTGTTTATACTCTGTACTCTGTCAGGGTTTTCCAGACAAAACAAAATAGTAGGGTGTGTGTGTGTGTGTGTGTGTGTGTGCATGCGCGCAAGAGAGCATGCGCCTGTTAGTGCGTACATACACACACACACATATATTATGGAGGCTATGTCCCAAGATCTGTAGTTGGCAACCTGGAGACCCAGGAGAGCCCATGTGTAGTTTGATTCTAAGATTGAAGGCCTGAGAACCAGGAGAGACAATGTGGTAAGTTTCAGTCCAGGAGCCAGCAGGCTTGTGCCCATGAAGAGCCAATATTTCAGTGTGAGTCCAGAGGCTGGAAAAAGCCAGTGTTCCAGCTCAGCAGTCAGGCAGGGAAGTTACCTCTTCCTCAGCTTTTTTGTTCTAATCAGGTCCTCTACTGATTGGATGAGGCCCACCCCTTGAGGGAGGACATCTGCTTTACTTAATCTACCCATTCAAATGTTACTCTTATCCAGAAACACCCCCATAGACACGACCAGAGTGATGTTTGAGCACATGTCTGGGCACTCATGGCCCAGTCAAGTTGACACGTAAAATTATGAATTTTCCCAAAAGTATTAGAGATATTTTTGAACTAGGGTTGACTTATAGCTAATCATATATAACAAAATATGTAATATTTCAGAGTTTAGACTGATATTTTCTATGCAAACATTACATTGTAGGCTATATTGAAGATATTTTCATTTTTTGGTTCTCCTTTTTTTTAAAAAAAATACCTAAATATTATTAGAACTCTCAGATGTGATGATAGTTGTTGTTGCCAGAATTGATTTCGGGTCAGATATTTATTTCTACTGCATGTTAGTGTGTGTGTGTGGGGGGGGGGGGTTGTATATAATTAAGCATCGTGCCTCTGGATATTTTACATCTGCTTGTACACTGACGTACCAATGTGTTGGTATTCTTTAGTCAAAATAGTTATGATATTAGAGTAGGTGTTTATGAACTGGGACACAAAAATAAGCCAATTTATTAATTATCTCTTAATGAGCTACTCTTTACTCAGCCCTGGTAAGAAACTGTGGGTAGAAGGGAAAAAAAAGTGACATACTCCATACCCTCAAACCACTTCCTGAGTTTGAGTCATATAACAACTAACTGGTAATTCAGAGCTATTGGGAATTAAGTGTATCATGTACAAAATTGATGATGGGCACAAATGAATTAAAAGAAGCGGAAAGAAGCAGAAGTACTTATAATGTTGGGAGATGCAAACAGTGAAGTAATTGCACTTGCACGTTAAAAATGTAGCATGCTGTTTTCAAATGCCTCCTTGCTATTTTTTCCAACTTAAAAAAAATTAAATTGATTGGAGTGGTTTTGGATGATAAGATCATACAGGTTTCAAGTGTACATTTCTATGATAAGTGATGTGTATTAAGCAAAACAACTCCTTGCTCTTTTAGCTTCAGACCTTCCACCTTCCACAGCCTCAGCATTCCCTCTGGTTCATCTGGGTGGGCGTACCATGGGCTGAAGTATTTGTGGTCATGATTTAGGTCCCCCTTGCTGTTTCTTGTAAATCTGTCATGGATATTACTGGCTGGCAAGGGGTGGTTTTATTGGCTTGGCAGCTGGCTTGTTTGAAATGAGATTTTTTTGAAGTTAGGAACGTTTTGACCAATAGAGACTGCGTTTAATCAGGCTAGATTTAATCAACTTTGAGGAGAAGAAATCAAAACCACAAGTGCATGGAGGTTCTTCTCTGACAGTTGACGGCTTACTCATACCTTGAGCTAGCATGGGAGATAATGAAGGTGCTAGTGTTTACTTTTGGTCATCCCAGGGATACTAGTTGTGTCAGTGGTTTAGGGCTGCCAGACCAGATCCCTGCAAACTTGGTGCTTTAAAGCAACAGAAGTGTATTCTTCTATGTTCTGGACGAGAAGTCCAAAATCAAGGTGCCCACAGGGCCTTGCTCCTTCTACTGGCTCCAGAGGAGAATCCTTCCTTGTCCCTTACAACTTCTGGAGTTCCAGGCGTTCCT
Organism: Myotis lucifugus; assembly: GCF_000147115.1. Classification (NCBI taxonomy): domain Eukaryota; kingdom Metazoa; phylum Chordata; class Mammalia; order Chiroptera; family Vespertilionidae; genus Myotis; species Myotis lucifugus. The sequence continues at coordinate 3,259,147 of NW_005871104.1, read as the reverse complement.
GGGCTCCTGGCAGCACAGCTCCCATCCCTGCCCCGTCTTCATGTGGCTTTCTTTGTGCATCAGGGTGTTTCTCCTCCTCTGTGTCTTCTCTTCTTTTAAGGACATTTGTCATTGGATTTAAGGTTCATCTTGTTAATTCTGAGGATGATCTTTTCTCAAGATCTTTTACTCAGTTATGTCTTTAAATGCCCTTTAAAGGTCACATTCACAGGTACCAGGGACTGTAAGTTGCACATTTCTTTTTTTGGAGTGGGTGGAGATACTACCATTCAACCCAGGTCACTTTCAGACTATAGAGAGGAGCCGCAATGTTGCTAGCACAGCACTGTTGAGAGCCTAAGGTTTGCGGGCATGTTTGGGATGAAATATGAGTGATTCGACTAAATAATTTTCAAAGTTTATTATAGAAATTTCTTGTTAGTTGCTCTTCTCAATTGCTGGAGAAGCCTCTATGTGAGGAGCACATTGAATATGAGAAGCAAATCATTTTCCAATCTTTATAATTCAAATCACTTCTGTTAAATGAACATCTTATCAAGATATCCAGTGATTTCATACTTTTGCCAAAATACTAGTTCTCATCAGATACCACCTGGAACATGAGTTGTGAAATTTGTACTTTTTTTCCTTTGTTAGTATGAAGAGGAAATTTGATTTCACATGAGTTGCATTTTTCCATTTTTAACACTTGGAGTGCGGGAAACGAGTTAAGTCGGCTCGCGTGAATTGCGCGTACTCTGCGGGAGCCGTCTTTAACTCGGTTCATATAGATTTGCGGTGGAGTGCGGGAAACGTGTAAACTCGGGCCGATTGTAACTGCGTATTACCAAATATTTGTTTGTAATCCACCCTTTTGGTGGATGGAACAAAACCAAAAGACAGAGCCATCTTATATTTTGGCGGGAAATTCACCCGCACTCCAAGTGTAATACACATATATGTCTTTGCCTAAATGTATATAAGATGAGGCTATCAGAAGTCCAGAGGGTGACAGACATGTCTACCTTGTTTTAAGAACTTTATCCCCAGAGCCTAGTACAGTGCCTGGCATATAATAGGTACTCAGTACTTTTGCTGAATGAATAATGTTCTATGAAGATATTTTCAAATGGATTAAATTATGTATTTTGAGTCAAAATATGGCTACTCATTACTGCTTATAACACAGTATTGTCTTCCCCTCCACAACTAATTTTTTCTTCATTGGGAGGTCAGTAGTGCCATTTTGATCTTTTCTTCAGATTTAGTTTTAGTCTCTACTTACAATATATGAAGAGAGGTCAGGGAGGACACCCATTATTAAAGGAAAAATTGGAGCATTAGACTTAGAGTCCAAAAACTTGGAGAATTTTATACATTTTTCACACTTGTTATATGACCTTGGACAAGTACTCAGTGTCTCTAATCCTTTGCTTTCTCTTCTATTCATTCGTTCAACAAATATTTCTACATACCTCATTTTCCACAATTGAACATCATCAACTAATGTAATTCAAGGTAAGTCAAAACAAGTTTACTACAAACTGTGGAAATCTAATTGTAGCACTTAGCTACAGTGAGGACATTTCTTGGGTATCTGACCTCACTTCTCAAGTTAACGTGACATAACTTAGCACGTGAATCAGCCTTTCACAGTTACCTGTAGTTTTTCTTTTTATTTCTTCATTCATTCATTCATTCATTCATTCATTTCACTTATGTTTTCGAGCCAGGCCTTTTCCCGGGTGCACTGGGCCAGCACACAGCTTTCTTTCATCTCCCTGTTCAGTTCCTTCCCTGTGGCTCCTCCAGGTCTTGTCCTGAGTTCAGGCTGGAGAGCATGCCCAGAGGCATTTCTTAACATGTCCCCAATTTCTACAATTTGTAATAAAGGAGGTCTGAATACTTACATCTCCTGGTGAATCTCTTTGGATATTCTTTATTCTGATGATGCTTTTGTAATAACCTGGTTATTATTTAACAGGAAAGGAGCAAGGGAAGACCAAATAGTATAGGCATGCCATTGATACAGCTTTGCGAAAAAGCTGTTTAACACTTTCCAAATCTGTTCCCACTGATTGATGGGGGAAGAGATTGGACAAAGGCAGGTTAGACCCATGGCCAAGGTCTGAGTGACATAAGAAGGTGCCTACCTGCTTTCCTGTCAATCACACTTGTGAACCAGTCAGTAGCCAGAATAGGCATGGCCACCAAGTGCGCACAACCTAAATATATAAACTAGACAAAGGACTCACCCTCTCTTGGCTCCACAGCGCCTGGCTCCTATGACTCTTGCTGTAGGGCAAGTATGTCAAACTCAAAGACTAATATGGGCCAAATAAACAAGGTTTAAGTTTATGTGGGCCACAAGAAAACAAAAGCTTTAATTTTCATAGAAACAAAAGGTTTATTTCAATAGAGACATGCTGAATACAAAGGGCTGAAATAAATGAGTAATCATTAACATAAAATAATAGAACATTTTAATAAAAATTAATATTTTTTCTTGAACATTAACTTACCAGACACCGAATAACTGCCCTCTCCTTCCAGCCTCCCCCTCCTCTCTTCTGCCATTCCCCCCTCCTCCTTTTCCCTTTTCTTCTCTGCTTACCTTTCCTTCCCTGCCCTTCTTCTTTCTCCTCCTCCTCCCTTCATTTTTTCCCCACCTTCCTCCACTTGTCCTCTCTCTCCCTCCCCCTCCTCCCTCCCCGCCTCTCCTTTATTCCCACCTCTTCTTTGTTGCTTCAGTATAACTGACAGTGATAACCTCCAATTTCTTCATAGGAAGCCCAGCCCCTGCCTGTCACTCTGTTGACCTGGTTGGCCAAGGCGGGTACTCATAGGAGCTGACAGAATGCTCTGAGTTGCTCACTTACATCAGGGGTAGGACAGCAATAACCCTGGCCCTAGCTCAGCACCAAGCCCAGGCCAGGTGGGTTTTAAGCTTTTACCTAGCATGAGGTGAAGAGTTCAGGCCTGCGTCTCTCTCCTGACATGTTCCAGCTCCATGCTCTTCTCTGAGCAAATCCTCTGCCAAAACCAGTGAAAGCCAATACACATCCCCCACCTCAGTCCACACAATAGTTTTCAAGCTAGCCCAATGAACATTCATATTCAGAAAAAAATACAGTGGAAAGGGGAAATTCTTGATAAAAATGAACTTATTTTACCTCACTAAGCCAAGAGCCTATCTCAAAGCATTTGGGTTGCTGCATGGACTTAAGACTTCCACAGGAACAGTAACTAGGCATTAGCCTTATATTTACATACCTAAATGGGTTTATACTAGACATTCCCTATAGGACAGAGATGTAATCTACCCAAGGAAGCTTGGCCTCTCCCCTGGAATGCTGAAACTGACAGGCACACATCAAGTAGACCTTTTCAACTTCCACTGGGGCCCAGGGGTCTCTGTGACTTCCATTGCTAATGGGATGGGAATTCCACATCCCACTTTGAAGAGCTCAAGTATTTTGAGTATGTGATGATGGCAAAATGACCGGGGTTATGCATGGCTTGGGAGCAAAGCTAAATATGAATTCAATCATGAGAACTTCCGGGAACACAATTATTAGGTATAACCTTTTTCCTATCAGTACTAACAGAAATTTCTGATGTTCTCCCAGTGTTTCAGGCACATCACACATCACTACAGCTTTCCTTTAACTTGCTTTAGATGCCTCCCTCTAGTGTGCTTCTGATGCTAAAAAGCTAATATTTAGACCATTATGACTTACTTAAAAGTACAAGTAAATATACTCCCTTTTATTGGCTTTAAAATTTATCTTAGTGTTAGATTTTATTATTCTGTACACTTTATTTTAGTTTTTGAGCAACTCCATCTCAATTACTCTTTAAAAACAATCTTCCTTAGGCGGATGAGTATTCACACTTCTCATTTTAATTCAACTGCAGCTTTATTTTGTATACATTGGATGGGAAATAATTTTAAAATGTTTCCTTGAAAACAGTATTAATCATTATAAATATCCAGGTAATGGGTTACTCCCTCTGGTGTTTCATTGGCTGGCAATTTAACATTGTAGCCAACAGATAAACATTGCTGGTGTTTGTTGCTAAACACTAGTGAAGATTAGAACTACCATTAGTCATGCTGTATGTCGCTCACCTACTCCCCCCTTCCCAAGGCTTAATCTCCACTGGCCAGAAATTAAGACCAAGAGTTATCAGTTACTTCAGATATTAGGAAAGTAAGGCCCTTACTGCATTCAATCATTGCAGCATCTAATGAGTTGGAACTATTAGAATCTCTGTACCTCAGAGGAGAAACTGAGGCTTCTTGAGGTTATGTTACCTGTGTCTGATCACAGAGCAATCAGGGGTAGTAGAGTTGGCATTTAGACCCAAATATGTCTAAAGACTTACTTTCCTAATCATTACATTTTACTGACTGTAAACCCACGATGCTTTACTGAGCTTTAAAAAAGTCATTCTGTCGGGTCTGTGTGGGAACCTTTAAAGTGTGTATTTACCTTTAGAAATGGCTTTGAATCATTCCCTCCAAAGTCCTCACCTTAATTACTAATCTAGTGTAAATTTGGGCTTTGCCATTCAAATGTCACTTGACTGGAGCTTTCCTATCTGTCCTCTAACCTGGATGGGGGGGAGGACTCCCAGTGCCCTCCACCGGACACGGTTCCAGTCGTTTCTTTACAGCCACTGTTTCCTCGGAGCCCCGCAAGCTTGCCTGCCAGGGAACCTTCGGAGGTAGTAGCAAGGGCAGCAGGAAATACAATTATAGCAGAAAGCAATGGGTTCTGCTTCATTTGAGTGTGGCAGGACTGAAAGAAGAACAGGTCCTGAACCACCTGGAGAAATGAGGGGGGTTAAGGCACGGGTCACCACCCGGGAGCATCTTTCACAGCCAGTGTAATAGGTGCTTGATTGAGCTCGCACTGTGTGTGCAAAACTGTACCAAGTGGCACAGGAAGACAGAGGAGACAGAAAACCTGGGCTCTGTGCAGGGGACGGTTTGAAGAGACTGGTTCCTGACAGAGCCACCAGGCCTTACATGTTGAAATCATCACGCTTTTTCCAAGGAGTCGCCTTAGCAATCCATGCCTGGTTTCCAGCAAAGCTGCCGTGCTATTTACAAAGGCCTCTGAAAATTGCTTTGACACTTACTTTGAGGCATACAAGGAGATCGGACTCTATTCAGAGCAGGCCTCAGTTTTGTTACCAGCTCAGTCTCTTGCCCACACTTGGCCCTGAACTGATTTGAACTGTTTTCAATAATCAGGGCTAACATTCAAGGGCAGATGTTTTCTCTCATTGTGGGTGTTGAAAGGAGACACACCTTAAGGTAATTCCTAAGCTTGTCTTTATATCCTCCAGGGTGACCAGTTCATCATACATGTTCAACACAAGTCTATTGATTTTAATTGGAAAAAAAAGTTCCAAACACTGGCTGTACCTCTGGCATAATCTAGCAACTCTAGGCAAATACTTTTCATCAACAAGCTTTGAAATTTATACTCATAATTTTATTGTCAATTATTTGATATCCCCCTGAAGCACTTATCTAGTTATGACACTGATTAAAATGATCAAAGAGTCATTGAATCCCCTATGCCACATATCAGTCTCCAGGAGTCTTCTTGTTTTGCTTGAGAGTTGGCTTATTGGTTCACAGAATGATCTAGAACAATAACAGTTGTGACCATGATGGCATTTCTTGAGCCCTCATTTCATAAGTAGGCATTGCTCTATTTTGCGTATTGTCTTATTTAATCCTCACAACCACTTTGTAAGGGAAAAAAATGTTACTCTTATCTTCCCATTCTGCAGATAAGAAAACTGAAACTCAGAGAGTGGTTTGTACAAAATTCCATGACTAAGAAAGGCGATCTATTACCCAGGAAGAACCCTGGCATCTTTATTCTCCTCTCCTCTGTTGCAATGATGTACTCAGTCGGCACTCTGTTGAAAAACATATAAGTTTAATGTTTTATTGTATTTTCACAAGGAGTTTCATCTTCATATTAAATAAAAGTGAGCCCGCAAAATCAGAAAAATAAAAGTCACCTGAAATTGAAGCACCAAAAAAGTCGATGATTTGGAGCATGTCATTGCAGATACTCAGTTTTTGTTCATATTTCATAGCCTCACATTTGTTTGTGCCGGATCAGATTTCCATGGAAAGTATTTGTGAAGATACTTGCAAAAGTTAATGGCTACTTTATTTTTCACAGTTACTTATTGCTATAGTCATAGAAGACCATCTGTATACATTCTAGATCTGCTTTGCTTTCCTATGATTTTATGATTAGGGTGATGTTTTCCTTATGACAGGTGGGTACTTTTGGGGTAAACATGCTTCATGGTCTACTTCTCCACATGAAGGTGGAAAAGGAAGCAAAGAAGAGAAACTTTTCTAGGGCATCTAGATGGGCTAGTTTTTGTGTTCAGCAATACATATGGATTTTCTAGTTTTCTATAAATATTCTATTAAGGTCCCTCCTTGCATAAATAATGGAACTAAGAAAGCACAGCCAGTCGGTGACAGAGCTAGGATGGCATGCCAGAGTTGGAGCTCCAAAGCCCATGCAGTGTAACCCAATGGTTGAGCGTCAACCTATGAACCAGGAGGTCATGGTCTGCTTCCCAGTCAGGGCACATGCCTAGGTTTTTGGCTCAATCCCCAGTAGGAGGCATGCAGGAGGCAGCCGATGAATGATTCTCTCTCATGATTGATGTCTCTATCTCTCCCTCTCCCTTCAAACAAACAAAACACACAAACAAACAAACAAAAAACAACAACAAAAAAAAAACAAAGACCATGCAATTCCCCTGCATCCTGTGGCCAGAACTCATCTATTTCTGCGGAAGGGCCAGCAGCTGGGATATTTGCCCAACTCTGCTAAGTAAAGGCCATTCAGCCCCTGCCTATATGTTCATCTTACCCCAGCTACACATACAGGTGAATGTCAATGTAGCTATAGAATCCTCCTGGGCCCTAGGATACTCAGCCCTAGATCTGGAATTGTTCATGGTTACCTGAGTGTAAGAGGGTGGAGGCTGGTGAAGGCAACTTGCAGAGAATGCCATCCCCATTACCATCCCTCTCAATATTCAGACAGTCTATGTGGTACATCTCTGTCCTGAGCAATCGGAGAAATGGAAAGTGTGTTGGTCCTAACCCTTCTCCCTAATTTCTGCAAACCTGAGGTTACATCTTGCTTCAGAATCCCTCTCTTTGTCTAAGTAGACTTCCATGGTATACAATGCTGCCCTCCACCCGACACCTCAAAGCTCTCTCCTAGGATGCATCCCGTCCTCAGGCTACTGCATTGGTATCAGAAGTGCTGGGCCCATAACCTTGGTCCCCTCCCAGTAGAAGAGGGAGCTGACAAAGTAAAATTGTATATAATTAAGGAGTACAATGTGATGTTTTAATATACATATACATTACGAAATGATTATCACAATCAAGTTAAATAACATATCCATCACCATTGAGTATTTAAATGTCATTCGGTTTGGCAGTTATAGTTACCATGGCAAACGAGGATATTGGGATTTCTGGCTTGCGCATCACTCTGTGAGTGTGATTGATCTGAGTCAGTTCACTTTGTCCAACCCAGTGCATGGCTAGGCTCCAGTTTCTATAATTGCAATGTTAATGTCCTCCAACCATGATTTTTACTCTGAGAGGCCCAGCCTCTTTCCTTAGTGGTGTCTCTCTCTCCCCAACAGCAACTAGATCCAGGTTTAGGAGCTCAGCAAATATCAGGAAATACAGTGATATGGTCTGTTATACTCATTCAATTATATCACCACCAATCACGTTTTAACCAGCTATTGTTATGAACAGTCTTACGTTTTTATTTTAGTTTTTTTTCACACAAAAACAGTTTAGGTTTTCTAAATACACACACACACACACACACACACACACACTGTCCATTTTAAAAGTATTTTTATTGAGTTTATTTATTTTAGACAGGAAGGGAGAGGGAGAGAGAGATAGAAACATCAATGATGAGAGAGAATCATTGATCAGCTGCCTCCTAAGCTCCCCACACTGGGGATCGAGCCCACAACCCGGGCATATGCCCTGACTTGGAATTGAACCCATGACCTCCAGGTTCATAAGTCGATGCTCAACCACTGAGCCACTCCGGCCAGGCTATATCCTCCTTTATTGTCTTACATGCTGGAGATTTGGGGTGACAATTAGTGGATTTTTTCCCCTGGAGCATTTCTTTCTTCTCGAGCCCTTCCTTGCCCCCCACTCGGAGTTGAGCAAGTTGAACAATTCCCTGCTGGCCTGAGGGCTGGGTGGCTGTTGAGCTGCCTGGGGAACTGCTGCTGAGTTACACCTCGCCTGCGATGATTGTCGCTGTTCATTTAAGGTCCACTTACCTTGAGCCCTCAGCTTAGCAGGAGAAGAGTTGTTACACTTGGAGGGAAGTTTCCTGTGTCAGAAGCAGAGGTAGGGGAGCATGTTGTGAAACCAGCTGGCATGAAATTGAATTACAGGTGCCCGTATTCTCCCAGCCTGAAATTGCTCTATTTTACCATGGGCCTTTCTGTTTGTTTGGAACAAATAACTGCAATTTACTAGGATGCTACGAGATGAGGGTATAAGCAGTCAGAGGTGGTTTAAGGTTTCCATAATGATGGGAAATTACTCCTATCCATTTCAGGCATGCTTCTCTCTCCCGAGCCACCACATTTAAATGTGCAGAGAGGAAATGCCTCACTTTTTAATACTCTTCTCTCGGCACAACACTCTTTAAAGGCACTCCAGGTTTCTCTAATGTTCTGAACCACACACTCAATCAGTTTTATTTATTATCCCGGGGAATACGTTCCGTAATGTCTTCCTAGGCGGCCAGGAGTGAATGGACAATTTGCTTTCACTGCCTCAATCTCCTCAACCCATTTCCTCTTAATTTCATGGAGATGGTGTGGAGCTTCTAGAAGGAGTCGCACAGGAGGAAGGCTCCACGACACCTTTTTTCCCTCTCTTCTCTGAACATTGTGGGAAGGGATTTCTGTGTCTCGCCTTCCTCCTTCAACACATTTTAGCTTTCCGAGGAGTATTGTTATTTTCTTTTCAAAAAGGAATGTAAATGACTTTAGAGGTTTTTTGTTTTTTTCCTGGGACTGTTCACACACAGATAAGCTGCCTCATTAGGGGTGATGGGGATGCGGTAGTGATGGGATCCTTTTTATGGGAAACAGGCATTCAAGTGATCGCCTCTTTCTTGGAGCCCAACACAAGCAGTATGGGAGGTTGATCAAAAATAAAAATGTGTCTTTTTGTGGATGATCTAAATTTAAAAGTAAATTGACGAGTTTCCTAAATGCTACTGTCTAGCAGTAGTATTTGAGACATTTCTCATGAAAAGAGATTTGCTTAAGTGGCTCATGACACATTGATGCTTTTAGACTCTTTCTGAGATCATTTTTTTTACTCTGCGAATATAAGTGAGTGCATTCTTTTGGGGAGTACAAAACTCCCATAATGAAGAACAGAAATATTACACTGGCATCCCCTTCTCCGACCTATTAGTGGTCTCATTAATACTAATTAGGGGTATCTTCCAGATGTTTCTGCATGAATGCATATGTGTATATAGGTTGCTGCAGAGAGCAGTATATAGTTTTGCTATGTGATTATTTTAAGTAAATGAGATCATATTTTATTATGTTTTCTGTAGCTTTTTTTTAACCTAACACTGTATTCACATCAATATATATATATATATATATATATATATATATATATATATATATATATATCGATCTAGTCCATCTTTAAAAAATATGTTTTTTATTGATTTTGGAGAGAGGAAGGGAGAGAGAGTTAGAAACATCAATGATGAGAATCATTGATCAGCTGCCTCCTGCACGCCCTCTATTGGGGATTGAGCTCACAACCCGGGCATGTACCCTTATCTGGAATTGAACTGGGACCTCCTGGTTCATGGGTCGATGCTCAACCACTGAGCACACTGGCCAGGCTTTTTTAAAAATCATTCTTTTAGGAGCTGAATATTAATCCATGATGTGGGTGTACCACAATTTGTTTAACATATCAATGGACATGTAAATTGCATTATTTTGCTTTTACAGAAGATGTGTTGATGTGACTGTGTGTGTGTATATATATATCTTGTTATGCATGCATGTGCTAGATCTCTAGGGTAAACATCTGGTTTTTATTGCAACACTGCATTATTGGAGCCTATTGACTGGTCATCCTGTACTGAAGATAGCTTACGTAGAAAGTGCTAACTGGTACAAATTTGTGAGCGCATGTGGATTTTGGCCCATGGGGTTCTGTTGGACAAAGGTGTTAAATTAGAATTAAAACATAACAGTAATTTGTAAGTGTTTGTTCACCTGTTAGAATCCCTGCGGAGCTGAATATGCACATTTCAAGATCTGAGATAACTGTGAAAATTAAAATAAGTAAATAGAATTCACGATCATCAACTTTTGGATAATTTCCCATGAAGTGAGAATGAGTGTGTGTTTGAGAATGTCACGAACGTTGAACTTGAATTGTTTTCCCATATTTGCAGAGGATCCCATGCACAATGTATGGAATGACACTTGGAGTCAGAACAGCTAGATTTGAACCCTGTGTGTCTGACAAGGGGGGGGGGGGATTTCAGACCTTTGGTAACGCCCTGTCTCCAAGCCTTCTTACAACAGGGTGAACAATAACGTGCCTCTTGGAATGGTCAGGAGGCTGCAAAGACCTAGTGTGTGTGTGAAGTGCTTAGCACAGCACCTGCCTCCCAGTGGGCCATCTGTATTATATTGTTTACAAAGTTTTATTACTCTAAACATTATCATACTTACAATGTTGGCTGAGTGAACTTAATCTCACCAAGTCTGATATTTGCTTGATAAAGAAGAAGCCAAATTGAATAATCTCAGAGGTCCTTTGCAGTTTTACCATTTTGATAAGCTGTTCTTCCTTTTGAGAAATAAAAGTTGTGTCCACTGTCTTTGTAAGCCTGTTAGGAACAGAACACACCCATGCGTGGCACACACGTGCACGCACACACATACACAGTGTGCGTTAGGACTCAGAGCCTCAAACAGGCAAGGAGTGACAGTCCCAGTCTAGAGCAGTGTGGGTGCGAGAGATCCCCTTTACCTAGGAGATCTGCCAAAAGTGCCTCCCTTTGTTCCCCTCCCAGCCCTCATCCCATTCCACCCATCGGCTCCCTTAACCTCTGTGAGAATGACCACATTGTTCTTAATATGGATGTGCCACAATTTATTTAACCCACTGATGGGCATTGAAATTGCTTTATTTTGCTTTTGCAAGAAGGACAGTACTGTGTATGTCTTTATGTGCACGTGTGTACTGGACATCCAGGGTAGATATGATGACATCCTGTTCTCTGGCTCTGGGCTCTGTCTCTCCCAGTGGTGTGGCTTGTGCAATAATGGTCATTCTGTACTTTACAACAAAACCACTATGATTTATTAACCTTTAACAGACATTCATTTGTTCATTCATTAGTTGATAAATAGGGATAGAATGAGGATTATGTACTGAACACAATTCCAAGCGCTGTAGCTGCAGCAATAAACACAATCAAGTTTCTGGCCTGATGGAAGGTCCATTTTAGTAGAGTGTTGTGGACAACAAATAGATTAAGAAGTATCTGATACTATATATTTCTAATATAAATTGCTATGAAGAAAAATAAAGCAGATGATGATAGGGGGATGCTAATTACATAGGGTTGCCAGGTAGGACTTCTTTGAGGGCTATCATTTGAGCAAGGATGTGAATGATATGAACATATCAGATTTTAGATATGTGTGCATGTAAGTTACATATGTGTATGTACACCACCTGCAAGGTCATTCTTACTGTCCCCATTTTACAGATTAGTAAACTGTTGTTTAGAGACATTAAGTACGTATTAAAAATGTTTTTCTGTAGCAAGTTATAGGAAATCTGCCTAACAGTGACCTAAACAAATGGGCATGACAAGAATCTGGGGAGGAGGCAGCTTCTGGCCCTGATGTAGGCACCTCAGGGCCGGCAAGGCCAGCATCTTTGGGATGCTCTCAGCCTTCTCCCCTTGGGCTGAGCACGGCTTCCACAGTCAGCATGCCTGCACTCGTGGCAGGAGCATCAAGGAAGGAAAACACCTCTTCTCTCTGTCTCTCTTATCAGAAAAGAAAGTAGACTTGGCAGATTTCCTTGTTGGGAGGATCAGTGTCCCCTGGCTGCTCCTGGCTGTGAGGAAGACTGAAGCAGTGAGTGTTTAGTTTAGTAATGCCTTTTAGTGGAGGAAAGTAAGGGAGGAATTGAAAGTGAGTGTTGGGGTTCCTGTTTGCTTTGCCATAAATTACATCCCCAACAGTCCATGTCTGGTAAGCCAGGTCTGCCTGGCAGCTAAGTTCTGTTCTCCTAACCTATCTTTACATGATTCATTTGGGATAGGCATTGTCTCTTACAGCATCTGGGGGAGGTGCCTGATGTCAGCGACAGCTCCTACTAAAATACTAACAGCAGTTCCATACAGGAGGTTACAACAAAGTTTTGGTTGCTGTTCTTTTAAGTATAATTTCCAGGCGTTGGTATTTGTCTGGTGAAACTTCCTGTGATTGGCCTAGTTAATAAGAGTTGGTCTTGCCAAAACTGGTTTGGCTCGGTGGATAGAGCATCGGCTTGCGGACTGAAAGGTCCCGGGTTCGATTCCGGTCAAGGGCGTGTACCTTGGTTGCGGGCACATCCGCAGTAGGAGGTGTGCGGGAGGCAGCTGGTCGATGTTTCTTTCTCATCGATGTTTCTAACTCTCTATCCCTCTCCCTTCCTCTCTGTAAAAAATAAATAAAAATATTTTAAAAAAAAAATAAGAGTTGGTCTATGATGAATGGAAATCCCTGTGTTTTGATTTGTTGCAAATCCTGTGACCACAGATATGCTTGCAGAGCAATTTAGGTACCGGGTCACAGGGAAAATACTGAGTAAATAATTTATCTTCTGAAAAAATACCAATGTTCTATTCCTTTGGAATTGTCCAGAGTCACAGAGTCCTTCATACCTGTTGAGTGTCCTTGAATTTATGCTTGTTTTTTACCTGTGTTGACTCAATTGCTTTGTACAGTTAAAACTGAATGATTTAAAATATTAGAACAAACTTTACATTTTCTAACCATGTATTCCTAGTCTTATTAAAAAACAAAAAACAACACTGTTAAAGCAGATCCCATCACTCCCCTTCAGCTAGATGACTGTCCCCAGTTCCCTCCTGTGTAGAAATTCTGAACTGTCCTTGGTCAGATACAGAATGACCATTCCTAGAATTGGCACCAATTTACTCACTCTGGCATTTTCTGTAAGCCTTGCAAAGTGAAATGATTAAATCATCAAGTCTTAAAAAATGTTTTATGGGCATTTTTAATGCAAGGAAAGAGTAATACATGCTAATTGTCAAAGATGCACAAAATACAAGAATGTTTACACCACACAGTGAAATGTCTCTTTAGTCACAGCACCATTAGCAGATTAGTTTATATATTTTCAGACATTTTTCAATAACCATTTGCAATGGTTATTTTTATAATTATTATGATGTTATCATTATTGATGGAATATGACACTGTTTTACACCTTTTTCTGTCTAACCCTATATTATGAACAATATATTGTGATCTTTCTATGCCAGTATATCTATAATTACCTAATTGGTTTTTAATTCAAGTATTTTATTTAGGAATGAATTATAATTCTTATAGCCAATCCCCTAATAATGAAAATTTAATTTTCCCTCCAAAATGTTTAATATTATTATAAGTATTCCTGAACCTATATGTGTATCTATAAGCAGATGTTTAGCATTTCTATAGAAAAAACACCCAGAAGTGGTGTTGGTTAATTAGAAAGTAGGCACATTTAAAATTTTACAGATATTACAGAATTACCCTCCACCAGCAGTATACAAGAATGCATTTCCCCCTGACTTCTTGCTGGTACTGGGTAGTGTCCATTTTTAGTCTGTGTTAACCTGGAAGACAAAACAATTATATTTTTGTCTTCATTTGCATTTCTTAGATTAACAGTGATTTTAAGAATTTTACACATGATTGTTGGTCACTCTTTCGTCATTTGTATGCCCTTTGCGCATTTTTCAATTATATTGTTTTTTTGATAATTTAAAAAAATATATATTTTGTATTGATTTTAGAAAGAGAGAGAGAGAGAGAAAGAGAGCGAGAGAGAGAGTGATTGGGAATCGAACCAGCAACATTCCGGTACATGGGATGACGCTCAACGGAGCCACACCGGCCAGAGTGCATTGTTTTTGTTTTCTGATGACACTCTTTAGATATTAGAGATGGTAACCCTGCAACTGTTGCCTATCTTTCCCCCTCACTTTGTCCTTTAACCGTCAATAAAAAGTCAGCAGCAGTCTGATTCTACAGTATTTCAAAATGGAAATCTATTCTGCGTGGAACTTTGGCAGTGTGGGAGCTCGCTGGGCTTGGGTAATTATCATTCTGCGGCTGATATTTACCCACACCCACTTGCAGTATAGTCCAAATCAGGATTTAATAACCCATAGCATATTTGCACAGACTTTCTCATTTTCTAACCATTTAAAATTAGTCTGAAAGACGAATGACTCAGTTTTTAATATAGTCCCCTTTAAATCTAACTCTACCCAGAGAAGGCTGTGAAGGAGAGTCAGTGGTTCTGTTACAACAACACAGGCGTAACTTCTTGGAAAGTTTCATGCTTTTGTTCTGCCCAGATGTTCTCTCTGATGAATCACAGGCTCAACCCAACACAAACTTGTCAATAGTGATAGGTTTTCTAAATGAAGGGAATTGGAATAAAAATGATCAAGTGAGAGAGGAAAGACATGGCCATTCAACTAAATCTGCAAGTTAGTGAGGCAATAGGGTATAAAATATATAGAATCTATACCTGGGTATTCTTTGATTATGAGTGTGGCAATCCTATAGGCCTGTCCTTGAATTCTGGCTTCTCCACTTAATTATTATGTGAGACAGCTTATTTAACTTTTCAAAGCTTCAGTTTCTTTATCTTTAAAATGGAGTAATGCTGTAATGGTCATTACCTAAAGATCCCTTATTTTATCATTTCTGACCTTCGTTTCAATGTTGATTATAAAAAGCTAGGTGACCTGTTTTATCATCAGTATACTCTGGCCTCAGGTGCAGGCACTATTTAAAAATCATAGCAGATAAAAGTGAAGAAGGTGAATAAAAACTGAGTAAAACTGCCATTAATTTGGCATTTTGTAAGCAAGTTCTCTCTGGCAGTCGATTCATGCTGTCTGTTAAAGTAGCCCAACTTCTCATTTTTATTTTATTTGTTACATCTCAATCTTTCGTGACTTAAAAATGATGACATCTGAATATCTCTCAAGCAGTTACTGCATATTTATGAAGAACAGTTAATCTGGCAAAGTAGAGAGAGATAAATCATAAAATCGTAATGCTTCCAGGAGGCCTTAAGCTGGTTTTATTGTGTCCATCAAAGGGTGAGGTGCAGGCATAAGGTGACTTTCTCTTTCACACACTTTCTCTAGGTGCCAAAGGACACCTAGGTATCTGGGAAGAGTGGTCCCACAGATCACAACACATGGGGTACCCAGTGATGTCTGGGTCACAGACATGTGCAGCTCCCACTGGCAGGCCCAGCGCTGGGTGCAGTGTGCTGGCAGTGGGTATGGCGTCCCCTGCTGGTCACACATGGAAGCTCAGCGAATGGAGGCCTCAGAGGATAAGAACTGCTCATTAAACAGGTAGGGTGTGGGAGACAGACAGTGAACCCCTAATAGGATACCCCACAAAAGATGGAAAACCCTTGGAGGGGGCCTCGTCTCCCTTTGGCATGGCTCCTCCAGGTCTGCTCCTCCTATCTGCAACCCCTCTGACCTCCGATTACCCTCCCAGCACCCCTGTCTCTCCTTTTCACCCAGGACATTTATTCTAGACTAGGGTGGACATTTTTTCCACATCATCAGCTCATCCAGCCCTAAATCTATTTTCTATGCCAATGAGACCACCCATTCTTTGTGATCTCTGAGTATTCCTGCTGTGCCCTTCCTCCTGGGGGAAGTGACTGCAGAATGTCTCTGATGAGTGAAGATGGGCCAAAAGAGAGATGGGGATCCAGAGAACAAAAACACATTTGTGTGTATTTCAACAGTATCATCCTGCCCCCGTCCACATTGATAGCACATCATCACCATCATCACTATCACCACAACCACCATCGAGCAAGTACATTTTTTGAGGGCTTATTGTGAAATTGCCAGCAATCATCAGAAATACATTATATCATTTTATTGTACAGATTCCCTATAGTGTCGGTCCTATAATTTTCTCTGTGTGAGAACTGAGTTTTATAGGATTAAATAATGTGCCTATGCACAGGTTCTCCATCAAGGGCTATTTTGTCTCAGGGGACATCTGGCACTGTCTGGAAATTTTTTTTAAAAAATTGATTTTAGAGAGAGGAAGGGAAAGAGAGAGAGAAAGAGAGAGAAACATCGATCAGCTGCCTCCTGCGTGTGCCCCCACCAGAGATCAAACCCCCAGCCCCGGTATGTGCCCTGACCAGGAATCGAACCCATTATCCTCTGGTGTATGTGGTGAAGTTCCAACCAACTGAACCACGCCAGCCAGGGCTGGAAACATTTTTTATCATCATGCAAAGGGGGTGCTAAAGGCTAAACATCACACAATATACATGTAAGCCCCCCCCCCCCGCCTTTTCATTCCAAAATGTCAATAACAACCAAGTTAAGAAATCCGGGCCTGACATGATGCATTAGTAAGTTGAAGACAGCTTTATCATGAATGGGTGTTGCATATTTATTAAATGCTTGTACTATATCCAGTGAATCATGGGTTATTTCTTTATTAATCTGTTTATGTGATACATTCTAGCAATAGATTCTCAAATGTTAAAACCATTTTTTTATTCCTGAGATAAATTCTATTTAGTCTCAGTGTGATGCCATTTATTTAAAAAATTTAAGCATACAGAACAATACCATATATTATTGTGGATATTTACATATGTAGTAAAAATATTTTAATAAAAACACACCCTGTAGAAGACAGTACACACCTATTTCAGAATAATGGTTACAGAATAGTGGAAAGAAGCGGAAATCAATGGGGAGAGTCCCATTACCGGGTCTTGCACCATGTCCATGCTTTAAATAGAGGGCTGAAGCACAATGTAAACATTTGTTAAATCTGGGAGTATGCTCCTGGTGCCCAGTACATTATTTTTCATATTTTTGGATGTTTGCAATATTTTATATTTGGAAAAAGAAATAAACATAGAGCTAAAAAGGAAAAAAGATTAAAAGTAGTAGAGCTAAAATGATATAAAAGGCTAAATAGCAGTCAGCTAAATGCCAGGTCCAGGCTGAAAGTGAGGTGCAACTGTCTCCAGCGCCCATGCCATTCCCTACCACACCAGGCCACTTCTTCCACAAGAGCCAATGCAGCCAGAACCGGTTTGGCTCGGTGGATAGAGCGTCGGCCTGCGGACTGAAGGGTCCCGGGTTCGATTCCGGTCAAGGGCATGTACCTGGGTTGTGGGCACATCCCCCGTGGGAGATGTGCAGGAGGCAGCTGGTCGATGTTTCTCTCCCATCGATGTTTCTAACTATCTATCTCTCTCCCTTCCTCTCTGTAAAAAAAAAAAAAATCAATAAAATATATTTAAAAAAAAAAAAAAAAGAGCCAATGCAGGACAAGGTGTTAGTAACAGGAGCTCATGGTGTGCCAGGCACTGTTCTCAGTAGCTGATGTGTATTAACTCATTTAATCTTCCAATAATCCCAGTAGTAAGCACTCTTATATCCTTCATGTGGGAGATGAAGACATAGGCACGTGGGGAGAACATGCCGTTGGGAATATGTGTATTTAGTGTCCTGTGCTCCTCCTCCTCCTCCCCAGAGGAGTGACTATGAATCAGGATTCCAGGGGCCAAGGGAAAAGCAATGTGTCCATTCTCTAAGCATCATCCTTGACATTGCCTTATCCCTCTTCCCAGATCCTTATCCATCACCAAATCCTCCTAAATCCTCAAACCACCCTTTTCTCTCCACCTTCATTGCCGCCCTCTTCTCAGTCACTATGGTCTTTGGCTTGCAATAGCCTTTTGACAGCTTTCCCTATTGTCTGATCCTCTTTATCTTTCACACCCAAGCAAAGTGGTTGAAATGCAAACTGGACCCCTTAACTTCCCTTCCCAGGGCTTCACGTGACTCTTAGAATAAGAAGAAAGTCTTTAGTGTAGTTCAAGATCAAGCATAATCTAGGATATCAACCAGCCTCTTTTCTTGCCAATAGTCTCTTAGTTTTCCAGCCACTGGGCCAAACACCTTGCATCTCAGGGTCTTGGCACACTGCCTTCTATGCAAGGAAACCTCTTAGCAACACCTGGACCCATGTCCATGTCCATCTCACATTCTTGGCCAAGTTGTAGATTGCTGCCCACTGTTTAGTGTTCATGTCAAATATTATTTCCTCATTTCCTGGGGGGATTTTTCTGTCTCTTCCAAACTTAGGTAGATCCACTGCTCTGTACCCCTCATAGAATTCCATATCACTCTTCATAGTACTAACAAATTTAAACAATTAATTGTGTAATCACTTTAAAGTTTGCTCAAATATAAATACCATAACATGAGTCCAAAGACTATTATTATTATTACTGTATCCTCAGGGCATAAATAAATAAGTGAATGAATGAATGAATGAATGT
Source organism: Myotis lucifugus (assembly GCF_000147115.1). Taxonomy (NCBI): domain Eukaryota; kingdom Metazoa; phylum Chordata; class Mammalia; order Chiroptera; family Vespertilionidae; genus Myotis; species Myotis lucifugus. The sequence continues at coordinate 3,240,396 of NW_005871104.1, read as the reverse complement.
ATTTTTCTATTGATGTGGTGACTGGTCAAAAAGAGGACTCGGCTATTTTACCTGTGGCCTGAGTTTGTGTCTTACCTATGATATGGTGCATGGATTTGAAGGATGAAAAGCTAGCCCAGAGTGGCCACAGGAAAGGGGGTGTCAGGCTACTATTAGGAGTCAAAGTGTGGGCCAGAGAACCAAGGAAGTGAAGAGTGAAGAGCTGAGGGTCAGAGTGGCTGTTTCCGTGGGTGGGGCAGTCCCATATAAAGTGTGGGAATGCACACATCTGTGAAGAGACCAGAATGTGGCACAGTTCACTTGTATTTGGGGCTTCCCATTGTGATTTCATTTGTCAAAATAATTAGGTCCAAACATCATTGTATGTAATAATCACACGGTGCTTGCTAAAAGTGCAGATTCCGGAGAACCTTTAGAATATGATTCTGAATCCGTAGGTTTAGAGCAGTGGTTCTCAACCTTCCTAATGCTGCGACCCTTTAATACAGTTCCTCATGTTGTGGTGACCCCCAACCATAAAATTATTTTCGTTGCTACTTCATAACTGTAATTTTGCTACTGTTATGAATCATAATGTAAATATCTGATATGCAGGATGTATTTTCATTGTTACAAATTGAACATAATTAAAGCATAGTGATTAATCACCAAAACAATATGTAATTATATATGTGTTTTCCGATGGTCTTAGCGACCCCTGTGAAAGGGTCGTTCGGCCCCCAAAGGGGTCGAGACCCACAGGTTGAGAACCGCTGGTTTAGAGGGAGCAGAACCCAAGCATCTATCTGCATTTTAATAGTAAAGGAGATAGTGGAGTTGGGATGGGGCAGTGGAGAAAAGGAAAAACAGGTTAAAATACCTGACAGGTTAGAACCTTTTGAACTAATGAAGACACAAGTCATGGTGAACATCTTAAGGACATTGTGGTGATTGTTTCTGTTCCCTCTAAACAAGAAGGATGATGCAGAGTTATTACACCATTGAAATGTGCTCACTGATCTGTTGTGCATAGTGGCTCCTGCTTTTAACTTGCGCACGACAAAGATTAATGCCGGTTTTGCTTCCCTTGTCTACACTCAGCCCTCACCAGGTAGAAATATCAACCCAGGCCTTTCATGCTGACTCCTTCTTAATTAAGCTCTAAAACAACAGAAGTTGTTAGTCCCCAAACCTATACAGATAAGCATTTTATGCTATTGTCATAAAATTATTCTTCAGGAGCAGAGCTATTTCTTTGGAGAAAATGTGGGACAGGAAAGTTGGCGTTTTTTTTAAAAAAGGATTTAGGTGGAAAAAAATGGAGCTACAAAGATGCCTTAAAAAGACAGTGTATTTACAGCAAGAAAATCACTATTTAAAGAACTGATTTAAAAACTGGCCTCTCCATTTTTATGACCAATTAGATCATCAAGCTGGCCTGGTCCCGATTTCATTAGCAAGTGGCACAGGGTGTCTCCGAGGGCACTCGTATTTTCTTAGTCATGCAGTGCTTCACAGCTGGGCTGGAACTGCTGCCACACTATTTTTGAATGCATGAAACTTGTGCTTCCAGACTCTCCCAGGATTTTAACTCTCTTGCTTGAACAGATTGACACAACAATAGATAGTCCACATTGGATCACTGCGACTACCTTGGATATTAAGGATCTACTCTTTGGAATAAGAACTAGTGTATTAGGCTTGGTGGACACACATACCATTCTTAAGGGAACACAGTACCACACAGCAGTGCTCAGTAAATGCCTGAGGTCTGAGATGAATCTAGTGAGAGGAGAAAGGACACCACCATCCTCCAGTTTCTGGCCAGGGTAGATCAGTTTCCCGGATGTGGACTCTGGGACAGAGATTAGCAGGTAGGATTTTACCGAGGAGAACTGTTGAGGTGAGTATCTGTTTAGGGAAAGGGAAATAAGGATTGAGCTGATGTTGGGATGTGATGCGTTTGAAAGAAGCCATGGGGAGCTATGAAGCTGGATGATTCTCTCCAGTTGTCTCTAGTCGAGGTAAGGAAACAGCCTTTATAACCCTGCCCGGACCAGGCATTGGATGCTGGCTGACTCATTAGGGCAATTCTCAAAGAGGATTTATAGCTGAGGATTGTCTGCTGGCAGCCGCCTGGCAGCTGAGGGAATGAATCTTTCACTCCTGAAAAGGGATCTGGGTAACACACAGTGTTCTGTGGTCTGTGCTGGTGCTTGGGAACCCATTGGGGCTGGCTCCAATGAGAGTTTAGGCAGAAGAGTGGTCAGTTAGTGGCAGGGAACCAGCAGGTAAGGATGGTACCATATGGGAAACCAGTGATCCTACTCACAAAATCCAAAGGGGGATAGCAAACAGGCTCAATTTGGATCCCTGCCCATCTCTGGAGGATTTTATTTGGCTCGTAAGAGAAGTGTGAAGACAATAGGAGGTGATCTCCATAGTGTATAGGGATGGAGGAGAGGGAATCCCGCCAACCCCCCATTGAAATTAGATGCTCTGCTTAAATTGTCCATCTCTCATAGAACCTTGTTCTTTTCCATTAAGGCAACAATTACAATTGATAAAGATCCATTGGTGGGTTTTTCTGTTTCTCTACAGGCTGTTGGCGGCATGGGGCAGGGTTTTGTGTCTGGATATGTGTCCATTCTCAATAGATGTTGTTTAAGTGAATGAATGAAATGAAAGCACAATATAAAAAGCTTTCTCCATTGGTGAGTAAGTATTAAGCACTAGAACATTCTCAGTTGCTGGTTTTGTGGTATTTTTTCAGTTTTCTGTGAATGAACCCAATGTAAATTTATCTGGACACTGAAAGCATGCTTTTCCAATCTCACTAGACTCTTGTACTTGTGGGGCTGGAAGGGTTTCGTATTCACAGAGACCAGGTCTGGACACAGGCTCTGGCTGCCCTTCCTCTGGCCACCTCTCTCCAGGTTACCGTTTGCCTCCCACTGTGTCTACTCTGTCATTTTATGTGTGATTAACACTGTCCACGATCAGAATGTTTCTGACAGGTCTCCTAGCCAGTAGAGTACATTTAAAGGCCTAATTACCACATGCCTGAACTCTGGGCTTTGCTTTCAGATTTCAGCTATGATGTTGCAGATGAATGATTTCCTGGTCGGCCCTGCTTTCTGGGGTTAAGGCATTTCTGAAATGATGATGACTCCTCTCTCCAAAGTATTTCAAATGCCAGCAATTGAGGCTCAGCTCTGAAATAAGAATGTGCTGCTTTCTGTATGTAACAAACCTGCATTTTGCTGTTAATTTCTGCATTGGACAGACAAACCTCAGTGAAGACACATAGCTCAGCTAGCAAATCTTCTATAGACAGACTTTAATTCTATTTTTTTCTTTCTTATTTAGTAGAGGGAGAAAAGAAATAGGCTGCTGAACAGTTACTGAGATATGGCTTGTGTGTTCTAAACATTCTTTTGGCCTTAAAGTAATTCGAGCTTTCTGGTTCCTCCAGTCAGTATGGATCAATAGTGATAATAGTATTTCCCAAGTATTTTTATGCGTTAGGCCCTGCACCAAACACAAAGATCATGCTTGCACGGTCATCTCATTATTCTTATTTTACTGATGAAAAAACCGAGTCTTAGCCATTAAGTAACCTCCCTATAGCTGGCAGAGCTGTGGCTCAATCACAGTCCTGTTGGACTCCAAAGCTCATGCTTTTAACCCTGTGATACCCTGTCTGTGACATGAAATCACTTAAAGTCTTGGCCACAGTTAAGATCTTGGAAACAAAATTTCCTCAGGTTTTCAAGGAAGAGTCTGGCAACCATACAAAAATTATGTTTTAAAGAATATCAAATTTGTACTGATTGCATTTTTTGTCAGATTTTCACTCTAATAATTCTGTGTAGGATTAGTAACCCCCAGGATTATCTGGGCCCTTGTATTGTTCTAGTTAGAGCAAGTTTGCATAGGAACCCAGGGTGCAAGACACCTCGTCTGGTCTAACTCCTTGTCCCTCTGCTGATGTCCCCTAATCTGCCCATGGCAGGTGGCTGCTATTCCAGGCATAAGTGTATCCATGAGTGAAAATTCCGTAACCTCCTTCGCTGACCTGTTCCAGTCCATTTATCAGTATCATTAGCAGGGCTCTTATTTCTGTCCTTAGAACCATTAAGCAATCTCAACTTGAATGAAGACATTGTTAGCTTAATAATAACGATAATTATTCACATTTGTACAACATTTTCCACTTTACAAAGCACATTCATATACTTGGTTCTCATTTGAACCCGAGGCAAGCAGGGAAGGAATTTATTTACTTATTTACTCAGCAAATATTTGTTGTGTCTCCTCGTTACATTAAAATATCATTTCCACTTTGCAGACGTAAACTAAATCCCAGAGAGGATTAATCACTTTCTGTGACTCTCTAGGTTTTAGAATGCTGAGTTTAGGGCTTTTTCTAAACCTGTGAGTGATCTGATTTTGAAGGGCGGGGCTGGCTTATACTCTATTTTCTAAGCCATGGATTAAAATTTTCAAAGTCGACAGCCCACAGGGACAACCTGAGTACCATCCATGTATATGAAAGTTTCTATCAACATTAATCAACAAATAAGTCTTTGCATTAATCAACGAATAATTCCTTTTCTTATGAAGCATGGTGCATGATTACTTTTTATTTATGGAAAATCTTGAGAATGGTTCACAACGCCTCAGGATCTAGCAGCTGCCTACCTCTGCAGCCCAACTCTGCTACCCCAGCATTTTCACTTTATCACACTCCTTATGTTCCCTCTTGGATCAAGGTCTTCGTCAGTGTTTCTTCCCAAAAATCTCTGCGCCTTCCCATCCTTCCCCGTTATACTGCAGATCTTAGCTTAACTGTCAGTACCTCAAGGAAATTTTTATCGACACCCTCCACCAGAACCTCTGATATAGACTCTTAGCACCAGTCACTTCCCCTCCACTTTACTGATCACAGTCTATTATTACGTATGTATTTATGTAAATGTTGTTTTTCAATGTTTATGTTCTTAATTGGACTGAAAGCATTATAGGAGATGCTTGTTTCTGCTCATCTTTGTGAGCTTAGTTCTTGTAAAGGTTCCCACCAGGTGCCTGGCCAGAGGAGGTGATATGTTCCAAAATTACAAATTTGGATGGATGAATCAAAATAAGGCAACGTTATTCTTGTGCTCAGTCCATTGACTTTGCTCATTTCATCTGTTCATTTATTTATTCCTGTATCTTATGACCAAAGATTTGAAAATACTATTTGGCTTACTGTTTGTTTATCCATCCTGGAGGTGATGCCTTCACCTGCAATATCCACCGTCAGGTCAGTGTGGGAGATGCTGTGAAGGCTTTTCTGCTCCTGAACATTGTCAGTACATAGGAGAAGGATCCATTGTTTACCAGACTTATGTACTTATGGCACATTCAAGTTGGCACTTTAATGTTCCTGGGTTAATTGAACAAATCCCGTGGTAGTTTTTGATTGCTGCAGTAACAAATGACCATAAATTTCATAACTTAAAACAGCATTCATTTATTATCTCGCTGTTTCCATGGGTCAGAAGTCTGGGCATGGGTGGCTCAGTTGGGTTCTATGCTTAGGATCTCACAAAGTCTATGTCAAGGAGTTGGCAGGCCTGTGCTATTACCTGGGGAGGATCTGCTTTCTAGGCTTATTCAGGTTGTTGGTAGATTTCAGTTTTGTGTGGTAGCTGGCTGTTGGCCAGGGGCCACTCCCACGCCTAAAACCAGCATTTCACAGCCCAAAACTGTGAATTCTCAGTGCCTGTCATCCTTTGCCTTCCTTCTCTGCCTCATCTCTCTGACTTCTTCTTCCTTCCTCTTCTGCTTTTCAGAGTTGATGTGATTACATTGGGTCTACCACAGTGGTTCTCAACCTTCCTAATGCTGTGACCCTTTAATACAGTTCCTCATGTTGTGGTGACCCCCAACCACAAAATTATTTTCGTTGCTACTTCATAACTGTAATTTTGCTACTGTTATAAATCATAATGTAAATATCTGATATGCAGGATGTATTTTCATTGTTACAAATTGAACATAATTAAAGCATAGTGATTAGTCACAAAAACAATATGTAATTATATATATGTTTTCCGATAGTCTTAGGCAACCCCTGTGAAAGGGTCGTTCGACCCCCAAAGGGTCAGGACCCACAGGTTGAGAACCGCTGGTCTACCAGGACACTCTAGGATTATCTTATCACATTTGTATATCCTAGAGATTAGGATATGAACATATTCAGAGGACCATTTCTCTGCCTACCATAAATCCCAAGTGCCTATGAATTTGTATGTGACTTATCTTAATCATATACACAAAGAGAATGGCATTTGTGTGGATCTCTCCATACCGCTTCAGATGCCACAGACTTTGGTAGAAAGGTTTCCCAGAAATAACGCTAACACAGTTGGGGCCTGCATGGCCTCAAACAAGTGACAGTAATGGCCTTCTTCATTACTTTTGAGTGGTAGCAGTTCACTTTAACACACTGGTTCCTTGTGGGACAGGAGTGCTGATTGGATCAGCAACGCAAAATGGACAGAAGAGGGAAGTGAGTTTCCTGGCAGATGGCTGCCAGCCTCAATAGATGGCTGTCCCTTTGGAGTGGTCCCTTACTTACATGTCAGTGCTTTCTCTCTTTCACAGGAATGCCTTTTGCGTGTTTGCCCAAGGCAATAGTCTCTCTCTGGAAGGGCATCTCCTTGCTTTGGGCACTGCAGGATTTCTTCCTTGTGTTCTCACACCTCTGGTGCTCTTCCTCTCCTCTTGATGTAGTCAGGAGGAGACTGTGACTAACCCCAGGGGAGATAAGTATTTCAGAGAAAATATATAGGTAATTTTTGCATTCAGTCCATTGACGTTGCTCATTTCATTCCTTCATTTATTTATTCCCTGTATCTTATGACCAAAGATTTGAAAATACCGTCTGGCTTACCATTTGTTTATCCATCCTGGAGATGACGCACTCACCCACAATATCCGTTGTCAGGTCAGTGCGGGAGATGCTGTGAAGGTTCCTCTGTTCCTGAACATTGTCAGTACATAGGAGAAGGATCCCCTGTTTACCAGGCTTATTGCACTATGACCACACTCCTGATTAGTGTGCATGGAACTAGGGCTGCAGGGGGGACATGAGGAATGGTAGGTGAGGGTAAGGATGCTAAAAAAGTACATGAGGGGTTCCTGGAAGCTTGAGTCAAGCATGGCATTAAGCCTGAGAGGATTCATGCATGAGTGCATGCTTCAGAACAACTGGCCACACTCCTGCACCATTTTGAGGGGTGGGAAGGATGCAAATTGTGAAGAGCGTGCAAAGCTGGGTCAAAGGTTAAGAACTGATCATGGGCACAGACACTGAAGAAAGTGTGGGGCGCAGGCCACAGAACGCCATATTTCTATCTCCATGAAGGTGCAGATAAACCACTGAGAGCCTGCATTTATGCAGATAGCTTCCATGTGTTTTCTTTCTGAGACTGCCATCCATGATTGTCTCATTGTACAATGATCATTGAAGACCTTACAGCTGACCCTTAAGAAGTGTGATTTTTATATCAAAGTAACAAAACACTGTTGAGCACATCACTTGCAAGGCCTTATACAAGGCATGGGGGCAGCAGGATGGATAATAGTATGTCTGAAGCACATTTTCTGACTGCAAAACCCTTATAGAATTATTTGTAAAGGGGCTGGAAATCATGTTTCTCATTAAGGTGTGTTCACGAGTGCATTCATAATGGCTTGTTAAAATCACATTGCGGCCAATCTCGTACTGATGTCACAGGAGAAAGTAGGCTTGAGTGGCATTCCAGAGAGTCAGGTGAGACTTTAGTAAGGATTTGACAGAAATAGCTAAATTCCAAAGAGATACCATTCTTATAATTTGAACTTTCATCTATTAATACTCTTCCTGAACATTCTGATCTCTTGTAATAGCATTTATAGCCCCTCAACCCCTCCAGTGAGACAACTCAGAGTCGGTTTTGAGTCTTCCATTTTCTTAACCTTCCGAAGCCCACTGGTCTTTAAAGTTGATTTTTCTACCTCCAAAATGGTCTAAAACCTACCCTTGTCTACATGCTCCAGTATCACTGTCCTGATTTGCTCATTATTCTTTGGCTGGTTTATAGAAATAACCTCCTAATGATTATTGTTATTCACACTTTACACTAACTACATCCCATCTCCAATTCTGCTGCCAATTAGCCACTGAAACAAGACCCAGTTATGTCAACTTCTTGGTTCTGACCTTTCAGATTTCTCCTCACTGGTGGGATGAAGCACCAGACTGAGCCTGGTATCTGTAAGGCCCTGCACCATCTGGCCCCGGCTTGGCCTTTCAGTTTCATTGCCAGCCAGTGCTCATGGCTCACACCAGTCTCTATCCCATTTGCCATCTCTGCCAAACACTTTCTACCTAAGGCAGTTATCTATGCTCAAAATGATCCATTCTCCCTTATTTTTTCAACAAGCAAACTTCTCTTCATCTTTCCATTTCTAGCTCAAATGTCTCTCTCCCTCCAGACAATCTTCTTTGGTTCATACCTGCCTTCTCCCACCCTACCCCATTTCCTTATTGATATTTAATATATGTTGTTCAGATCCTGGCATGCTGATAACAATAATGAGAATGACAACTTTAGTTAATTCACTGAGTCAGGCTATGCTGGGTACATACCACAATTGCACTGTCCCAGTCTCCCATTTTTCTTATAAGTCAATATTATTATTAACAGATGAAAAGACAGGCTCAGGAGGAAGTTGAGTGACTGATAAATTCCCAGTTGGTAAGTGGCAGAACATGAGTTCAAACCTGGACAAGAAAGGTAGATATTCAAAAGTATAAGATATATGTATCAATGAAAAATACAAGAGGTGGAGTGAGCAATATTTTTAAGATGAAATGATGTTTGTAGGGAGTAAAAAATGACCCCTAATCAATAACCAGGCAAGTTATTGAAACTCTTTGAACTTTAGTTTCCTCCTCTGTCAAATGGAAATGATAATATTGACATCAAAGGATTAATGTGAGGATCTAGTGAAATAATAAACATTTTGCCCAGACAGTAGAAGCATTTAGTAAACATAGCAGTTACTGTTATTGTAATTATTGTAATTTTTAAATAGCATGTGTTCCTTTCCAATTGACAATGGAATTTTAACAATGAAAGATGGAACCAGTAGACCTATCTTCTTCCCATTGTGAAAGTTACAAGAATATTTACAAGAATATTTACCCATCTTTCCTGCTTCCAGTGAGATTTTGAAATTGTCTATTCTGTAGACTCACTAATTCTAAGAAAAATTTTTTAAAAATTCATCTGGGCACTTGTCTTATGAGGGAAGCCCACTCATGTCAGTCAGTTGCTATTCATTTAACTCCGGGTTGGCAAAGTTTCTCAGTAGAGAGCCAGATAGTAAATATTTTAGGCTTTGTAGACAATATGTATTCATTCCAAAAAACCCCACACCTTATGGACACTGAAAATTGAATTTTATGCAATTTTCATGTGTTATGAAATGTTACTCTTGGATTTTTTTCAGCCATTTAATAATGTGAAGACTACTGTTAGCTCATGGGCCGTACCTAAGTAGGCGGCTAGTTCAATTTGGCCTGTGGGCTATTGTTTGTCAAATTCTGGTTTTACTTAATGTCATTATCATATTTTCTATCATACTAAGTTAAGTTATCATTCACTGCCTCATTCCTGAAATCTAGCTCCTAATTACATACAGTGGATTTTAACATTGCCAAGTAGAAATGACTAATTCTTACTATTGGAGTGATAGCACAGGTTTCAAAAGTAATGACATGAAAAAAGGTGCAGGGATTAGCCAAAGAACAGACATATAACCCATAGACACAGACAACAGTGTGGTGATGGCCAGAGGGAAGGGATGGGCAAAGGGAGGAAAATGGAGACGTCTGTAATAGTGGCAATAATAAAAAAAGCAATGACATTTATTTTGCATTCTGTAAGTAGATAATGTAGCTTTAAATAAATATGATTCGGTATAATTAGAATATTCTTAGGTTATGAGGAAGCAAGGAATAATATCATACCCTCAACAGGTGGTGAGCAAGATTCATCCGATGAGCCAGCCCTGAGTGGCCCCCTTATCTCTTCGTGTCGTTAGGCTGGGCATGTATGAGACAGGACTAAAATACCTTTGCATATTTTACAACATGAAGAATCATGTTTTGACTTTTAGAATTCCAGCCGAAGTAAATACATGCCAGGCTGATAGCTGGAGAATAAAAATGAGACCGTGTTTGTTCCTTCCTATTGTTCAATTTCTTCCCTCTTTCAAACCAATTACCCAGGCCCCACCGCCACTTCTGGGCAGCAGGCTTGAAGTCTTGAAATTCATTATGTCAGGTTGAAAATGAGAGACAACAGCTGTCAGAGCCAGAATTTGATGCCTTTGACTTGTTTCCACGGAGCTGAAAGCATGCTTGCAAGCTGTACAATTGAGAGGATTCGCCGCTACTTAAACGAAGGGTTCTGAGCAGCTCTGAGGTGGCATTGTTTTCCCCTGCGCAGTTTTACACAAGAACACACCTGTTTTATTTTTCCTGCGGCCGCAGCAGCATGTCCAGTATCAGTAACAGTACTGAAACGAGGCGGCCACAGAACTTCTAAGGAAAGAGAAACCTGAAAAATCGCAGTGCTTTCATAAAGATTTGTCAGTCTTTGCTTCATGTTCCTTTCTCTGTATTGGATAAGGAAAGCACATGTAGGATCTTATAGGATCCATTTATACATGATCGTCATGTTTCTGGGGTAGGTGAGGGTTTCTGCATGAATCAGCTATGAAAATGACTTAACAGTGCAATGAAAGCAGGCATTGTCATCTTCTGGATTTGTTGCCTTCTATCCTTTTTTACTAAGATATAATCTTAGAATTTTTCTACCCTCTTCACCCCAAGGGAAAGCTTTCTTGTGCTCAGGGACTCTTCCTGTGACTGGCCCTTTCCTCTTTTAAGGACTAAGCTGTTTTTCTTAAACAGCCTAGTGAGGTGCATGACTCTGGGTGAGAATTCAGTCTGGAAGAGGTCACACGGAATGCAGCTCACAGCCCACAGTGGGTGGCTGCCAATGAAAGCTGGCTATCTCACCGGTGTGACCCCAAGCTCAGGAGGGACCTGAAGTGTGATCAAGATACTTAAAAAAGATTACATGGCATGCTAAAGAGGAGAGGAAGCAATGCCTAGCAAGAAACTCCTTTGTATAAGGATCAATTTTTACAGGTGATAGTCTCTGTGATGATAACTATTCTTTTGAACTCTCCATGTATTTATGACTATTGTCTACTTTCCTTCAGAGGCTTTTGATTTGAATATCCAGCGACAGAGTGCTGGAAATACCTCTGAAATGTTTGAAAAAATGCTGCTTATATGCTTCATTACTATTCATTGTTTTTACTCTTGCTGTGCACATTGCAAATGTTAAGTGTCAGCCAAGACAAACAACTGTTTTAACTTTTGACACTTTACATGTTTATGTTATAGCATCAGCCATGGTTCCTCATTGTCTACAGAAGAAAAACAACAACAACAACAAAAAAAAACAAGCCCAAACTACTGAGTTAGGTGTACCAAACCGTTATTGAGCTCTTATCAAAGTGACAAGGATTGGGGCAGACACTGCCCTTAGGAAGGAAGATGTATTAGATTCTTCTCCTGTACTCAAGGGTCTCAACCTAGATGACTTGAGATCTCATGTAGAGGATTGTCAAGAAAAACTTCCAGCCTGGCCGGGTGGCTCAGTTAGTTGGATCATTGACCTGTACACCAAAAGGTTGTGTGTTCAATTCCTGGTCAGGGTGGTCAGGGCACATACCAAGGTTGCGGGTTTGAACCCTGGTCGGGCGCATATGGAAGGCAACTGATTGATGTTACTTTCTTACATTGATGTTTCTCTCTCTCTCTCTCTCTCTCTCTCTCTCTCTCTCTCTCTCTCTCTCTCTGTCGTCCTTCATCTCTCTCTAAAACTCAATAGAAACTTATCCTTGGGTGAGGATTAAAACAAAATAGCTTCCAGAGAAGACAGAATTTGAGTGGAGTCTGGAGAATAAGTGAAAGTTGACGTGACATAAGAGGAAAGAAATATGGTCTTTGTTACCCATCCAGAAAACAGTTATTTACTGAGCATATAATAGACGTGTAGGTGCTGTTTTAGGTTCTGGGATAAGTAGGTTGTAAGCTGTGGTGTGTGCCATTTTGGAGTTCAGAGTTTGTTGGAGGAGTGCACATCAAACAGAGAATCTCACAGATAATCCCTCTATTCCCATCATACTAGGAGATGGGTGGACAGGAAATACAAGGCCCTATGACAACATAGCACAATGAGAGCATGGCCTAACCTTCGGGGGCAGAAAGGCTCTGGCTCGAGCTGAGACCTAAAGGAAAGGGAGTAGTTGACTGGATCCTGGGTGAGGGAAGAGGTTCCAGAAAGAGCAAAGCCTTAAGACTTGAAAGAGCTTAGTGCTTTAGAGGAAGTGAACTCCCCCACCCCCGAGCCAACAAAGCCCATGTAATAATCAGGAGTGGAGTGGAATGAGGCTAAAAGGCAGGCATGGCCAAGTTGAGGATGGGGGCAAAAAGAGCCAGATAAAGAATAAATGTGGGTCATCAATCTTGAAGGGCATTTTAGGTATGGAATAACCTGAAAGTTCTGTATTTTTATTTTTTCTAGGTTTATTGAGACACAGCAATTGACATACAATGTTGTGTAACTTTAAGGTGTACAGAGTGTTGATTTGGTACATTTATATATAGCAAATTGATTGCCACCTGTAGCATTAGCCAACACCTCCATCACCTCACATAATTACCATTTCCTTTTTGTGGCAAGAACATTTAAAAGCTACTCTCAGCAATAGTCAAGTATATAATATAGTATTATTAGCAATAGTTACCATCACTCCTTTTCTTTCCTACAGCTTTAATGAAACACATCCTTTTTGCATTTAGAGGGCTAACAATATTATTGATGGAACCAAGATTTTAAAGTTAATTGACACCCATGTGTATGTACTGACCACTGGCATTCTCCCTTTTAAAGGATCAGTATGAATCTTTAATAATAACATAGATGTCAGATGCATTGAGATTAAAGTTTTGAAGTTTGTGCTTTTAAAACTGCAATTTAAGATTGTTGAGAGCTCAAGTCTTTTAAAAATAATCAAGTATAGTCCTTTATTCCTAAAAGTGCTTCTTAAAGGGTGACTATCCTTACTCTGAGGGTGAAGAAGATGTCCATAGTAAGATGTAAAAGCCTTTGACTCTCAGCCATGAACTCCACCACAGGTGTGAGTGCAAAGCTGGTTGAAAACCAGGACCCCAGTGCAATGACCTGATGCAGTCCCATCCAGCTATGCAAACAGCTTCTTCACCAATCACTAGGAAAACCGGCTCAGGTGTGAAAGAAAGATATCTGCTAACTTTTTAAATGACATCTGGTTTTCAGTGCTTGGCTAACGGAGGGTACATGGCAGGCACAAAACTGCACCTAACATTTTTATAATCAAGGTGGTGGCATCTATTAGCCAGAATGACTTGAAATTTGGAGGAAAGGCACCACAATAAGACAAAGCACTTTTACAAACAGATTTTGGCAACCTTTACAATGCTAATCTATTACCAAAACTAAAACTAAAAGGCCAAAAAAGACAACTACTCTCTTAGCAATGCTCAAGTATACAATACACTCTTATTAGCTAGATCATCATGTTAGAAAGTTGTAATTTTTTATCTGGAATTTTGAATGCTGTTATTTTTACTATTGTTATTGTTGTTATTATTAACTACTGAATTTGGAGGGACAATTTTTTAAAAATTACAGCTTGTCTTGTCTGTACTGAGGAGAACATGCCTCTTTGCATTGACCGCTTTCAGTAAGATCTCCTGATGATCCCGATGACCAACCAGAGTTTGAGACTTGCTAGACCTGAATAATGTTGGCACACAGCCGAGTCTCAGTTCGAGTTTGTGAAGGAGCAAACCAATGGGTTGGTTTTGGGTCTAGCAGTCCCAACCTTACTTCAAGGGAGTAGCATATACTCTGAGAAGATTGCCTGTGTTGGTGCCATGTACATAGCAGGGACAAAATAAAAATGTGCTGAGTTACTATTTTAAGTGTGAATAGAATATCACTTTGCAGTCATCTTTGACTCAGACTTTTTTATTCTGAACCCAAAACAACTTGTGGATTTCATGACCAAAAATATTCTTGAGCATAAACTTTTATATTATCAGAATAAAATAGATGTTCACATTATTATATATTTGTTATTACTTTCCGCCTGGAGCCTTGATAACCAGTGACTCTTATTACTTAACTAGTGGCCCGGTGCATGGATTCATGCACATTGAAAGAAAATTAATTAGAAGAAATATTTTAATATTACTATTCTCCCTTTCTCTATAATAGAAGTGTCAACCAAATTCATGTTTGACAATGACAGATCGAAACACACATGTGCAAGTGGCGCCAGCGAGAGCTTTATATGTATTATGCATATTATAGAATAAACTTGCTTAATTAGACCTGCTTTCTGATTTAGCTAAACTTTTTCCAGCCCAGTGAAGCACCCCAACTTCTCTTTCCGGTAATTGTCAGCAACACAGCAGCAAATATCAATGCGAAGCAGCTTATTATTGTAGAAGTCTAGTCCATATGGGTTTTTTCTCCTATTGTGTAAAATTACCCTCTCAAAAGGGGATTGTGTTCTGAACTCTCCAGAGACGTGTTTTTTATGGTTGGAGGGTAAGAAGTTAATGTTCTCCCTTACTTACTTTTCTGCCTTTCCTCATTTGCTATTTATTAGCACGGAGTTTGTTGTGGCACTTTTCCATCTCCCTTGTGGTTGAATCTTCCAAGTACTCAGATTCTCCTTTCACATTGGCATATGCCATTGAATTTTAATTTTCACCATGTTCCCACAAAACACACAATATTTTTCCTTTTCTGAGTCGGATGCTACTTTTACATTAGGACCAGAGTTCTGTCACGAAGAGCAAACTGAATCCGATAGGAATGGACTGAATCCACTGAATCCGATAGGAATGGACTTTGGAAGCCTCGCTCCCTCCCTGGAGGGTTCATCCTCTGGTCTGGTGCAAGTTACACGAATGACAGGCACTCTGTTCTTTTGGCTGAGAAGGATCTATGTGTTCCACGAGGGCTGCCTCAGGTAGTGCAGATATAGAAATTATAGCCTGTGTCTCTTTTTAAGAAGGGAACATTTCATGAGAGTGCCAAAAAATTAGCATCACTAATCTATGAGAACCCTTCCTGCAGGCCGAGGGGAAAATAAGCTAAACCCATTTTCATACCTTTCACGAGCACTAATTGTTGAAAATGCGATACCAAGAGAAAAAGCTTAATTGGGAATTCCTCCTTCACAAGGTAGGATGAACTAGAGCCGATTGGAATCATCATCACTGGAGCCAAAGCTTACGCATCTACTACTCCATAACAAACCACTCCAACACAGAGCAGGTGAAACAACCAGCTTACTACACCCATGGTGGTTGGCCAGGAATTCAGACAGGGCCCAGCTAGGATAGATATTCCCTGCTATAAAATGCCCAGATCCTCACCTGGAAAGACCGGAAGGGTAGCGTTGCATTGATGGCTAGGGCTGGAATCCTCTGTGGAATTACGCTTTTCGTTATTTTCTGAATTTGTGATACCTTGACATCCGAGACCTTCCTGATGCTGGAGGGACTGCCTGCCTCCCCTGCCCCTCCCCGAGGGTGAACTAATTCCTAGAGTTGGCAGACACTTGCCCTGCTCAAGCACCCCTTTTATATGGAAAATAAACAATCCATACACCATACCCAAACTTCCCCCTTTCCTGGATTCATATTCCTGGCTACTATTCTCCTGCTCCAATCATCCCAGGGGCAGGTACCAGACAACTAGAGAAAACCCTGTACTCCAGAGCCTATACAAGTATTCAAATTGGCCAATCCTAAATCTGCTTAGCCTGCCTTGCCTATCATCTCCTGCAGAAACCACAATAAAGGCCCTTGCTCTGTTTCCCTTCCTCCTTCTGCCTCCTGGCGCCTCCCCATGTGGCCCCCATGCACGGCATGCCCATGCCTCCTGTTTCCAGGGATTTCTTCCTTTATGACCATCATTTCCATGTCTGTGTGTCTTACCATATCTCATTAAACACATGCTGCATACATTTTTAAAACAATCTGAATGTGTCTTCACTCGCATGTCTAAGTGGGTGATGTTGGCTTTTGGTCAGAACATCTTGGCCGTAGCCTCTCTCTGCCTGTGTCAGCTTGGGCTGCCTCAGAGCATGATGGCTGAGTTTCAAGAGCAAGCTTTCCGAGAGAACCAGGCAGAAGGGCATGGCTTTTCATGATCTAAGCATGGAAGCCATACATCCTCACTTCTGTCATGCTCTGTTGATTAAAGCAGATACCAAGGTCCGCCCAGGTTCAAGGGGAGGGGTACTGATTACGTAGGAAAGTAGTCCTACTATATGTGATAATCAAGGATGAGCCACTTTTGAGTGTTGACTGTGCACTGGGTACTACACAAAACACACGGCAGGTAATAACCAAGTTTATGCTTATAGCAACCCAAGGAGGGGAATACTATAAATCCCCTTTCCCAGAAAGAAAGCTGAAGGTCACACAGTTAATAAAATAAGGGGTTGAAGGTAGAGTCACTCTGCTGTCCTGACTCCTGCTATAGTGAAAGAGCAGGCTATTGATCTATCAAACCTCGAGAGGTAGGAATATTCTGGATCTGAGTGTTAAGCTTGGGAGACTTGCCTAAGTGACTTTGATTTTAATCATCGTCTGCTTGGGGACACAGGAGTTAGAATCATGATCTTGGCAGTGAATTTTTCATCATGGAGCATACGGTTCAGTGGAGAGTACTTAGGCAACAAGCGAAAAGTACAATGTATGCGAACTTGTCCCTCTTCATTTTAAGAGAGCAAGTGAGCCCTTAGGTCTCACCAGAGAATTGACTCTTTCTGCCTGAAAAGCGACTGTCTATACTTCATAAAGGGGTCTTCACATTGCTAGAGCTTGTGTTCAGCTTGCAAGTGTGCCATGTTCCAAAAGATACAAAGCGTTTGTTTGAGTCTCAGAAGGCATTTCCCCATGGGGAGAATGTGGTAGTTTCTTTTGGGGGTAACAGGAACACAGCCACCTCCCTTTGGCACCCACAGACACTATGGACAAGTGCTCTCAGAAACTACCAACTTGTTGATTTTTTTAAAATGTTATTTCCACTTTTATTTATTTTTTTGGTGCCAGTTCTAATTTTACTTTTTAATTACATTTATTGGGCTGACATTGGTTAATAAGACTACATATATTTCAAGTGTGCATTTCTATGATACATGATCTATTACACACACACAGTATGTTTTATTTTTCAATTATAGTTTACATTCAGTATAATTTTGTATGAGTTTCAGGTGTACAACATGGTGGTTAGACAACCATAGACCTTACAAAGTGTTCCCCCCAATATTCCCAGTATCCACCTGGCACCATCCATAGTTATTACAGTGTTTTTGAACACGTTCCCTATGCTGTATTTTATACGTTCCTGTGGCTTGAGGATTTTGTCAAGTTCCATTACAGAGAGCCCCATTTTAGGTCAAGCATTGCCCAGTGTCTTGCACTAAATTTGGGCCTTCTCATTGTCCATGCACAGTGTAGAGTATTTCAAAATGCAGAATCTTAGGATATGAGCTTTGGAAGGAAACTTATAAGCACTGAGTGGGCACGTGCTATGGGCTGCCTCTTGGTAGGACTTGATTGTCTTGTGTATTAAGATGACAGACATTGCCTCGGGCATTGACGCTGCTGGATGCCTCTCATAACTATGAAGATCTGTGTAGCATAATAATTTTACAAAGGGATGAAGTTATTGCAGTGACACATAATAATCAAACTTCATAAAGATAATTTCCTCCATCTTCAAAAACTAACAGGATTTGGCCAAAGGTAGAATTCTGAGGTCAGCTAATCAGCTACGCGACCTGATATGACCATTCTGGTTATGTTACCTACAGGTAGTCTGATGTTAAAAATAATTTTAAAATTTTCTTTTATTGTCAGGCAAGGAAATAACTTAGGGAAAGGCAATTTTTAGCTCAATTCAGAGCTTATTTAAAATTCCGCGTGGGTGTTTCTTGAGGAAGTTGCTGACTAGTGCAATTTTCCTCTGCCTGCTGGGTTCTCCTATTGGTTACATTGTAATCAGAAAAATGTGAAGAATTTTCATTGATGATATCGCTATAAAACAAGACCCACTTATTTCATCATCCATTGGCGGCACATTTTCCTCTGTGATGTAGATCTGTCTTGTCAACCTTAAATTGCAGGTCTGGCCTTTTGGATAACTGCACCTTGCAGGTTTCATGCAGCAAAATACCTGTGATGTACAAACCAGTGTCTATAAAATGTCTCTCTGCCCTCGAAGGCTTGTTATGTCCTGGAATTTTGCAGAAAGCCTAGTAAACACACCTGCTCACACTGTTCACAGCTTACCTGCCGGGATCCCCTAATGATACGCCAGACAGTGGAGGAGGCTATAAAATGGACAAAGTGCAGACTTCTGCGCTCGTTTTTCTTTGGTGATCTCATTAGAAGTAACTGAGCAGGGACCATGTCTTATTTGCAGCTGTGGGATCACACTTCTGAAATCATGTATTGGCTCCAGGAAAAGCCAACCACATCCTGTGCTTTCAAGATACCTGCAGCTGCAGCTAACATGTGCCACCCTCCTACTCCCAGCCCCTTTACAGAATGAGCAAATGAGCCCAGACTTCTGCTGGATAAAGAGAAATATTAGGCTTCTTATGACTCATCTGCCAACATTTGGGACCTTGCTCATCTAGTCCCTTTGGAAATGTTACTCCGGGGATTTCAGTAAATTTTAAAGATGAAGACTGATAAACAGCTGTCTTGGACAGACAAGATAAATAGCTGTGCCTTCACCAGCTCCTGAGAAAACATTTCTGCCTGTGTTACTCCCCCACTAAATAGTAACTGCCTCAAAGATAGGTTCGGTGCCTGCTCCACCTTGGTGGCCCTGCACACAACAGGAGGTCAATAAATGATTGTTAAGGTGGACTTCATGTAGTTTGGGAACTGTGATAAACCTTTTACACAATGGAGTACTACTCGGCTGTAATAAAGAAGGAAAGCTTACCTTTTGTGACAGCGTGGATGGGCCTGTAGAGTGTTATGCTAAGTGAAATAAGCCAGTCAGAGAAGGACAAGTACCATATGATTTCACTTACATGAGGAATCTAGTGAACAAAATAAACTAACAACAACAACAAAAAGGAAACAGACTCATAGGTACAGAAAACAGACTAGTATATGGGAGGGTGTTGGGGGACTGGGTGAAAAAGTTGAAGGGATTAAGCAAAAGAAAACTCATATGGACAACAATATGGTGATTACAAGATGAAAAGGGGGTGGCAGGAGGTAGAAAAGGGTGAAGAGGGGCTATGTAGTGATGGGAGGAGATTTGACTTTGGAGGATGAACACACACTACAGATGATGTATTATAGAATTGTACACTTGAAACCTATATAATTTTGTTAACCCATGTCACCCTAATACATTAAATAAAGAAATTCACTAATGTCAAAGATTTGCAAATTAAAACCACAATGAGCTATCACCTCAAATCTGCTAGGATGACTATTATTAAAAAATAAGAGATAACAAGTGTTGGTGAGGATGTAGACAAAAGGGAGCCCTAGTACACTATTAGTGGGAATGCAACATGATACATCCATTATGGAAATCAGTATGGAGGGTTCCCCCAAAATTAGAAATAGAACTACCACATGATCCAGCAATGCCATTTCTGGGTATCTATTCAAAAGAATTGAAATAAGGATCTTGAAGAGGTACCTGTACTTTCATGTTTATTGCAGCTTTATTTACAATCGCCAAGATATGGAAACAGCCTAAGTGCCCATTGCTGGATGAATGGGTAAAGAAAGTATGGAATACACATACAATGGAATTGTAATAAGCCTTAGAAAATCAGAATCTCCTGCCATTTGCATCAACATGGATGGATCTGGAGAACATTACGCTAAGTGAAATATGCCAGGTACAGAAAGACCAATACTGTATGATATCACTTATATAGAGAATCAAAAATAGTGGAATTCATAGAAACATAGAGAATGGCAGTTGCCAGGACTTAGCGAATGGGGTGGAAATTGATTGCTGGTGGTCAAAGGGTACAAAGTTTTAGCTGTAGGAGATAAGTTCTGCAGGTCCACTACACAGAAAGCCTATAGCTAACAATACTGTATCGTCTACTTAAAATTGGCTAAGATGGCAAATCTTAGGTTGTGTTCTTACCATTTACCATAGATGGTAATAATAATAATTATACTATAAGGGGGTGGGTGGAAGGAAACTTTTGGAGGTGATGGATATGTTTATGGCCTTGATGGTAGTGATGGTTTCATGGGTGTATACTTATCTCAAAACACATTGAGTTGTATACATTAAATATTTACAGCTCTTTACATGCCAATCATGTCTTAATAGTGGCTTAAAAATAATATAAAAGAAAAACAACAACAACAACCAAGAACATATTCTGTGCCAGAATCTTGGCTTACAGTTTACATGGGGAACTGGCTGAATTCCAAAGTCTTGTCAATGATTCGTTAAGATTTTATTTTTAGAAAAAAGGGTTTTATATTCCATTGATTCATTGAAAAATAGTATCATGACGTTTTACTCTTATATCGTGGAGAACAACTTTGGGTCCGAATGGCATATCTCTGCCTCATATTCTCAATGTTGCACTGTTAATGTTTCCCATTTAAATAATATTCATGTACATTAACAATCCAATTTCCAAATACTTATATATTTAAGAAGTATTATTGAATCTAATTTGCTTGAGGTGTGTATTGTTTTTTCGATTAGATAAATGTGTTATTTTGACCAGCAATTTTATTTTTAAGTGAAATATATTAAGATAAGGGCTAGATGATTCTGAGTAAAGAAATAGCAGGAGTAACTGATTTATTTGAAGTAAGATATATATTTATTTGATTTATTTGAACTAATATCTATATCTATATATCTATATCTATATCTATATCTATATCTATATCTATATCTATATCTATATCTATATCTATATCTATATATCATGCCAGGACTCAGGCAGCACCCACCCTCATGGCTGACCCAGAAGGCCCACTGAGGATGAGGTACTGGCAAAAAAGCACCCCCAAGGCAGCCTGCCAGGCCCTCTAAAAATATGTACTGCTCAGGAACCCTGAGTCAGGATAGAAGTTCCGGCAGGTTTACTTGACCTTGAGACCCAGAAGGGAAAGGCCTGGAGGAAGAGTCTCCTGCCCTGGCATGCGGGTACAGATGGGAATGATAGAGGTTGGGTTTTGACGATGATACATCCTAGGGGCAGGCTCCTTCCAGCACCCTGAGGAGAGATGCACCTCTCCCGTTCAGGTCACCTGTACTATTGGTTCGCTCATGCCCGCCGGGCTCTGTCATGCCATCCCTGTGATGCCAGCCTGCCGTGAATATGCCCGGCTTCACAGCAACTCTGTGGAGCCACTGTGTGCTGCTGTGAAAAGCAGATGCCTAGACTCCATGCCCAGATACCCTGATCCAGTAGGTCTGCATTTCTAACAAGCACCTTGCCTGAATCTGTTGCAGGAGATTTAAGGGACCCACCTTTGATTTCAAAACACTTTAAACCATCCAGCGAGAGGAAAAGCCACATTCTAGAGATGTTCCAGGAAAACAAAAACCAAATGGAACAGTCTAGTTATCCTCCTGTTAGATTTTTATTGCCTGTTTTACTCATGTCACCTCCCTGCTTAAAGTCATTCCCACTGCACTTAGAATAAACGTCACAGTCTTTGCCATGATCTGGGAGCTCTTCAGAAGGTTCTTACCCAAACACCCTGGCCCTGGGATGATGTCATGGGAATCACTCATGTCACCCTCTCCTGACTTTCCATTTCCTGTCATAAGGGTTCCCTCTGGCTGGAGTGTTTTTCCTTTCTGGCCAAATCCCACTGACCCCATCATTTATCTCAAATGTCATTTCCTCTGTTGAGTCTAGCCCAGCTCTTCCCTCTCAGATAACTCTATTATTATTTTCCTTTATAGTAGGGGTCATAACTTAAAATTATGTGTTCATTTTCACAATCGATTGTTTACTGTCTATCTGCCCCAGTAACCTCTATGCCAGTGATTCTCAACCTTCCTAATGCCGCGACCCTTTAATACAGTTCCTCATATTGTGGTGACTCCCAACCACAAAATTATTTTCGTTGCTACTTCATAAGTGTAATTTTGCTACTGTTATGAATCGTAATGTAAATATCTGATAGGCAGGATGTATTTTCATTGTTACAAATTGAACATAATTAAAGCATAGTGATTAATCACAAAAACAATATGTAATTATATATGTGTTTTCCGATGGTCTTAGGCGACCCCTGTGAAAGGGTCGTTCAACCCCCAAAGGGGTCGCGACCCACAGGTTGAGAACCATTGCTCTGAGCCCTGTGCAGGCTTTCTTTTCTATTGGTTTATTACAGTAATCCCAGCCCTTAGCAGCCTGCCTGGCACAAGATAAAAGCTAGTGAAGTGTTTGTTGAATGAAGAAAGGAAGGGGTATGTGTAAATGTACTTTGGAGTGTGAGCAAGGGCTTTAGAGTTCATCACATCATTTGGAAGGGAATATACTTCCCTTCCCACCTCGCCCACCCCGTCTCAAGTGGCCTTTCTCATCAGTAATAATGATGCGGATTTTCAAATCCCCTCTCTCCTCAGAGCTGTCTGACCTGGGCTGAGGCTGACTGAAGGTTTATGGGAAGTCAGGTTCCCGGTGGGAAGGGGGACTAAAAGCAGCTGTGTCCGGTGTTTGATATGTCTGGGCACAGGGCCGAGATTTTTGACAAGATAAATGACTTAATGATTTCCACCAGTCCACATTCCAAGTCATGGGGATTGATACGGAGGTGGTCAGACCAGCTTTTGAATGGAAATCAATACTACTTAATATCTAAATTTCATTTTGAAATGTGACTAAGGATAAGCTAGTGGATTTTTGTTAGCGGTAGAATTATTTTTAAAGTAATGATCCTCGGGGCTCCCATAGATTCTCCAATTACTGTTATAAGGAGCCAGGGTGGGGGGAACCTGCTGTGGATGACCCCACAAGCTTTTGCCTTGATTTGCATATTAAAGATGTTGTGATATTTTTCAAGTGGAAGATGAAAGTGTTAGGGTCCCATTAGTCACAATATTAGGAACAAAGATAGAAACAGATTTTGTTTTAATTTGAAAGCAAGGGACCTTATCTTATATTTCATATTATTAGGGTCTCAGGGAAGTGTATTTGTGTTTTGCATGCTTAAGTAGATTAAGAAAGAAGGTTAAGCAATTCTCTTGAAATTAGGATCTTCAAAGAATGAATAAGTGGAAAGTATCTCAGTTATGCCAGTCCTTATTTCGGGGCAAGATGCTATTTGATATTCAAAGCTGGAGGCAAAGCGTATTTTAAAAATATACAAATATGTATAGTTCTTCAACATCATATGTGTGTTTTGTAGGTAACTTATTCAAAATGTGTCCAGCACTTGTAACTTGCCTCTTTCTAAAATAGTATTAGTGCTGCTGCTGTTACTACTACAGCTGGTAATACTGCTACTCCCGTTACTGTTAATGATCATGAAAGTGATGATTCCTTCAACTTACTGAACTACAGTGTCATATATTATCTCATCGTGTAATCCCAAGAACCCATGCGATGTGAGCACTGGCATTGTCCTTGTTGTTGAGTAGGACAAGGACAGAAAGAAGCCAGTTAGAGGTGGAATCCCATCCCAAACCCAGCTCAGCTTCACTAGAAAACCCGAGCTCTTGTGCCTCCTCCCTGCTACGTTTTGAATAGGAAAGAACAATCCCACTTCGGTCAAGCAGAGCTTGGTGCTGGATCTGCTTTCAGACTTCTCTGTCATGCTACCTTTTCAAAGGATTTTAAGCCATTTTGGTGCGGTGCAGAAGCTCTATAAGCTGGGGAACTGAGCGAACCTCTTAAAATTAATGCATACGGTCTTGGCTTCCACAAAATCGAGTCCATCGCTGCTTCCCAGATTGTACCCATGTCTGCCTCTGGGTCTGTGACATGTGGGGCCGGGAGGCCAAGTCCTGGCACAGACCTAAAATCCATAAAAGAAAAACCACTGCTTTCCAGTTTGGGAGTGACTAGGGCATCAGGGGAACCAGAGCTTGGTTGGTTGGCATCCCAGGGGTGGTGGGCACTCACTGGCAGGGAGCAGTGGGAGCCCCAGTGTGGGCTAGGTGGGGGTTGGAGCGACTTTGAGCAAAAATCTGCAGAGTGTGGGAAATTCACAGGCGGGTAATGGGAAACTGACTCTAGAGTTTCAGCGATTCAGGAAGCAGCTGACACTGAAGACATCCGAAACCCTTGAGAAGGATCCTGATACTCTCTTGGCATTGGCTGCGACCAGCCACTTCCCCTTCATCCTTCTCTAATGGGCTTCGGATTGATCTCGCTTTCCAGCTTGCATTAGGGCTGTTTTGCCTTTTACTGAGGGTATTCTAACAGAATTAAGAAAGATCTCAAGGAAGGAAATCAAATCACACTAGAATGAAAATTAGATAGCTTTCAAGAGTAGTCTTTTTTTTTGTTTTTCTTTTTAAACATTTTTTTATTGATTTTTAGAGAGAGAGGAATAAAGGGAGAGAGAGAAACATGGATGTGAGAGAGAGACATTGATCTGCTGCCTTCTGTACAATCCCCGTTAATGGAGTCCACAACCTGGGCATTGCCTTGACCAGGAATCGAACTGGTAACCCTTTGGTGCAGGGCCCAACGTCCAACCAACAGAGCCACGCTGGCCAGTGCTGTTTGTTTGTTTTGTCTCTTGTACTCACAGTCCAGGATGCACCATTAGTTAGGGCTCATGTTCCCCTCAGATTTTTTTTTCTGGTCTATTAAGTGAGATCATGACACAATCAGTGTTTAAGATCCTGGGTTCTAGTATTATCAGATAGGCCTCAGTTTGAACTCCAGCTTCTCCACTTATTAATGGCAAGTTATATGACCTCTGGTATCTCCACTCTCCTCCTCTGTAAAACCAGGGTAAGAGTAAGTCCTTCAGATAGCTGTGATGAAGATTAAATGAGAGAATGCAGACTTAGCCCTCAGCACAGTCTCTAGCACAGAGTGAACATTCAATCAATGTGAGCTTCTGTTGTTATTATTACCATTATATTGTTGTTGTTTTTGTGGGAATGAAGAATCCTTATTGATCAGGTGTAGGACCCGAGTTCATCCAGTGACTACTAATATTTCACCCCATTTTCTAGGGAAGGTCACTGACAGCATTTAGATGCATTATGGCATTTTCTCTCTTGGCATTGATTTTAAATTCAGAACCGAAGTCAAAATGACAAATCCCTTTAATTTTTTTTCACTTGAGGTCAAAAGACTTTCTTTCATTCACTGACTTGTTCAAGCTGGGTGGATAGTTATTGCATTCTCCCAGCACTTGTAAGCTTGTTACAAATGAGTTGTCTGGTGGATTTAAACCTCTCTTCCTCCCAGGAAATGAAACCGCACCACTCTACTGAGCCAAGGCATGTATCTAATCATTTACCATAGCTGAGAGGCAGAAAAATTTGGTTCTAGTTTGACACTAGAAAGGAGAAATCATTTCCCCTAACATCTACCACCTCAAGATAAAATTAAACATGTATCCTTAGACTTTCTTTTCACCTTTCAATTTGAGCTGCATTGCCTGAGGGGTGATATATATATATATATATATATATATATATATATATATATATATATGAATGGATTCTATTTTATTTTAAGCTTTAAAATGGGAATCTGTTCCAGGGTGATATTTCACATTCTTCCAGCTGAGGGGTTCTCAAACTTGTGCTATCCAACCCCCAGAAAACATGTGTTGAGGGGGTTCCGATACCCTTCCCCCAAGAGCCAAGTGCCCTAACCCTTCTCTCGGATTCTTGGTTGTCCTGGGAGAATCCAGGGTTGCTATCCTCTTTCTGTCTTAGTTTCACCATGTTGTTTCCTTTTCTGTTTCTGCTCAGCCTTGATCTTTGTCATGCTGATGCAACTGTACATGTTCAGAATCTAGTGAAATACTGTCACAGTGGCTGGGTGGATCAGCAGCCTCTGTCCTAGAACCCCCCCCCCCTCAAGTGCTCCTTCCACTGCCCACCCTGGTCACTTTCCCAGGAACCCCTCAGCCCCTCCCCCAACAATTCTTTAAAGTGTTGACCTTGGGCATGGCAGCACCCCGTTCTGCAGCACCAGCTTCCTTTCCTCTCCATACAATCTCTTGCCACTCTGGTTGGTCAGTAGGTTGAACATACCTCCACCTGGATTCTTCTTGCACAACACGTCTTGCTGGCCTATTGAACCTTGAGTCCAAATCCTTGCTTAGCAAGATAGAATCTGTGTCTCCTTTGTTAGAACTCAGGGTGGGCTTAATTTTCAAACCCTCCTGGGAGACATGGGAGAAGGTTTCATTTCTTCTTCCCCCCTTGCATCAATGAAAAACAAAGTAGTTAAGTTTTCATATTAAAGTTGTCTGAATTTCCAGATTCTGTCACAAGACTGCTTGCTTCCTACTGACATAAGCTGCATCTCAGGTAGCCTACGATTTGGCTGAGTGATGGAATAGAATTGTTAGAGAGCTGTTGTGTTTAAATGGAAGGAGCTTGCCTGGCTGGCATGGCTCAGTGGTTGAGCCTCGACCTATGAGCCAGGAGGTCACGGTTCTATTCCAGGTCAGGGAACATGCCAGGGTTGCTGGCTCCATTCTCAGTGTGGGGCGTGCAGGAGGCAGCCGAGCAATGATGTTTCTCTGTCTCTCTTTCCCTCTCCCTTCCTCTCTGAAATCAATAAAAATATATTTTAAAAAAATGAAATGGGAGGACCTTGATCACTAGTAGGATTGGGACAAGAATACAGTTCTGTGGGTGGTGGACAGGATGACCAGTCATCTCCAGTCAGCAAGTAGGAGGGGGTGGCCAGGTGAACATTCAAGTAAATCCCCAATCAAGTAGGGGCAGGTATGTGAATAAGGGACTTGTTAAAAAAAAAAAAACAACTTGGTAAAAATTTTGGGAATACAGTAGGTCCTCGGGTTATGTGGGAGATCCGTTCCTACGGCGCGACGTAACGTGATTTTCGCCGTAAGTCAGAACCCACCTACATAAGCACCTACATCACTCACACGGAGCACATACACAGCAATAATGAAGTGAAACAGTAAAAAAAAATTAAAAGAAAGATAACAATTCCTGACTTTTACTTGTGGTAAATAAATAATAAAAAACATAAAGCACATATGTACATACGTTGAAATGACGGGCCTTTTTTTATTTTTATAAATAAGTGGGAGATGGCAATGTAACCACAAAATGACGTACATCAAGTCCGACATAACCCGAGGACTGTCTGTAATGCAAAAGGGCCATGAGGGACGAAGGAAGTACTTCTAATGCCCTGTTGGAGCATTGTTTAATGGGCTCATCTGTAGGTTTTTTAATTATCTGAAGAATGTACTTTTGTCTGCCTTGCTACACACCATTACTAAAGGCTCAGGCTTGGTGACCTTAGCATGTTAAGTTGCAGATATTTGTCCAGCAGAGAGAGTTTCTCTCTCCCAAGGTAATGATTGTGTGCCCTCTAGGATGTAAACCAGTTTTGTATCTTTAACAATGTTATTCTAAGATGCTTTTCTCCCCCAAAATGACAAATACCCAGTTTCTCAAATGCTCCTTGAGCCAGCTGTACTTCGTATATTGGTTTCTTAGGGCTGGCAAATTGGGTGGTTTAACACAAAAGGACCTTATTGCCTCACAGTTCAGGAGTCCAGAATCACATTCTCGCCGTCTAGATCTGAGCTCTTGCCTGGGCCATGCTCCCTCTGGAGCCTGGAGGCAGGTGTCCTTGACTCTTCCCAGCTTCTGGTGGGTGCCTCATAGTGGACCCAGGGGTCACCCTACCAGTATAACCTCACTTTAACCAATTACATTAGCAGTGACCTTCTTTCTAAGTAAGGTCACATCCTGAGGGGCATTCAGACTTCAGCATATCATTGTGGGGAACACGATTCAACCCATAACAACCACCTTACTTGTTCCCTCATTAATGAGTTGAGTAAAATCTTTAACATATGTTCACTCTATATTTATCTGAGTCACATCTCTAACGTTTTGGAAATTATACCATGTTTAGAGGTATCTGAGGTTAATTAATGAGAAAGTTGTAATGGAGGGCAGGTGTGAGAACTCTCATGGGTATTGGCTCTTCGGACAATCCTGCTGACAGGTCAGTTCAGCAGGAGGTGGGAATAGATGTGTCTGCTGGTATCACACAGACCTTCCCTCCTATGAAACACTTATAGACACCGGGAAAGTCCTTTAACACCATCACTAAATTGTTACATGAGATTCATCATGGGAAATGTGTGTTTGTGGACCTTTTCACAGGTAAAATGACCCTATGGCAGCAGTTCTCAACCTGTGGGTCGCGACCCCTTTGGGGCTTGAACGACCCTTTCACAGGGGTCGCCTAAGACCATCAGAAAACACATGTATAATTACATACTGTTTTGGTGATTAATCACTATGCTTTAATTATGTTCAATTTGTAACAATGAAAATACATCCTGCATATCAGATATTTACATTATGATTCATAACAGTAGCAAAATTACACTTATGAAGTAGCAACGAAAATAATTTTGTGGTTGGGGGTCACCACAACATGAGGAACTGTATTAAAGGGTTGCAGCATTAGGAAGGTTGAGAACCTCTGCCCTATGGGTTCCAAACAATGAAGTTCATAAATTGTAATGCCTTGTCCAATTGCCAACCCTCCAATCCCCATCACTGAGGAGGCCAATTTAGCTTGAGCTCTGTCAGACCTGTACCTATGCAGGACCTTGCCTGGGCGGAGGCTCAGTTTCTTTCCTTGCCACTGGACCACACACTTCTCATGGCAGTGAATTTTATCCTTGGCCTCCTAGTTCAGATCGTTGGGGATGTTCACCTTGTGCTCTTTAACTCCCATGGCTTGGTCCCCATGTCTCTTGTTCACAGACCTCCCGGACATTCAATGCTAGTACAATGTTCCACACACTTTAGACACAATCATTATTTGGATAAAGGAACAAACAAGTTATGGCTGCTAACAATCCACTTGACTTTTTAACTCTTTGTCATAGATCTTTCACAATTGCCGGCTTCTCCTTGGCAGTTGTTGGGGTCCAACCCCAACAGGTGCAGGGGTTCCCAAAGGTGTGGACGGAGTTGGCGAAGAAGGAATAACACGGAGACAGCGTTCAGTTGATCAGCATAGCCAGGTTCTCTCACCAGTTTCTTTCGCTAGGTTCTTCAGCCAGGTTCGGTCTTTATTGTCCTGTGACATCTGTATTTATACCAGTTGATTTTAATCCTGTCCATTCTATTCCAAAGGTTAGGGCATTTGTTATCTCCATTCCAAAGTTACTACTCTATTGTTCTGTTAAGCTACAAGGAAGTAACTGAAGGAGATTATCCTAAGTGATTGTTCGTAGTTAAAGTGATTAACTACCCACCTGGCACTTAGTTAAGGGGTTTTACTGATTCCCTTCCTTTCCTGTTAATCCGGAACTCCAGGGAAAAATCCCTACCTGGGGAAACAACCTTTCCCGGAGAGGTGACCTTGGTTAAAACACATAGCACTAAGAAGGGGAGCAAACATATTAAGAACAGTGTGCCATTTACCCCAGGTCCCTTGAAACATATGCTGTGCAGATGTTTCTTCCCTGCAGCGACTGTGTCAAGCAGCAAGGATGAACCAGCTTCCGGCAAATTCCCCCTTTTTTATTTTTTAAGTGATAGCGCTTGTAAATCAGCAGCCACCTCTCGGATTGGGTTGTTTAAGACTCGGAAGACCTGTTTGTGACTTTGCCAACAAGTCAGTCTGAGGCTTAACCCTATATCGGCTCCCCACAGGCAGGCTTTTATTATTCTCATTGGTCTGGCCCACTCTATTCTCTGATACCTTCTTGAACTTTTGAGTTGCAGTCTATAGCCTAACAACCATCTACACCGTTAATCTACTACCTTGGAAATGAACATCAGAAGGCTTCTCTAAATAGAAATATATATTTACAGAAAGCCAAGAATCAGTATGGACAAAAAGGCCAGTTTTCCTTATAGACTCTAAGAAGTTTAGACAAATCTTCCTCTTTAATGATCTTGCTTTGTTTAAATTCAAATATTTTACTCTTTGGTCCACTTAGAAGCTTGATGAGTTACTTAATTAGACCCACATATTATAGACTCTGGGAGATTTAATTAAAATGTGCTACTGTGTAAAATCAAGTGTGCGTCAATGGTTTCTTAATTTTCCCCAAGTTTAGATGGAGTGAATAAATGGTACTTACTATCACTTTGGGGCTGTTGTAGAAATTCTACACAAAGTAGCAATTAGAGTCTCTGTTTATTATATATTATCTTGATCTTCAGGTTAAGATTTAACAGTTGGAAGTCTAATACAGTAATTATTTTGTGGCTTTTGATAGACTAAATATTTACACAATTATAATTTAGTGTGAGAATATGCCCAATAGTTGTTAGCATGTCCAAACATGTTAGACACCTCTTACAACCTGTTTGTTAGTATTATAACCCAACTAGAGACCCAGTGCATGAATTTGTGCATGGGTGGGATCCCTCAGGCTGACTGGTAATTGGGGCCGATCAGGGCCATTGGGGCCGGCCGGCCGGGGGGAGGGATAGCGGGAGGTTGGCTAGAGGTTGGCTGCCCATGGAGCTTGGCTGTGGGAGAGCACTGACCACCAGGGAGCAGCTCCTGTGTTGAGCGTCATAGCTACTGGCTGGTCATAATGGCCACTTAGGCTTTTATATATATAGATTAACATATGGAATAACTTTATAAAAATATATTTTACTCAATGCATAAACAAATGTGAAACTGAAATAATTTTTCAGGCACTTGATGTCTAGGAAATCTAGGTGACTATAGTTAGTCAACTACATCTGTGGTAACAATTATTATTACTTACTACATAGTAATTTGCCAAGTATAATGCTAATGCTCTACATACCTCATCTCAGTTCATCTTTGCCACAAATTTACAGTGGGGCTATACTTTTCATACCTGTTTTATAGTTTAGAAAACTGAGGCTCAGTGAAATTAACTTACTTATCTAAGTAACTTGCTAGATGTCATGCAGATGGTCAGAAGAAAGGTCTGCTACCAAAGCTCATGTTCTCTGCTACTCATTATTGCCCTTTCCAGAAAATGCTGTTAGTGATATACATTGTGATGGCTTGTTTTATGTGTATAGTTCTTTCCCCTAGTTGCATTTTGCTCTATTTTATTTCTTTACTAAAAGGAATTATGATTTATCTGCATATCTAGAGAAAGACATTAAATGTTTAATGATAAGAGTATGCATTTTGATGTATTTTTCCATGGTGACTTTTTTCTTAAGTAAGAGATTTATAGTAGGGATGATGAAAGAGAGAGAAGGAAATGAGTTTACTTTTGGCATCTACACGGTTCTGGACATTGGACTAGACCAGGGGTGGGAAACCCCTGGCATGTGTGCCAAACATGGCACGCCAGTAACTTTTGCTGACACGCAAAACCCTCTCTTATAATCTTCCATTTACAATTTTTTTCTTAATATCGACTTTTTTATTTTTCAGATAAATTTAGTGTAGGTGCATCTTAGATAAATAAATAATTTTACATAACAAGTTACCTTAAAGACCATAGACATGGATTGACGAGAGAGAGGAAGAGCAATTTCTATGCTTCTGCCTTAACTCTCCCTGCCTTCCTAGATCCGACCAGTGTTTTGGTTTGATCCACATATGCTTGTGAATATTTGTTCTCAGTGATGAATTTTGTTAAGTCTCTTAATAGGAGTAGCCTGACAGATGAAAGTAGTAGCTCGTGCATATCTCTGAAGGTCACGAAATATAAACCTGATGTAAAATCTCTGTCATCGGTGATGCAGCAACAAAAGTCCCACTGATAATATCAAATGGAATCATAAAATTTTCTGTTAGACTATCAATGTACATGTATACATTAAAAAATACATGTATTTTTCATCATCATATACTGTGTTTTTGTCGCTCAAATGAATTTTATTATTTCTTCAAGGTTCTTCACATACGTACACCTTAAGAGATATCAAGTAGGCGTAACATGTTCTCAAAAAATTAGGGTTGGAACGCAGAAGAATTTTGAGTCAGAGATTTTGCTGGTTTTGGCATGTACTCACAAAAAGGTTGCCCATCCCTGGACTAGACCCTTCACATCTTAAATTCTTATAATTATTTGCTTTTTTAAAACTTTATTGTTGAAAGTATTACATATGTCCCCCCCTTTTTTTCCTCTATTGACCCCTTCTAACCCGCCCCTGCCCTCCATCTCAGGCCTTCACCACCCTAAAGAAAAATTCTTATAATAGTTTGTAATCTTTCTTATCCATGTTGGCTCTTATTTGCTATAGACCACAATAGTTATTACAATATTATTGACTATACTAGGGACCCGGTGCACGGATTCGTGCATATTGAAAGGAAACTAATCAGAAGAAATATTTTAATATCGCTATTTGCCCTTTCTCTATAATAGAAGTGGCAACCAAATTCACAATCGACAATGACAAATTGAAACACACGCGTGCAATTGGTGCCAGCGAGAACTTTATACGTATCATGCATGTGCGAGTCAACTTAGCATTTTTCATATATAGATAAATTTGCTTAATTAGACCTGCTTTCTGATTTAGCTAAACTTTTTCCAGCCCAGTGAAGCACCCCAACTTCTCTTTCAGGTAATTGTCAGCAACACAGCAGTAAATATCAACATGAAGCAGATTATTATTGTAGATCACGCAGGGAGAACAAAGGATGAAATATTTAGCTGTAGCAGTGTTTGACTTTATTCTGCACAGTGAGAAGACCTGAAGTCATTTTCAAGGTCCACCATTTCTTACTTCTTTTCAGTTGGGTCAAGTTTCTAAACCTTCTAAATCTCCGTTTTTCGGCTAATGAAAAGAAAATAGGATTCTACCCAGTCTCCTATCTACCTACTCCAGGACTTCTGTGAGGATAAAATGAGATGAGGCACATGAAAATGCTTCACAAACATTTGGTTAAACTGTAAAATGTTTGCACCTGGCTATAAAGCAAGTTGGGTTCCTGGGATGAAGAAACTCCAAGGAGGCTAGTTGCTAGGGAGAGGAAGCTAGGTGTTGGTACGTGACATCATTACCCAGCGCCCACAGCGACCGTTTCCAGGCTGGACTGGGCTGTGGGCTGCATTTTGCTCCATGGGGTCTTGGCAGCGTTGGCTGTGATTTGGTGGGATGCCGCTCCAAGGTGGTGCCGGGGCCTGTGTCCCACTTGGGGGAAGCCGAGTGTTGGTTTGTCAGCAACAGGTCCGTGGTGCCATTTATTTTTAAATGGCCAGTTTGTGTCATGTCAGCTCATGCCTTGAGTGTCTGTCCCCTGGTGGTCATTATGCATCATAGCTACCCGCCTGGCCTGCACCTTCTCACAATCCGGGATGTCTGACTGCCGGTTTAGTTCCGATCCCAAACCAACAGTCGGACATCCCTCCCGCAATCCAGGACTGCTGACCAGCCTGCCTGCCTGATCACCCCTAACCACTCACCTGCCTGCCTGATCACCCCTCACCACTCGCCTGCCTGCCTGATTGCCCCTAACCGCTTGCCTGCCTGCCTGATTGCCCCTAACCACTTGCCTACCTGCCTGATTGCCCCTAACCACTCTGCCTGCCTGCCTGATCACCTCTAACTGCTTGCCTGCCTGCCTAATCACCCCTAACTGCCTCTGCCTGACTGCCTCATTGCCCCCAACCACTCACCTGCCTGCCTGATCACCCCTAATCACTCTGCCTGCCTGATCGCCCCTAACCACTCTGCCTGCCTGCCTGATCACCCCTAACTGTTAGCCTGCCTGCTTGATTACCCCTAACCACCTCTGCTTCGGCTCCCGCTGCGGCTTCATCTGGAAGGACGTCTAGAATGACGTCTGGAAGGTTGTTTGGCTGTCTGGTCTAATTAGCGTATTACGCTTTTATTATATATATAGAAATTCCCTATGCTATACTTTACATTCCTGTGACTATACAAGATGTTCTAGCTTGAAAGATGGACATTTTTTTCAAACAGTCCTGTTTTTTGTTTATTTTAATATGTGTGTGTGTTTTTGTTTTGTTTTGTTTTGTTTTGTGAGGAATGGTATTTAACAACCAAAATCTGCGTTTGTTATTACTATGCCGTTATTGTCTCTAAACCTGTTTAGCTGATAGAAAAAGCACATATAAATATTTCAAAACTAATTCAGTCCCAAAGGTTCCTTACTTACTTTGACAAATCACTGATGCTTTCTAAGTACAATAACCTGATTTTTTGAGACAAAGCAGAGACCTCACAACACTTTTACATTTCACACATTCTCATCTACCTTCTTTCATAGTGACAGCCCTGATTCCAGTATCAACACATTTACTCATTTGCTCAGTTCGACAATAGAAATAAAATAGTTTCAGAACTATCCTTTAAAAAAAACTCTGTTTAAAGTTACCTGGATTTCTTTTCTTTGTTCCTTTCAGTGTTGTTGTTATTCATTTAAAATGAAGTTGGCTTTATTTGCTTCTGTGTGTATTTAGTTTTAGGTTTCATCTCCATCCTTGCCGATTTAATTTAATTTTTGGCATATGTAGAATATTCACATGATTCTAAAAAGATGTGATTGTGAAAGGTCACTCCAACCAAATCCCCTTCTAGCCTGTAGCCCCGTTGCAGCCCCTTCTGAATTCATTAGTTTTTCTTTACTCGTTTTATATTTCTTTTTGCAAAAATAAGCATGTGTATATATAATTTTTCTTTGTTTCTTACACAAAGGTAGCATATTATTTGTAATAACTTTTACATTGCTGTATTTAATGTAAGGTATCTTAAAAATCACTCCCTTGTACAGTTTATAGAGATCTTCCTCCATGTCTGTATGGATGCTGGGTTCCTCATTTATATATGCACCATAGTTTATTCAGCTAATCACAGTATTTGGGCACTTAAGACACTTAAGATAATTGCCAATATTTTGCAATTAGACATAATGCTGTAATGAATGATCCAGCATACAGACTTTTGTACTGCTGGAGGTATATGTTCAGTTATATTCTCAGATATGTGATTGCTGGAGCATGTGGAGTTTATAATACACATGCATCTTCTCCTGCATTGGAGGGGGCCGGCCTTGAATTTCCACTATCAACATGTTAGAGGACTGTTTTCCCATGGTCTTATCAAAAGCCAGTATCATCAAGCTCTGAATTTTTGCCAATCTTATCATTGAGAATTTCAATTTCTCATATTAAAATGAAAATTGAACATCTTTTTATATGTTTAAAAACAATTCTGTTTTTATTTAATTTTATTAAATATATTGGGATGACATTGGTTAATAGGGTCATATAGGTTTCAAATGTACATTTCTATGATACATGATCTGTATATTGCATTTTGGGCCCATCATCCAAAATCAAATCATTTTCCATTACCATATTTTTGGCCCCCTTTACTACCTCCTACTCCCTTGCATTGGGAAATATTTTTGTAGATACCCTCTGCCTTTTTTTCTACAGCATTTTAAAAATGTCCTTAATTTCAAAAAAATTATAACTGTTAAAAATCATTTAATAGGGATATTATTGCAAATATCTTCTCCTAGTTCTTTATTTGTACTTTGACTTTGTTTATGGTGGTTTTTCCATGTAGAGCTTTATTTTTTCCAGCTTTATTTAGATATAATTGACATAAAAACCCTTATTGTTTTTATATATTCAAATGTACCCACCTACATTTTTATTGCAAATGAATTTTGACTTATAAATAGGAAGCCTTTCTCTAAACCCAGTTGTGGAGGAAACCATCCATGTTTTCTTCTTGAATTGGTAGTTATATCTTTTATATTTATCCAATTTTTGTAATGTTTCTACATATTTCTTTTAAGAACATTGCTAAATATTTTGTATTTTTATTATTATTGTAACTGGAAAATTTTCCCATCAAATTTCTCATTAGTTATTTCTGATACATAAGAAAACTTAACTTTTATAGTTTGTAGGAACCACTTCACTTGTCACATTTTCTTTGAGTGCCTAATGTCAAAAACTGAAATATTTTCCTAGGAATATTTATATTTTTTTCTTATTTTTATGCCTTCTAAGTCTTTTCTTGATTTATGCATAAACCTTTTCACATTTATGCAGAAATGTAATTATGTCGCATTTGTTATATCAAAGAAAACAAGATAGTGACTCAATCTTTCTTGACATCATGGTGACATTTAAATTAATGTTGAGATCTTAGTTAAGGCATTGGAAACTTTCATTTCTTACCTAACTGTAAAGAGAGTGCCTATATTATTCTATCATTAATAATGTCAATATCAGCTATTGTCTGTTAAAATGAAAAATAAACTTTATACCTATACTATCTATATTATGCCTCATAGTTAGCATATATGTGTTTTCAAAAGATGATCTCTGACTCAATTTTTAAAAAAACAAATGTAAAAATAGCTATATTTGAAGGTTTTTTAGTATTTGGTGTATAAAGACATAGATAGATAGATAGATAGATAGATAGATAGATAGATGTTATATACAAGTATCATATGGGTTTGACAGATACTGTTTATTTTCATAAACATGTAATTTTTATATGCTTATATGTGAATATTGGTGAATTCTTTTTAATTAGGATTTAGAGTGGCACAGTCCTCATTCCCTCATCTATCCATCTATCCAACAATATCTCCCATTAACCTAGTAAATGTTAAGCACTAAGCCAAGTTCTGGGAAGCAAAGGTTTTTAAACTGTGACCAAGGGAAGGCTGGTATATGTGTAATTTTGCTTCGCATAGCAAATGCCTTTCTTATGAATCTACTTCAGTACCCAAAAGACAATTACTTTTTTTACTCACCAAAGCACGGATGGCAGTTTCTTAAAATGGGGACCGATAAATAGGGAACTTAAATCTTAACAGCTGATGCTGCATCGTTTTTCCAAGAGTTTCATCAAGTTTTAACATGTAATTTCATTAACCTATAATTCAAAAGGTTCGTTGTCTTTTTATGGGAAAAAATCTGTCAATAGGGAAATACATAATGTCCATGGAGAGACATTAAATTTGTCACTGTAAAAACAAAATTACTACATATTAATCCATCACCTATTTCCCTAGCTCAAACTCATTTGACACATTTAATGAAAATCATGATGACTCCCTCCTATAACAAACCGATCTCAAACAAAACAGAGAAGTTATAATACTTGCATATTTCACATTGAAAGAGTGATGAAAACTTCACCAGAGACATTTATTTTGTCATTTCCACAGACATAGTTAAAACCAAGAGCTGTAAATCACCATATGCTCCGTAACTCCTCGGATTGGACTCAGAACCTTGAATGTTGATAGAATTCACATATTAATTTGAGCTTTCCCCTTTAGTTTAACTTTTGATATTTTCCCCCCAAAGACTTAAAAAAAGAAGCTTTTCATTTAAAATGCATTACTCAGGGAACTGTTTTAATGATCTCACTTCCTTTCATTTAATAGGCAAAATAACATTTCTTTGAAAAATGATATCTGCCAAGAATTTCATTATTGAATGGAAGAGATCAGTAATTTTTAGATGTGTGGGACATCTGTCGGAAGTTTTGGAAAGGAATTGCCAGCTCCGTTCATGTGACTTATTTCATCTGAAAGCAGCAAACACTCACCAGGAAGTAAAACTGAAGCTGTGTCAACATAGTAGTTATAAAATGCAGAGAACAACTGGGCACCTTGTAGTAGCATCCTAAGTGCCCTATGACCTTGGGGAAACTGAGGCTTAAAGAAGTGAAGTAACTAGCAAAAGAAGGATGTTGTATTTGAATTCAGGTTGGAGCATGCATTTCAACTCACTACTAACCACTGTGCTCTCCTGCACACAGCCAGCCCTCTGGAGATATTTGATGAGTGATTATGCCTGGAACAAAGCAAAAGGAAAAGTTGCACAGAAATTAAAATAAACATTGTTCCTATTAAAGAAAGGGCATTTCTTCCTTTAGCCACAAATTGTTCTAGCAATTCTATTGCTTATTCTCCTCGAAGACATTTGTTTTCTGGATGAAATCATAGGATGAGAAAAGATCTGTTTTGTGTTTGGTTAATACCAGTGGTTCTGTTAGTACATCTCTGTAAACAGCTTATTTTCAAGTTTTTATGAGACATTCTTACTGTATATATTTTATAGAAAAATAGGGGGAGAGGGAAGCCTTTTATGATACAAAATGAAGATAGACTAAAAATTAACTTAGTTCTAAAATATTTACTGAGCATCTGTTATATGCCAGGTCTTGTGCCAGTTGGAGGGGCAAGTATGAATAGAAATACTTTTTTAAAAGCCTAAATAGCCAAGCCGGTGTGGCTCAGTGGTTGAGCATTGGCTTATGTACCAGGAAGTCATGGTTTGATTCCTTGTCAGGGTACATCCCTGGGTTGAGGGTTGAGGGCTTGATCCCCAGTGTGGGGTGTGCAGGCGGCCGCCGATTAATGACTCTCATTATTGGTGTTTCTCTCTCTCTCTCTCTCTCTCTCTCTCTCCATTCCTCTCTGAAATCAATAAAAATATATTTTTAAAAAGCCTAAATAAATGTGCAGGTGCCCAAGGTGATCCTGGGTGCTCTGCACAGATTATTTGGAGAGTCGGGAAAGGCTTTCTCTGGTCACATGAGAGTGGCAATCTGATGTTCAAGTTCAGAGTCACCCCAGGTCTGGACAATGTGTGGTGGGTTGGAGGTCAGCAGAGGTGAAGGGCGGAGTCTGAGCAGGAGGAGCATCATGTGCAAAGACCTGAGGTGAGTGGGATCCTGGCACATCCTAGGAGCCAGAGGAAGGCATGTGACCTCAGCACCAAAGATGAGAAAAGTGGTTCAAGGAAAGCCGGCCAGTGGGCACTGTCGATAGTGATTTTTAACCTAATAGCTCTATTGACAGTAATTCACATATCGTACTGTTCACTCATTTCAAGTATACAGTTCAATGGTATTTAGAATATTTACAGAGTTGTGCAACCATCATCCCAATAAACTGCAATATTTCAATCACCCCAAAGGAAACCCTCTACTCATTAGCTGCCATTCCCCATTCCCAGCTATTCACCACCCCTTTCTTTTGTAACCACTAATGCACTTCCTGTCTCTGTGGGTTTGTCTGTTCTGGACATGACATATAAATGGAACCAGAGGGAATGTGACCTTTGTTTCTGTCTCCTCTCATGTAGCATTATGTTTTCAAGGTTCACGCACATTGTAGTATGTATCAGTACTCTTTCATTTTTATTGCCAAATAGTCGCTGAATGGTATTGCCAAGTAAATGTTGTGATGTTGTATCTTTGTTGTTCTATAGTGATTTCAGCAGATCCTAAAAATACCTCAGAGACTTTAATTCTAAAATAAACTCACCTTTAAGACAGTAGAAACATGAAGTTTTATCTTCGTTGTTAATTGCTTTTCTTAAATACCATGCAATAGAATTATCATAAATGGCCAACCGTGACCTCTAAACTAGGATAACATGCTTTTCCTTTGAAGAAATAATGACTCCAGCATTTTCCAGTGCTTAATTTTTTACAACATTATCAGAGCCTGTAAACATGACACATTTTATAACTTCCAATTAAAGAATAAGCAGGTTTACATGGATTTGTTATACTCTTCCAATAATGGATAGAAATGGATTTAGGGGCAGAATGTAAGGATGTTTTGTGGCAAACATGTGGACCTATTTCTACTGAAAGAAATAAATGGGACAAAGTTACCTTTCAGTAAATATTTTTAATTGTTTAAAAACATAATACTCCGTGTAATGGTGCCTTTTTCCTTTCTCCTTTTCTTTGTCCTGCCAAAATATAAAGACGGAGGGAGAATCAGATGGTAATTACTTCTCTTTCTTTGCTGTGTGAGAAACTCACTCTGGAAAATAATCTTCTGCTGTCAGATTACTATGAATTGCACAGCGAAAATGTAGTACAATAGTGTGCTTTTCCGCCCCAGCTGTCATGTCTGTGTTCCTTGCTAAAATGCTCATCTTTTTCCCCTACGTGTAGCACAGTGGGAAGAGCCCAAACTTAGGGTTAGAAAGAGCCAGGGAAAAGCAGAATTTGAATTGTGACTCTGTGACCCACACACTGAGGCTGTGGGCAAGCTCTCTAAACTCTTAGAACCTCTATTTCCTCCATCTCCTTATGAATTAGGAATGATGGTATCTTTGTCCTGGGACTCTTGGAAAGATTAAATCGATAGACTATCTAAGCATCCACATAGTGTGCCTGACACACAGTAGGAGCTTACTACATGGTAGTTATTAATAAAGGGAGATTTTTACTTCACTTGGCACAAATGGTTCTTTAGTTGTTTTATGGCTTGCCTTCCATATTTAAATAGGGTCCCTATGTTGCTAAGAATTGTGCTTACTATTTCTCTCACCCAAACAGTCAACTTTTCAAGTTAGGATAGGCTATGCTATGCTGTAGTAAATTAATTTCCCCAAATCAGTGGCTTAACATGGGAAATGGTTCTTTCTTTTTTAAAAATATATTTTTTTATTGATTTCAGAAAGGAAGAGAGAGTGAGAGAGAGTCAGAAACTTCAATGATGAAAAGAATCATTGATCTGTTGCCTTCTGCATGCCCCACACTTGGTATCGATTGAGCCCACAACCGGAGACCAGGAATCAAACCTTAACCTCCTGGTTCATAGGTGGACGCTCAATCACTGAGGCACACCGCTGGCTGGGCAGGCTTGTTTCTTGCTTATACAAAGTGCTATGGCACCTGGAGGATGTTCCAGGGCAGCAGGCTTCCATACAGTGACTTAGAGCTCCTGGCACTT
Organism: Myotis lucifugus; assembly: GCF_000147115.1. Taxonomy (NCBI): domain Eukaryota; kingdom Metazoa; phylum Chordata; class Mammalia; order Chiroptera; family Vespertilionidae; genus Myotis; species Myotis lucifugus. The sequence goes on along the minus strand of NW_005871104.1, from coordinate 3,199,320 downwards.
CCACCAAATGGCTAAACCTCTAATGGTGGTGAGATCTCCCCCTAGGACTTCAGAGAGCTAGAATTTCACACAGGAGCTGTTGTTCTCTGCCTCAGCCTGCAAGTGACACAGGTCCCGCCTACTCACATTTCATTGGTGGTAACTAGTCATGGGCAGTGCCTAAAGGCCAGGCTCTGAGAATATGCCTTTGACCAGGGAAGATAGGAGAACTCAGGCATGAACGAGTACTATCAATCCCCACTAATCTGAGTCAGATTGTATCATATTTTTATAATAGCAGGAATTTTTTGGAGCTTTAAAATGGTAACATACTTAATCCATCTTTAAGGTGGGCCCATTCTTCACAGTTTTCCCCAAATTAATTGGCTCATGGAACTCTTTCTTCATAGAGTACCTGGAGCACTGTTATTCATCCCATAGAACGAACATATTTTGATAAGCACTGAGATCATTTCTACATGTTCTTTTTCACTGCTCCTATAAGCATCAGTTCTCCTCATCTTCACTGTGGTTGTCTTATTTGTAAACCTTGATTATCATGGAAATTGCTGTAAGTGTGCTATTCCCACTAAAATTACTAGCCTAATCGCAATGTCTGCAGAGAAAACACTCAGAAAGGCAAAGCAAACTGTTGGAATATAGCAGGAGTGATTACTGGGTGACAAGGAAGGAATTGCTGTCTGCTGGTCCTTTAGTTCATGCTGTTTTAACAGTCCACTGGCCCTTTATTCTAGAAGGATAGAGGATGGAAGTATTATCATTCCTGTGATATAAGAGCTGCCACCCAGTTTCTTTGAACTGCTGGGTGACATCATCGTCTATAAAGTAAGTAGCAGAGATGGTGGCTCCAGTCAGCGGCTGTTATCAAGCTTAATTGGACTTTCAGTTCATCAAGGAACAATTGCTGAATTCCTGATAAATGGAATTTCCATGGCTGAGCTCTGAGGGAGAAATACTCAACTTAGTATTGTGCATGGTAAGTGACAATAAATACTTGTTGCTAGGTAGACAATAAATATCAGTCAACAGACATTTATTGAGAATCTACTATGTTCCCCAAACTATAGTCAGCTCTAGGAATATGTTACAGACAAAGAAAAGGATATGATGACAATTCTCAATTAACACTTACTGAATATAATTATGTCTATGTCTTGTGTCATTTTGCCAAATATCCAGTTGTGCCCCTGTGCTCAGAACTGAGTGGGTATTCCCAGGAGGTGAAACTTTCATTGTTGGAACCAGAAAAGTCCCCGGCAAGCCTGTGAGAGTCGTTTACCCTAAGTTATGCCCTAAACATTAAGAAACTGTTTAAAATGTGTCGCCTGGGCTAGACTCCATGCTTCATGGGTCAGGGTTCTTGTCTGTCTTGCTCTTAGCATGTGCCTGATGCATGTGAGTACCTGGTAAATATTTGTTAAATAAACGCGTCATAGGGTGTAATGAAAATTAAATGAGTTAAAATGTCTAGTTCAGAGACATAGTATGTCGTCAATGCTTGATACATGAAAGCAAGTGTCATAATTTCCTTCCTGCGAGCACTCTTTATTCTCACCTATTTTATTGGCAATTGTTATTTTTCATGACCGCCTTCTGTTTGTTTCCCATGTAAATTTCATAAAGTAATTAGTAGGACATAATGTATAGCGTTAGATAATCATTCTGTTATTTTGGGAATTGAGACGCTTTAAAGAAATTTTATCCTAAAGTGTATTTTTCCTTTTCCTTTGTGAATCTTTCTGTTTGCTTTTCTACTTTGAAATGCTAATATCATGCTTCACTTTTGTCTGGAGCATCTTTTAATTGGGGATTCAGTTCTACCATCTTTTAGTACCACTCCAACCTGCTGCCAAAGCTTTGACAACGTGTTTAAAGCAGTTAAGTTTATCAGCCAAAAGAGGAGAACGGGCTGATGCCTGGATGGTTCCGCTAGTGCAGAACCGAATGCAGCTCGATTCTCCAGTAAAATGGATGGTAAACTGAGGACTCCTTGTTGATTTCCATTGGACAGGTGTTCCCCTGAATGCTAAGAAATCCATCCTCATTCTTGAAATAACATCATAGAAAGAACCCAAAGTGATTAACTTGCAGCATAGCATTTTGGTGAGTGAAGTGTCCAAATGGTGTCTCAGATGACTATAGAGCAGTGAGACAATTTGCCAGAAGACCACTAAGGAATATTTTTTAAAAGAATAGGGAAGCTGTTATTTATTGAGCATGTTGGCATGATTACATTCTTTCACTTGTATCATCTCATTTACTTCCCTGAAACTTTTTATTTATTTTTTAATTTTTATTTTTTATGGTGAGACTCATTATGTCAGATGGATGAGGACATCAAGACTTAGAGAAGCTAAATAAGTTGTCCACGTTGATCAAGCTAACCAATCACAGAATTGAGATTTAAACCCAGATGTGTGTGACCCTGAAGTGTGTGTCTCCCCCTTACCCCCCTTCCCGCTGCATTAGGCTACAGTCATTTGTTTAATGCACATATACTAAGAATCTTTTCTCCACACCACAGAACTGCCTTCATGTCACTTACCATTTACCGGGGTGCCAGGTATGAATCAAGTTGTACCTCAGCGTACTCGGAGTTTTCTTTTGAAGACTGAATGAGAGATCCAGGGATTGGTCTAGCTAGCACTCAGTAATTGTTAGCTGACGTTATTGTTGTTAGACTACAGCACAGACATGTGATTATAAATATTGTCAGGTGCTATAGAGGGAAAGTACATGGAATTGCGAATGCATAGGAAGGAGGGCCTAATTTAGTCTGGAAGGTGGGTGAAGGCTTTCCGACGAAGGCAAAAAAGGAAGGTGGGGAGGGGAGTCATCTTGGCAGGAGGAACAGCATGTGCAAAGGCCCCGAGGCAGAAGAAACACCATGTGTTCGAGGAAGTGAAAGGAATTGGGATGGAGCTTGTGAAACAGTAGTTGCAATAATTTTCTCCTCAATGTTTTCCCCAGCACCAGGCACTTCTCCAAGTCTTTGAGATCCCCTGATGGTAACTTCAAGTCTCAGATCCTAGTTTCCTAAGTCTGTAAGAAGGCAAATTCTGCCCATCAAAATGACCTAAAGTGAAAGTTACCTATACAAATTTACTTAGAGACTTTTCTTAGGGCTCAAAGAAATCTTGCTTCTATTGCGTTCCATCTTTATAGATTCCTTCTGTAGATTAAGTAGCATGTTGATGGTTGCTGTTTAAATCAGGGAGACAGCTCTGTCTTCAAGGGGAAAGATAATCGGGGATGATTCATTGTCTTTTTAAATAGCAAATAGTGAGGTCTAGAAAATTTGCAAACATGGACCTTGCACATTCTAATTCCCTGCCAATGCAGACAGACTAGACTACGGAAAGAGATTTCCTGGGGACATTAGAGACCAAAAATAATCTTGTTAAAAAGAAAACTCTTCCACGGAACATAATACTTATCTTGTCATTTTAGACATATTGCATCTGTGGTGGCTGCAGGGTACAGAGAGAAGGGAAAAAATGCAGAAAATGAATAGAACAAACAATGTTTAAGAGGGTTAAAGATTAATGAAGGCTCCAACAAAGAAAATTAGAGAGGACGCTGGACTTCCTGTGACTGTCATATCCTAAGTTCCTCTCAAGTCTGATGTACAGATTATACTGGACCTGGTAGAATGAAGACAAGGATAGAAACCAGGAAGCATGACTTCCTTATAAAGTTTAGAGCTGGTAGGGAACCCAAATTCATATGGCCCAGTGAGATGGTATTTACCCCCCAAATCCATATCCTCAGGAAAACCTTGAGAAAATATTAGACCGCCCCAACTAGAGAGACATTCTGCATAACACCTGACTAATACTTTTGATAAGTGGCAAGGTCATAATAAAGATGGAGAAATCGGCATAGATTAGAGAAGGCTAAGAGATATGACAACTAAATGCAGTGAGTTGTCCTGAATTGAGTCCTGGTATAGGAAAGAGGTATTAGTGAAAAACAAAAACAAAAATGATAAAGTCTGAAGTCTAGTGAATCTACATATATAAAAACCCTGGGTGGTGTTCATCACAACCAGACCAGAACAGCGACCAAGCGGAAGGAAGTCAGTCCTGCAGGGGTTGTCTTGGCAACGGCTGCGCCCTCCCCTGAGCTGTTTCCTAGAGCTGTTTCCTGTAAGGGCGGGGTTTGAGGCAGGAACCCACCCTGGGAGTGTGGAGGCAGGTCTTTATAAAGTGTGCCAGGCCAGCACAGAAAAGGATGAACCTGAGTGGGGGCGGCTGAAAGGCTTAGAAAAGAGAGACAAGAGAATGAAAGCCGGGTCTTGGTGGGATGCTGCTTCTCTGAGAGACAGTGACCACGCCCACAGCCATGCCTTTATTTTATAGCAGATGCTATGAGGCAAAGTAAGGGCGTGACCAAGATGTTTACAACATTCTCCTGGGTTTCAATCCTACTCAACTACATGCACCTGAACTCTATCAAGCCTACAGCACTCAGGCACATGGGGCCATGTGTTTGGACCATAGATTCAAGCTTACAACTACAGCTGTTGGCTATAATTGTGCTGGGAGGGCCCTGCCCTCCAAGCTGGGACTTACACGTGGCAATGAGAGGACTGTGCCCTCTCATCAGTCCAAGGCTTGAACCTGTCCAAAATACTGTAGCGGCTCCCCACAATAAAGTTTTAATTCTGTTTCTTTGTTACTAATGTTGTGGCCCCACCCCATAACAAAGAAACAATTTCCGGAGGATGAGGCCCAGGAATCAGGATTTTAAAAAGATTCCCAGGTGATTCTAATGTGCAGCCAAGGTTGAGAACCACTGCTATAGATAATATTAAAAATATATCTAAATGTGAAATTCTTTGCCCCAAAAATGAGCATGTTCAAAAATTAAATGAAGAAAATTTGGATATACTCGGAGATTTTCACACATATTTGAGTGATGATTCCATTGATTCCACAGATGATGCTGAAAAGGAAAAATTTCCCATCGAATTTCTTAATAGTATTACTCCTTCAGGAATACCGTGTCATAAATTAAAATTTAAAGTGGGTGCAATCATCATGCTATTGAGAAATCTCAATAGTAAATGGGGTCTTTGTAATGGTACCAGATTTATTATCAAAAGATTACGACCTAACATTATCGAAGCTGAAGTATTAACAGGATTTGCAGAGGGAGAGGCTGTTCTGATTCCAAGAATTAATTTGTCCCCATCTGACACTGGCCTCCCATTTAAATTGATTCGACGATGGTTTCCTGTGATGCCAGCATTTGTAATGACTATTAATAAATCACAAGGACAAACTCTAGACAAAGTAGGCATATTCCTACCTGAACCCGTTTTTGCACATGGTCAGTTATATGTTGCTTTCTCTCGAGTTTGAAGAGCATGTGACGTTACAGTTAAAGTTCTAAATACTTCATCACAAGGGAAATTAGTCAAGCACTCTGAAAGTGTTTTCACTCTTAATGTGTACAGGGAGATATTAGAATAAGTTTAATCACTTTATCAGTCATTGTTTACATCACTGTTGTTTTTATATCATGTTTTTGTTGTTTTCATATCATGTTTTTGTTGTTTTCATACCATATTTTTGTCATTTTTATATCATGCCTCTGTTGTTATGTCCTTTTGTTACTGTTTACTTATTAATAAATTTATATATTATTTTCATATACATTTTACTAATTTCCTTTCATCTCTCACACTTCTATTATAGAGAAAGGGCAAATAGCAATATTAAAATATCTCCACTAATTAATTCCCTTTTTAAAAAAAATATATTTTATTGATTTTTTACAGAGAGGAAGGGAGAGGGATAGAGAGTTAGAAACATCAATGAGAGAGAAACATCGATCAGCTGCCTCCTGCACACTCCCCACTGGAGATGTGCCCGCAACCAAGGTACATGCCCTTGACTGGAATCGAACCCGGGACCCTTGAGTCTGCAGGCTGATGCTCTATCCACTGAGCCAAACCGGTTAGGGCAATTAATTCCCTTTTAATGTGCACAAATTTTGTGCACCAGGGTACTAGTAGTAGTATACCAATGTTGATTTCTCAGTTTTTGTAAATATACCATGGCTATTTTGATGTTAGGGAAGCAGCGTGAAATGTATACAGGAACTCAGTGCTGTATTTACAGCTTCACCGTGGATCAAAATTTATTTTAATAAAAAAGTGAAAAAGTGTGGCACCACACAGAGAAAACCATATGGCAAAAGCTTTCGCTCTACCGATGAGGAAATCAGAATTTACAGAGGCAGCATGCCAACGAAGAGCTTGACTTTGTGACTTACTTTTAGGCTTGGAAAACATGCAGTTAAGAAACATTTCCCACCCTGGGGTATCTTATTATGTTATTCCTACAAAAAGCTCATAGGATCCTAATAAGGGCTCTTTCCACTATACCGCATATTGACACTGTTTTAATTTTGTTTTCTATCTAAAATTTTTACAAATGTGCAAAATGGTGTGGATTAGGTAAAAGGCTAAGTCCTTAGGATGATGGTCTTTAAAACTTTGCCTGGTTTGGCCTCTGAGGACCTCTCCAGGCTTAACTTCTCCTTACAATGCAGACATCAGCTTCTTCCCCTGAACGTGCCATGCATTTTGTTTGTTTTGTTTGTTATGTGTTTGTTTGTTTGTCTTAGGACCCCTTTATATTCTTGAAGAGTGGCATCCCATACACACATAGACACGGTGGTTCCATATTCAGGTCAGACCCTCCTCTAGGAAGTCATCCATTGTGGTCTAGCCCACCATCTACCACTAAGAGCCAATTAGCCCATCTATTATGTTCCTCCTGTGGTACCCTGTACCTTTCAAGTGAAACAATATGTGCACTTAGTCCTACGTGTTCATTTTTTGCCCTCTACTACACACTCTTAATATATACATTTATGATTCATAGTCTTTATTCATGCTAAAAGAGCATTTTAAATACTATTTGTTATTTTTAATTTCGGAATGCTCTCATCCCTGCCCCTCAGCATCCTAAAACCAAAAATAGATGCAGTATGCCTATTTGAAGAGGCAAGTGGTATGTTTGACTGGGGAGTTTTCTTTTGCATGTTGATATTTAGGCATGTTCCATTTCTCACAAACTCATGGCTAGGTTCCCAGGGTCTAACGGAGTACAGGTCCATAGCAGACATTGAAACTATCCATTGAATAAGTAATTCATAAGATGAAAACTAGACAATTGAACTATTTGTCTGAAAACCAACTGCACAGTTAAGGAAAAGCAACATTTGGGAATCCAATTTAACTAGATTGGACTAATCGTATCTTTTCTCCTTTCAGCCTTTATACCTTGTAGGATATCCCTGGAACCTCCTTTACTGCAGATAAAATAGTTTCCCTTTTCTGTTTCACAATCATGAAAGAAAAAGAGAAGTAACATATCACAGGAGATCTATTGGCAGAAAAGCTTTAGTTGGCTCTTGTCATCACTCCTGCATAAAAGAAAAAAAATTCTCTAAACTACTCTAGAAAAGAGTGATGTGCAGTCCCTATAAATTCTTCTGAATGGTGCTCTGTGAAGATAACTTACGGTGAGCATCAGACCATTTGTAGGAGCAGTAGGTTCCAGACAAGAGGGGTTATATGTGGGGGAGAGAGGCAGAGAGTAGAGGTATGAGAAATGGAGTTAGGAGAGGGCTGTCACATAGGCTTCTGCTATGGGTTTCCACTGGCGAATAGCAGTAGTGTGAAGTGATACTGAGGTATGCTCTGTATAAATCTCCTCCTGCTTCTCTACTTTCCTTCTCTTCCTCTTTATCATTTTCACATCATTGTCATTTCATCATCATAAACATCATCATCATCATCTTCATCATTATATCATCACCATCAACATTGTCATCATCTTCATCATTATTTCTATTTCATCACTTGCATAGCCCTTTGGCCAACACTGAGCAGACCATTAACTAGGCAGTGGTCGGCAAACTCATTAGTCAACAGAGCCAAATATCAACAGTCCTTCTTCAAAATAGTCTCGCCCAGGCCGAAAACTGACTTCTGCGTATGGGCCACGAAGTTTCAATAGCACTGTACGCGCGCCCGTACGTGGTATTTTGTGGAAGAGCCACACTCAAGGGGCCAAAGAGCCACATGTAGCTCGTGAGCCGTAGTTTGCTGACCACAGAACTAGAGGATTTTATTGGGACAAATTCTACTGTGCTAGAACCAGACGAGGATTTACAGAAAAGCTAATGAATCTTAAACCCCAGGACCCTTGGCTTACAAACACCGCTTATAAGAATATCCACTTGGTTTTGTGTTTATACTTTCAGTTCTTTTTCTTAAAGAGCGTGCCCCCATAATGTGTAAGCTTCAGGCCCCACAAAATCTAGACCTGCTCCTGATTATAATTATCCAGTAGAGGAGCTCTAACAGAAATATGAGTATTGAGTATACAACAAGCTACATTTTCATGGGTTTGTATGTCCCCGGAGAGCCTGCTCTATTAGTATACTGCATACCAAGTGGAAAATTATTAGATCCTTGTTGAATTAAAGTCAGTCTGTGAAAAGCCACCCTGCACACTTGTCTGGATTTGCTATTGGGTTAAATTAATCCAAAGATCTAGATGGTGTGGTGTTATGTTCAGTATCCAGCTGTTTGTGACCCTCCCTTGAGTGTGGGCAGATACATGCCTTTATTTCAATTTAGATGACATTTTTAATCTATTATAGCGGGTATGACCTCAAATTATTTAGGGCTTTTAATGTCCTCCACTGACTCTGGTTTCGTCCTGGTCAAGCTTGTTCCAACGATGGGTAACCTTCTGATTTAGAAGACCCATTTTGATTTTGTAGTAACCTATTAATAAGATGTCATCGGATTTAGAATGCCAATTTAAAGAAGGGTTAGAGCTTCTTAGATTTTTTTTCTATAATATCTCTGATATATACGCTGCAGAACATTCTGCATTTCCTTTTAAAGTATCATACTTAAAACTATTGTCTCTTTTTTATTTCCTTCCCAGCATCAGTTCAGTGTTAGGACTTGTACAGGTATAATGGGATGGTTATGCAGGGACAGGTACCACGCATTATCCCTCTATAAGTTATGCACCATGTAAAAAGCCTGCACAGGAAAAGCTGGGCTAGCAATGGTGCCTCTGTATCAGGCTCACTTACCCATGTGGAGATTTGCTGAGCCTCGAGAATGGGTTGATTGCCTTATACTTGGGCCCCTTTCTTCCTTACGGTGAGATTATTACATGCTCCTCATTTAGGCATGAATGAGTGAGTATCATGGGAGCAGATGGTGCTATTTTATGAAGAAAGGTAAATCGACTAGAAGAGGGATGGAGGAAATAAGAGGTAGGGAGAGGATGTTGTTGCTGTGGTGTACAACAGGTTTGATTGTTTATTTTAATTGAGTTTTGAGAGAGATGAAAGGAGAGGAATAAAGAGGGTAGAAACATTGATTAGAGAAAGAAACATCATTGATCAGCTGACTCCTGCACATCTCCTACTGGAGACCAAGCCCACAATCCTGGGGCATGTGCCCTGACTGGGAATCAAACCAATGAACTCTTGGTTCATGGGTTAACACTCAACCACTGAGCCAGGCAACACCTTTTTTAATTGATTCAAGAACAGGCTTGCCCTAGCCAGTTTGGCTCAGTAAATATAGCATTGGACTGAAAGGCTGTGGGTTCAATTCTGGTCGAGGGCACGGGACTAGGTTGCAGACTTGATCCTCAGCCCTAGTTGAGGCACATTCTGGAGGCAACCAATCGATGTGTCTCTCTCACATTGATGTTTTTCTCTCTATGTCTCTCCCCGTCCCTTTCATTCTCTTTAAAAATCAACAGAAAAAATTTCCTCAGGTAAGGATTAACAGCAACAACAAAAGAATAGGCTTGAAGCTATTGGTTTCATTGATCCATCAGCCATTTATTGAGTACCTATTGTGTAAACAGCTCTAGACCTTTGTATCTTTTAATACTTTGTAGGTGTGAAAGATAATACATTTGCAGAATGTATTCTCTCTGTAATATACATATTACAGAGAGAATATATATATATATATATATATATATATATATATATATATATTCTTGAGGAATGAGGTATTTGCTACTGGGGATGCAGAAGGTTGCCTGTAAAACAGATCATTGTAATGCAAATAGAATGAAATAAACAGGAAAGGAGGTAATATCTAATTATTGTAGAGATTTCAGGGAAAAAATTGTAGCTTCTGATTGTGGATTCCATAATTTCATAGAGGCAGTGACCTGTGGACCAAGCCTTGAAGAGTGATAGGATTTACCTGTATTGAGAATGGCAGCCGAGGGCATACTAGGAATCTATAATAATAAAAGCGTAATAGGCTAATTAGACCAGAGAGCCAAAGGGCCTGCCGGATGAAGCTTGGGCTACAAGGGCCGAGCCCCTTGCACGAATTTCGTGCATCAGGCTTCTAGTAGGGAATAAATAGGTAATAAGGCAAAGGTTGAAAGGGCTTGATCAAAGTGAGGAATGGTGACCAGTCTGGCACACTTACAACCATCCCGATAATTCTAAGGTGCCCTGATCTTTTGTAAAACTGCCCCAGGTGTAAGTTAGATAGGCTCAGAATTTTGAATTTATAACTAATTAATAAGTTCCTTGGTAATAGAAAATAACAATAGAAACTTCGGTTTTTAAAAGTATGTGTGAATTGCTTGCCTTATCCATTCATTGTGTCTGTGTCGATGTGTGTGTGTGTGTGTATGTGTGTGTGGTATAACCACTATGATAGTGTCCATTTCACAGGTGACAAAACTGAGGAACAGAGAGGAAGCAATACTCCTCCAAGGCCACATTGCTAATAGCTGGCAGAGCTAGGACTTTAACACCATCTGTATGAATCCACAGCCCATGTCTTAACTCTGACTGTTTTTGCTGCACAGTAGAGTAGGTCAAAAGTTAACATACTCTAAGCATCTTCCTGGAAGAACAAGAGTCAAGACATGAAGCTTCCCGTGTTTCTAATTGCATCCTCACACTGGGGAATGGAGCCACCTCTTTGCTAAGATCCATTGCTTTACGAAAATGAAATTGGATAGCACTTGTGTCTAGCTCAGTCACACAAATCAGGGCCCAACTCTTTCTCCTTGTTTTTTGTTTTGTTTTGTTTGTTTGTTTTTTTGTCAGATGGAAAATTGGGCAATTCCTCAATTAAATATCACCAACCTTCTTGCATCCCCAGCAGCAAATGACACATTTCTCAGGGGTTTGTCAAAATTTCACCTCTCCAGTATCTCATTTTCCTGGCTCAGCACTGGACAATGGGGACAAAGACACAACATTTTCAGCCTGGCTGTTTCTTGTTTCTTAAGATACACTCTTAGCAGAGAAAGAGCAATTTCACTTTTTTGGAAAAGTTTCTTTCTCTGTCACCTGGTGCATACCTGGAAACCTCCAGTTCTCATTCAGCATTTCAACCCATCTGGCCAGACTGGAGAGAGATTTCTCTGTATTGTAAGTTAGCAAGCCAGCCCTACCCTTTTTAGAGTTGGTTAGAAAACAGGGTAAGATCCAGGACTCTTTAGAAAGGGGTCATGACCATGTTTCGACACCAAGAATTGGCATCCATTTCTTTTTTTCTTTTTTAAAATATATTTTATCGATTTGTCTTTTACAGAGAGGAAGGGAAAGGGATAGAGAGTTAGAAACATCGATGAGAGAAACGTCGATCAGCTGCCTCCTGCACTCACCCCACCTGGGATGTGCCCAGACCCAAGGTACATGCCCTTGACCGGAATCAAACCTGGGACCCTTCAGTCTGCAGGCCAATGCTCTATCCACCAAGCCAAACCGGTTAGGGCGGCATCCATTTCAATAAATATTAATTGTACTCTGGCAATTGTGTACCACAGTTGTGGACCAAGAGCAAAGCAAATCCCAGATGTGCCAGTTAATCAACAAACACTCATTCAGTGTCTGCAAGTGTGAGAAACTGTGGAAAATGCTAAAGATGTTTTACAAAGGGCCCTACAATCTATTTAGGGAGAGAAGCTAAACATAGTTAAATAACTGAGGGCTCAATGTTTATATGTTATGTGCTCAGTCAAAGAAACAGCACCCTGTGTTGTTTTCAGACAAAGGGATATTTGTGCTGTCTTGGAGAAATCAGATCGGATGTCTAGGAGAAATTGAATTAAGTTTTTAAGAAGAGGCAAAATCCAAATAGATGGTGAGGAAGAAAGGAAAGAACATTTCAGGTGAGAGAAGTGGAGGTTTCAGAGCTTTAAGCACATTAGATGCTCAATAAAGGCCATTGACTGGAATAAAATTAAAACTTGATATTTCAGTTATGCCTCTCTAATGCCATGTCAAATGCTTTCCTAAATACTTTCATGTCAGATCAGAAGATAGTATTACATACTTTTTAATACTTAGAGGAATACTTCTCTAGGGAGCATAGATTAATTCACCCCGCACATTTTCTCTGAATTAGATTGACTCATGAATATCTTCAACTATACATTAATGGAAGGTTGGGACCCAAAAGAAAAGTGGTGCTTGTTGTTTTTCCTTTTTTATGGGGCAAAGTATCTATGAGCACCTCTCCCCACTGACAGCTCTTTAATCATAATTTGGCTGGCTCTCTGGGAGAAAGATGGGACATGGACGTGGTTCAGTGTAAGGCGTGATGATGACCAGAATCATTCCATAAATTGGCAGGCTTTTTCCTAAAGAAGGACTTGGCATCCATTTTTTAAAATTATATTTTATTGTTATGGAAGCAGCATATGAATATAGAAAATTAGTGGATACAGGCAAGCAAAATTTAAAATTAATCACATTCCTACTGTTGAAAGTTCCAAACTATAACACTTTATTGTATCTTTCCAGATATTATATCTATATATCTAAAGGTATATAGATATATATATATATAGGTATAGATATAGAGATATAGATAGATATAGTTACACATACATTTTTGTAGTTTTTCACATGAGATAATGCTATATATATTGTTTGGTAATCTGTATTTTTTAGTTTATCATCTTTACTTTTCTATTTCAATAAATTTTAAACTCATCTAATACCCAGACTCATTCCTGTTTCCCAGTTGACACAAAGATTTTCTTTAAGGTTCTCAGTATCCAGTTCTGGACCACACATGTATCTGGCCATCATGGTCCTGTCTTGCTCAGTTCAGGTGGGCTTAACAAAAATATCAGCGACTGGGCAGCTTAAACATCAGGAATTTTATTTTTGCACGGTTCTGGAGGCTGAAAGTCCCCAGATTAAGGTCGGGAAGGGTCAGTTTCTGATGCTAGCTCTCTCTTGTCTTGGAGGTGGTTACTTTCTTGCTGTGTCCTCAGATGGCCTTTCCATGTGCTGTGTCCCCACTGGGCACTGGGAAGTCAATCTCCCCTTTCCACAGGCCCACTGCTCCAAACACCATGGATAGACAACCTCCATGGTTATTGCAGCCTCTGCACCAGGACTCACTTGGTACCTGGGAGAGGGCTGGGCAAGAGGCTTCCATCACTAAGTAGCCTAGATATGCATTATGGTACTGCCATCCTGAGGCAATTACAGCCACTGCCACAGCCTGCTGAGACACCATGGGCTGTGTGTGCTCAGTCTTCACCCTCAGCGGGGACCTGAATGCAGATACCTGGAGGGTGAAGCGCTAAGGTATAATTCAGTGCACCTGCCTGCCACCAACATGACCTGGTCGCCATTCTGAGCAGAGAGCAGCAGCTGCCACTGGGCAGTGACAGGGAGGAGTAGACTGGAGGAGGCTCAGGATGTCAGGGACACAAAGCTTGAGAACCTGTCCTGGGAGGCAGGGCCATATTTGAGCTGGAGCTCCCAGGTCCTGGCTTGCTCCGGTATTCCAGGGGACCTTATTGTACAACACAAATTAGAAGATCCAATTCAGAAATTCAAGATGAATTTCAGAGCATGAAACTCCAAGAGCAGGGCCCTTCTGAGCACGGGGCTCTGTGTGACTGCACTGGTCACGCTCCATGGAGCTGGCCCTGACTCCCGGGTTTCTGACTTAAGCATCAGGGCCATTAAATATCAGGGTCATTTGCTGAGATGAGAGAAGAATGAAAACCACTCAGCTTGCAAAGGGTGGTTTTTCTTCCGTTTGGTCAAGTGAATTCTTATATACCTCTGATGTACTTGAGGAAAATGTCCAGGAGGGAATTGGAATTATAAGTCTAGAGCTCCAGGAGTTCTGGAGGCTTCAAGGTACTCAAAGCTGTAATCTGATAATCCTGTTAATTCTTTCTCAAACGGAAAGTGTAGCTGCAAACTTCTGGATGGTGGGGTTCTAGAGAAGCATGAATTTTAAGTATCTGAGTGCCCCAAACATCTTTTGACAAACCTTTGTCTTTATTTGCCCACAACATTAATTCATTTGCAGAAGGCTCTCTCTTTTTCCTATACTTGCCTGTATTTATTCTTCTGCTGGTCTCAATTTTCCGATTTCCAAATAGTATTTTTGTTCCTCAAGTGAATATTAACTCTTGAATTATTCAGATTTACAGTGCATGTAATTCTACATCATTATGAACACACAAAGAGGGACAATGGACTTTTCTTTCTCTTAAAATAGAATAAAAATGTGCTCGTGAGCCAGATCCTCTTCTTCAAATACAGTGTAAACTAGAAAACTGGCCAACATGCCTGTTTGTTTTCTTCCCCCACACACTCCGTTTATAAGTACATTTCAAAATGAAGCTGTTTTGACCACTCTCCCTTCCCCCTATCGTATGTGAGAGGGACTCAGGAATAATTAATAATTATTATTTTTAATCCTCACCTGAGAATATGTTTTTCTTATTGGTTTTAGAGAAAGGGAGAGAGAGAGAGAGCGAGAGGAACATTGATGTGAGAGAGAAACATCCATTGATCGTCTCCCATACACTCCCTGACTAGGGATCGACTGGAAATGGAACCCAAATCCTGGATATATGCCCAGACTGGGAATTGAACCCACAAGCCATCAGTGCATGGGATGACACTCCAACTAACTGAGTAACACCAGCCATGATGACTCAAGAATCATTTAAAACAAGAGTTCTGTGCTTAGAGGAGTTACAGGATGTTTGCCTCTGGTGAGTGTGAGGAAAAGCTTTCTCCCGTGCTTTGCCCATGGCCATGACAGTTTCCATTTGTCTATTTTCCCCAGAAAGGGACTCAGTCCTTAGGCTATTTATTTTTTCTTCTTTCTTTCTTATTTTCTTAAAGGATAACAAAAGGTGGTGTCTGGTAGACTGTGCAGAGATGTATTAGAAAGATGGCTCCTCATTTAGGTATGACTTGTGTTTTTGACATCTATGCGGGACACTTCTAAATTGGGTCTTTTCCAAATGATGTCAGAGAAAACTAGAAACAAGCTTACTGAAGGCCCTGGATTATTATTGTCTCCTCTTCCAGGCAATGCTACAGGCAGCCCATTGAAAGCAAGGGCATAATTAGAAATTGTGTTAAAGATAAATCTGTTCTTGGAGATGAATATGGATTTGAAGGTAGTTAGCTGTGTTCAACCAGTCATAGTGGCCTACTTTTTAAATAAATGGATCTGTTTTGTATGTCTACTACTGTTAGATGGTGAAGAAAGGATGTTTTAGGGCACATTTTTTGGACTGTATATCTTATAGGGAATTTACTCCTCTAACAAATGTAATTTATTGAAAAATTAGATTTGAATCAGCATGATGCCTTATAAATAAGAGGCAGTCAGTAAATATCCATAGGACTTTAATTGGGCATGAATCTTTTCTATACTCAGAGCCTTACACTCTAGTTCAGCAGCCAGGAAGGAGTCTGAAAAGTTAATTCAGCATGCAGGTAATAAAACTTGCCATGAGTAAAGCATGATATTAGATGTTTAGTGGAATAAAAAAAAGAATAAACAGGTAGAATAACAACTCTAGCTTCTAAGGTCTTAGAGGACACTAAAGCATACAGAATTCATCAGACTTAAATTTTTTTTTAAACCTGGAAGAAAAATCTATAAATCACTTTACTTAATCTAAGGCTTTACTTCTATAAATGACAGTGTGGACTAGACTCATCAGTCAGAATTAGTGACAAAGTCGGGGTCAGATGCTATTCTTCAACCAGTATTTATTTCAACTGTATAAACAGGGTTTTCTTTGACAGTAGTTTTGAGAGTTCTCTTGCTATAGTATCCATGGAATGTGACGATTGATTCCTACTTAGTGTGAGAGGTCATTCAAAACAATTTCATTAAGTGAGGGTGGAAACTAGCCCATAACCATGTGTGTTTGAAACAGTGCACTTGTTTTATCTACATGGAGAATCATTACAGTGACTTGTAATTATAATCCCCAGAAAACAGGGCGGATGCCCACTAATACAGCAGTGGTTAAATGGACTATCTCAAATAGCCATCAGAGATGAAACTGTAGGTGAGTATTTAACAGTAACATAGAAAAGTGTTTGCCATGTAACATGTAAAAATGTACACTGCATTATAATAGCACCCATTAATATGTTTTGCCTATTCTTTGCAACAACAGTCACTTCTTCAAAAGTTTTCTAAAGATAAATTTGCAAAAACAATTAAAAGATGCAAGCAAAGTGCTGTTTATTGCAACAGTATATGTAACAGCAAAAGCCTGGAAACAATCTCAAAGTTTATCATTAGGGGACAAATGAGGAATTATGTTCATGTCATTGAGATCCAGGGTATTTTGTGTATGAGAAATGGAAAATGGCTGTAAGACAGATAGGTTTAAGTAAAAATCACAAACATTCTGAATTTGATTTGTAGGTAGCAGTTTGAACTCTCTGGAGATAAAAAACAAACATATTTAGTAGGTCTGTCCTCTGAAAATGGCTAGAAAAAAATGACCACCATTAAGTCAGCAGACATCTTGGAGATGTGACTGATTCAGGTCTGAGGTAGAAAGTGTTTGAAACAAATGTGGGTCTTGTCCCACCAGAAAACAGGCCAACTATACAAAGGCTACTGAGAATGTCTGGAAGGGTGAGAAAGCAAGCTACATAGGTTCCTGCCAGCCAAAGATGGAAGGATTTTAGCTCCAATAGTTTAATAGCTGGAATGATTGGTGTTCTGTTTCTGTTTTGGGGAGGCAGTAAACATTATACTCAGAGACTGAGTTGTCTTTGCCAGTAATTTATTTAGCACAGGTTCACTGTGGAAGATATAATCATTTCATAAGTCAATAGCATACAAGATAATATCTCTTAGTAAACCAAAAAAAGAAAAAAAAAGAAATAACATACGCCAAATAAATGACAAATCCATCACACTATTGTTGCAGGTAAGGGGAGGTGAAGGAATAAAGTCCACCTTTAATAATAGGTATACCTTTGTGTATTAGGAGGCACTGGGGAGAGTCAGTGACCAGCCAAGAGCTGATTCCAGTTGTGAGCACCAAAGTAAAAGTCCCCTGTTGCTAGAGCATGTTGCTAGGGAATAAAAATGGCCATGTTGGTGGGTTCTCTTGATCAAGCTAACAAAATGATAACCCTAGAAGAACCAAATAGTTGTTACAGAGAAGATGCTCCTTTGGAAATGCTAAAACAATACATGAGGAAGGAAGATAGAATATCACCATTTTATAATGTCTAATGAAATAGCTACAAAATGATCATTAAGGCTGCTAACATCACAAAAAGGGGAAACAAGACTTTTATGTGCCTCTTGAGACACCACCACCTGAGATATTTTCCAGCCCCCCAAATCGCACCTGATTCTGATCAAGACTGTAGGCATAATTCCCCATTTATATTAAAGCTAGGAAACAGAAGAGCACATTAAGCAATGTCATGAGGATAAAATTAGTAATAGCCACACAGTGCAAAACTCCAGGAGACAAACTACTTAGTTTCTTCTACAAAGATTTGTGATGAAAAAAGCTGAAGGGAGAGAGAGTGGGAAGCTATAGATTACAAGAGACTTAAAAGCAATGAGCCTCAAACTTTAATTAATGTGCATATAAATCACCCGGGATCTTGTTATAATACAGATTCTGCTTTGGTGGGTCTGGGTGGGGGGAGGCTGTGAGGCCAGCGAGCTGCTACCTTTACTGTACTTTGAGGCAGTAACATACAGGAGACTGTATCCATAGCAATGGATGGACCTAAATTTTATCCTGATTCAAATAATCTAAAAATAGATCATGAGAGATTAGAAATATGAACATTAAAAAGTGATATGTACTAGAAAAGAACTACTATTAAATGTATGGGTGAAATAATAGTATTCAATTAGGTTTAAAGAAAAGCACATTTATTTTATAAAATACATAATACAATATTTTTAGTTGTAATAATATGATGTATGGGATAGCTTCAAAATAGAGCATTGGCCCACACACTGAAATGTCTCCGGTTCGATTCCCAGTCAAGGACATGTATCTGGGTTGTGGGTTCACTCCCCAACTGATTGGTCAGGCATATCTCCCTCTTCCTCCCTCCCTTCCACTCTCTCTGAAAAGCAATGGAAAAAATATCCTTAGGCGAGGATTAACAACAAAATAACAAATCTCAAAAATGTCCAAACAAAAGCTTTCCTTTCTCAACCTTCCTCTCTTCTAGGCAGTGGTCTGAAATGCCTCTTGATTGTCAAATTCCATAGGATATGGCCATAATGCCCCCATGTTCCCCTTTTTCTAATTTTGTAAATGAAATTCAAGAGCCTGGCTTGTATAACGTTTCAGAAGAGAGTAGATGGCAAAGTTAGGATGAGATAGCCTATCTCCTATATCTCATCTGACTTCACCTTCATTATATCACACTAGAGGCCCATTGCACAAAGATTCGTGCAATAGGCCTTCTTTCCCCTGGCTGCCAGCACCAGTTTTCCTCTGGCACCCGGGACCCAGACCTTCACTCTGGCCACCACCTTCCATCTTCGCTCTGGACACAGTTTTCGCTGCAGCTGGAGCCTTCAGTCTTTGCTCCTAGCTCCGGCGGGAGTCTTCAGTCTCCGGCCAGAGCTGCTCCTGTAGCTCCTTCCACTCCCCACCATCCCCCTCATAGCTTGATCACTGTGCTTTGCCTACAGACCTCGCCAAAGGGCTCCTCGGTCCCGGAGGGTCGCCTTGCCTGTGGCCTGGCTTTCTGGTAGCTCCTGGGGTCGCACACGGGGGCCTGGATGGCGGTGTCCTGCCCTGCCTGCAGTATG
Organism: Myotis lucifugus; assembly: GCF_000147115.1. NCBI lineage: Eukaryota > Metazoa > Chordata > Mammalia > Chiroptera > Vespertilionidae > Myotis > Myotis lucifugus. Next base: position 3,180,179 of record NW_005871104.1, on the reverse strand, counting down.
CAAATTAGCTGCCATCTTTGTTGTCGGTTAATTTGCATATCGCACTGATTAGCCAATGGGAGGTGTAGCGAAGGTACGGTCAGTTACCATGTTTGTCTATTATTAGGTAGGATTATTGCCCAGGGTCTCTATTATCTATTTTTGGACAGAGTAACTGGATTAAAGAATTAGAGATCCAGCCCTAGCTGGTTTGGCTTAGTGGATAGAGTGTCGGCCTGCAGACTGAATGGTCCCAGGTTCAATTCAGGCCAAGGGCACATGCCCTGGTTGCGGGCTCCATCCCCCCCCCCAGTGGGGGGCAGCCAATCGGTGATCCTCTCTCATTGATATTTCTATCTCTCTATTCCTCTCCCTTCCTCTCTGAAATCAATAAAAATATATTAAAAAAAGACTTAAAAAAAAAAGAATTGGAGATCCAGTTCTTAGTGCTTAGAGAAATAAAAAAGAATATGAGACATGTTCTCAACCCTTCCCTGGACAAGATCTGATATAGAAATATGTCAAGGAAAGACAGTCAATTTCCCGTGCACTTTAGCCACAACTGTTCTCTTCATATAACTTCTTACTTGAAAGTCCCATATGTTCAGTGAAAAGAGTTGCTCAGAGGCTCTGTGGAGCATGGCTTGAAAAATAAAAAACCTTGGAGGAAGGAGAGAGAAGTTACTAAGGACTGAGGTGGAGAAGGGCAAGGTTTCAGGAGACACTTTATGGAAAAAGAAAACTCAACTAGGTCTTGAAGTCTGAGTAGGATTCTGGTAAAGGGATAGGAGGAAAGAGACTGCATTAACAGAGCTTGAGATGGCAATGAGGAGGTGCAGAGGGATGATGGGTGGACAAACTTGCTGATTTTCTTGATGGCCTTGGCTATCTGAAATTGTCTGGTTTGCGTAATTATTTACTTATTTATTGCTTGTCTCTTGCAACCATAATGTAAATTATGGGAGGTGCAGTGACCTTGTGTATCTCAACTGTAGCCCAAGCGCCTAGGACAGTGTACACAGAAGGTTATATGGTATGCACAAACAACTGACTCTAGGGAGATGATGGAGGTTATAGTGGACTGTTACCTCGGGGACCAGGAACACCAGGATTCAAGGCTTGGAATTAACCTTTCTAAAGGTTGTTTATTAGAGAGGTGAGTAAAATCTACTGATACTTTACAATTACAATAGGACAGTGGAATTTTTGATGGATTTTGGTGGAAAAATGTAATCAAGAAAGACTTATTAAGAGCCCTTTGTAATATTCCAGGTATGAGGTGATTAAGGTGGGCATCAGAGTGATAAAGAAAAACGTCACAGAGGCAGAGTTCATGAGATTTCGTTCTGGCCAGAATAATTTGAATAGTTCATTGGATCACCTTTTTTTTTTTTTTTTTTATCATTTTCAACCTGCATCTCATCTCCAAATTTAAAGATCTGAACAGCATTTCAAAAGTTGTTTGAAGGCTTTGGGCTTCCATACAGACAGAATCCTATACTGATCTGTTTCACTCTTTCAAAACCTGGAATCTTTTCCGGGTTTGTCCATTTGAGGTGCAGAATACCATAGACCAGTAGAGTGTATTTTTGTTTTGGGTGCGTGTTTTGGAATAAACTCCAAGAATGGGCAGTGCTACTTTGTTTGTGGTTAGCGTACTGGAACAGGGAGAGAGTTAGGCCACTTGGGAAATTGAAGAGGTAGTTCTCTCTCATTTCTAATTTGTTCTGTTTGATTCAAAATTCATAGGCTCCTTTTGTATACTTTCTTCCTTCCTCCATGTGTCTCCACCTTGATCCAACAGGAGGTTTTTTTCCTTCTCCCTTTACTGCGATTTTTGTTACTGTTTTGTTTCTCTTTCCAAGAGCTTCTGGGGCTAATCTTCATTTTCACTCTTCCAAATTGGTGCTTCATTTACCATCATTTATGTAATGCAAATATAAAACTATACCACCTTGTTCAATTTAAAATTAAACCTCTCACTGCAATAGAGGTTTCAAAAGAATTTCTAAGAAATGTGGGGAGAATGGAAGTGAGAAAAGCAGACATTCCAGTGAAGCAGTGTCCCCAGAGGTTTGTTTGTAAAGTTGCTGGCTAGCTGTGTGATAAAGTTTGGTACTTGGCATTTCTTTCTTTTTCTCCTTTTCTAAATTAAATTTATTGGGGTCACAATGGTAATAAGATTATATAGGTTTCAAGTGTACAATTCTGGATATTGATTGTATTGTGTGCCCACCACACAAAGTCAAATCTTCTTCCATCACCATATATTTGACCAACTTTACCTTTGCAACTACCTCACTCCCCTTTCCTCTGGTGTGTCTATGAGTATTTGTTTCTTTTTCTTATTTGTTCATTAGTTGCTTTAAGGTTTATATCTCTTAATGAGTTAATGTAGGCATCACATCAGCAGTAGATAATCTTACTCCTCCCAATTCCCTCCCACCTCCCAGGTATTTTTTCATTCATATTTTTGTTGGGATGGAACACAATGATGGAACACTCTGAACTTGGTCATTATGTGTCTGGGTAATAAGCAGCAAAAGAGTTAGAAAACTAGTGATGTTGTATCATAGCTCTCATTTGGGTATTTGCTGGAGACACTGTGATTAAGTTTGGGGCTTCTGTACAAGATATCCAATGACTTTGCAGAGAAATGGTGAATGCAATAATTGCCATTTATTCAACGTTCACTGTGGGCTCAACAATGGGCAAATGCTTTACAGGCAATATCTCTCTCTTAATATTTCTAAGACTCCATGGGGGAAAAGTTAATGATGCTTGGTGTTTGGGGGAAATACCTTTCACATTGGTAACGCAAGTTGCTGAAGTCACACAGCGAGTTTCATGGCCCAGGTTCTCCTAAAAGCAGAGACAAGGGTGGTTTTCTGGGAGAGGATTCCCTGGAACAGGAGTGAAGGAGCGCATCAGTGTGCGTTACTGAGTTGGACGCTGGAAAATCTGTTGTTTGATCTTCACCGAAGGAAGGGTACTTTGAGGCACGTTTTGGAAATGCATCTTGAAACCATTCACCTTAGGGATGAAAGGAAAGCATTTGCTCATTGGCTGTTCCTCTACACCAGTGGTTCTCAACCTTCCTAATGCTGCGACTCTTTAATACAGTTCCTCATGTTGTGGTGACCTCCACCCATAAAATTATTTTCGTTGCTACTTCATAACTGTAATTTTGCTATTGTTATGAATCATAATGTAAATATCTGATATGCAGGATGTATTTTCATTGTTCACGACCCACAGGTTGAGAACCGCTGCTCTACACTGATTGACTTCTCTAGATAGTACATTTTAAAAAATATATATTTTATTGATTTTTTACAGAGAGGAAGGGAGAGAGATAGAGAGTTAGAAACATCGATGAGAGAGAAACATTGATCAGCTGCCTCCTGCACACCTCCTACTGAGGATATGCCCGCAACCAAGGTACATGCCCTTGACTGGAATTGAACCTGAGACCCTTCAGTCTGCAGGCCCACGCTCTATCCATTGAGCCAAACCAGTTAGGGCTAGATAGCACATTTTATAGTGACCCCACGGGATCTCCCACAGTGGTTTCAGAGATAGGTATTTGCTACAGGTATGTGTCAATGGCCCAAGGCAAGATGCTGTCCTTTGTAAGGCTAGGAAGCTGACTGAAACTGATGGCTGTAGCAGTGGCTGGAGTGGGGGACAAGGGAGGGTGAAAAGGTTGAGTGGTAGCTCACAGGAGGAACCTGATACAACTGGTTTCCAAAGGGACCAAGATTTGAACCCAAGCCAGTCTGATTCCCAGCCTTGTTCACGTCACCTCCATACATTGTTATCTTCAAAAGCAATTATTGGAGTCACTAGATTTGCTCTTTGGGGATATGTTTTAAGCACTTAATCCTCTATCTTGACAGAAACGATGCCTTGGCTGAAATGTAGCATAGGTGCGGTTAATCTTCAGTGATTCTCAGTGTCTGCCTCCTTTTCCCTTTTTGCTGCACTCAGGGTCCTGGTGTTGCTCAGCTTTTTTATTACTATTTTGTTCCACTCTTGTTGAGTAATGTGCATGCCTCATACCTGTGACCTACACTTTCCAGTAGTAACTGATATGTTGCAATCACAGTATGATATGCAATGAAGATAGAAAAAATACGGAGTCCAAAGTCTGACCTGGGCTTTCCATATTTTTGTAACACATGTGGTGTGGCCTTGGGCAAGTCATTGAAAGAAGCCAGTTACAAGGATGATATATTGTAGAATTACATTATGAGATTTCCAGAGTAGCGAAATCTATAGACACAGAATGATTAGTGGTTGCCTAGAACTTGGGAGAATGGGGATTTGGGGTAATAGAGCCAGGTGGGCTGGAGTTTCTTTGGGGGGTAATGAATATAGTGACTATATTTTAAAATTGGTTTTGAGATGGATAAAGAATTCTGAATATACTAATCATCATGATTGTGTACTTTAAAAGGGGAAAGGTAATTGGTATGTGAATTATATCTTAATAAAGGTATTGAAAAAATATAGAAACTTTCAAAAAATTAATACATAGTCCTTAAATATGACATTTCATTACTTGCTTTTCATTGTCTCTTATGTTTCTTTTTTCTTGCCTTCCTACAGATTAGATGAACTTATTTTTCTGGATTGTATCTTGATTTATTTATAGTGTGTCTGTGTGTATCTTTTTGTAGTATTTGCTGTGCATATTGCTACACCTAGAAAAAAATAGTGTAATAGTCTACTGTTATCAGAATCTTACCACTTCAAGTGAAGTGTGGGAACTTCACTTCTATTTTGGTCCCTTTAATGTTCTCACTTTTAAAAAGCATTATCTTGAGGCTGTACATAAAGAGCCAGGGGCAAGTGGAGATTTTGGAAAAGATAAGGCATAGGAATCTAACTAGTAAATGTATAAAGTAAATACTATTTGGCTATTCAAAGGAATGAAGTAGTTCTGTCTGTACTGGAATGGGAGGATGGTTGTGATATAATAAGTGAATAAATCAGAATTGCCAGTGTATATATAGAAAATGAATTTCCATATTTGTTTACATAATCACCACTATGGCATGAAGATCTAAGATAACACCTAATGATCCCACCTCCTGGTGTCCATACCCTGTAGGTAATTACCTTCCCTCAAGTATGGGCTGGGCTAGTGACTTGCTTCTAACCAGTAGTATATGTCTAAGGTGGTGGGATGCCACTACAGTGATTAAGATACAAGAAATTATAACTTTTGTCTCACTAGCAAACTTACTTTATTGACTCTATCCTTTGATGGCTTTGCGGAAGCAGACTGCCATATGTAGAGGTGCCCATAGCAAGGGAAGTCCAGTAGCCTGCAAGGAGCTGAATCCTGCCAACAGCCACATGAGCTTGCAAGTGGATCCTCTTTAATTGAGTGTCCAGTGGACCCCAGTTCTGACCAACATGTTACTTACAGCCTCGTAAAAGATGCTAAATCAGAGGACCCAGTTAAGCTGTGCTCAGATCCCTAACTCATAAAAATTATGAGATAATGTGTTGTTTTAAGCCTCTAAGTTTATAGTAATTTGTTATATAGCAATAGGTAACTAATATACTCACTTATTATTTATATTAGTATATGCAGTAGAAAAAAATGTCAGCTTTTACTGTAAACGGTTTCTATATAGTCAACATTTTCAGAAGAATTTTACTTTCATTTCATAAACAAACACATATATACATATACAATAGACTGTATGTCTATTTTGAACTGCACTTGTCTCTGACCTACACAGCCCATATTGCAGCATAGCAGTCTTCTGGTAAAGAAATGAGGGGGAAAAAATCTACAAACAATTGTTTGTGGGAAGTTGTTTATATGAGAGTATTATTGGGTTAAGTAACTGTACAACTTAGCACTTTGATCAGTCCCCAAACCAAAACCCATTCATTCTGTCTTCGTGTCTTCAAAAAGAACAGGATTGGCTTACAACAGAAAAAGCATGAAAAGGGGTATGATCTTTATACTTTATCAGAGATATCTCCTGGGAATGTCAAAACATTAATCATTATGAAGGAGATTAGAAATATGTCCAGCATATTTGCAGAAGTCCCTGGTACGTGTGTACATGAATATATGTATTTTTTATTTTTCTTTAGTGTAAGATGAGCAGCATTAGGCATTCTTATTTCTTATAGAAGCTATTCTTTTCATTATTAGAAATCCAAGGATGATTATCATTCTGGTATCTGTTATTTAGTATCTTTATTTTCCCTATTTTCCCTTTTGCAATTGCAAAATTCCCTATTGTAATTTCCCTTTCGTCATGCCACCGTTGTTTGTTTATTTTTTAGATCAGAATCACCATTTATAAAAAGATAAATTTAGAGATTGGTAAATTATTTTTAACAAGTATTAATTGAGCATCCTGAAATATAAGGATGGATTCTGTTGGTAATTGAGATTCTTTTAAGGAAATTCTTTTGAAAATATCTATGTTTCTTTCAAAGCACCATGACACTCTACCTTGATTTTTAGAGGCAAAGTGCTGAAAATCCAACTGCATTCAGATGAAAGGACTGGCCCATTGAGAATTCAGTTGTACATTTTTCTGACATGGCATGTGCCATTTCCAGGTAATCAGTTTAGGGCACATAGGAGGGATCCATGTCGTGAAATCTCTGATTTCATGTAGGTTCTTTCACACGCATGTCCTGAGTGGAATAGAAAAATGTGAGGAGCAGGGGAAAGCTTGGATTAGCACAGAAGTGATGCTCAGAGCATAGGAATAACCTTGGCCTTAACTGGAGTTCTCCTCTGATGAATCCTGTTTCTTCTTTGAGTTACTTATGCTGTCTATCGCTTTCATATTTGAAAATTATAGTTTTTGAGGGCTACCATGGTGCCATTTTGGTAAATGTACTTTAATTACTTAAATTACGTAGACGTATTTTTCACCTGTTTTTTTTAAAGCTCTCTCCTTGGTGTATTTACTATAAGACATGGTAGTTTCTGGTTGAAACTCAAACTGTAGGGAAAGCCTATATTTTAGACTTTAAGAAAGTCAGGTTAAAAAAATGTTATGGATAAAAAAGATTCAAGGATAATCTCAGAGTAGAACCATAAAATTTTGATTAAATTACAATTTGTACAATATTTCATCCATGAGTGTCTCTTTTCCTGTCTGTCTGTCTCACTCTCTCAGAGTAAGAAACTGTATGAGTTGGTATTACCTGTAGTACAAATAATGTGAGTTTACAGCCACATTGCATTTTTATTTCTCTTTATCATATTCATAGGCCTGTTATTACTCTGTCTTTGAATAGTCCTAGCCCACGTTCAACAAATATTTTTGGAATAAATGTTACAGACACGGGAGAGTTTTTAACTTCAAAATAAATTTTGTGACCAGAATTAAAAAAAGTTTGGGACTTTCCTTGGCAGTCTAAAGTAGAAGAAAATTTAAAAATTCCTAATATATCAAAATGTTTATCCCACCTTCCATTTTATCCCAGCATTCTTATTTTATAATATTTTATTGAGTAATAATTGAAGACTGCTTTGCTAATTGTCCCTTGTCGAAGTATATTATTAAATTTTTTCTGGACATGATAATGGCTAAAGTTACCCTATATTAGAGACATTTTATAAGCCTTTTAGGTTATATGACAATATAGCTCAGCGGTTCTCAACCTGTGGGTCACTACCCCTTTGGGGGTCGAACGACCCTTTCACAGGGGTCGCCTAAGACCATCGGAAAACACATATATGATTACATATTGTTTTTGTGATTAATCACTATGCTTTAATTATGTTCAATTTATAACAATGAAATTGGGGGTCACAACATGAGGAACTGTATTAAAGGGTCGCGGCATTAGGAAGGTTGAGAACCACTGATATAGCTAAACTGTAGTGTCCACACCAACTCAGAGTGAATTCCATGGGAATTATTTAGGTGCAAACAGTGTTATACTAATTGTACTAACTTGGATTTGCATAACGCTTGATAATTTTCATAGCTCTTTCTTATCCCAGTTCACATTTGAGTTTCACGCTATGCCCAAGAGGGTAATAATGTGGGTATTGTAATCTTCAATTTCTAAGTCCCCTTATTGAGTCACAGTCTAAGAGGAACTTACTGCCTGACACTGAATTCCACTTTACAGATAAGGTTCACGTGTGTGTACTGTTCACTGGGGTAGACATAGTGATCAGTAACTTCTGTACCTTTGATTATGGCCTCTGGTAATTTTTAATGCCAATATTCAAATAGGATTCTGAATAATTTTTCCATCAAATAATTTGATTTTTACCTTAAAGTCCTTAGGGTCATATTGAGTCAGCAAGCATTCGTATGTGCTGTGAATAGCAGGTATTGACATAGTATAGCTAACTGGTAAGAACTGGTTGTTTCTAGAGCCAGTCCTGAGCTTGATTGATTGTTTTGCTTCTGGCCTTGGCAAATTTTTAAAAATCTTTGTGAACCTTCATTTCTTCATCTTCAAAAAGGAGATAATGCTGGTTAGTATTTTATTCAGTGCTGGGATTAAATGTAATAATGCATGGAAAATATGATTGAGAATAAGCATTGAATAAATGTCAGTTGCCTCTACTCCTTCCTTTTTTCTTTAAAATGTGTTTTATCCATGGAAGGAAAAAGATATGTGGAGTATTGTTTAAATAAAGTGTTTTACATATATTTTCATGTTAATACAATAAAAAAACAAGTAACCTGCTGAGAATACGTGTACCTTTCTTATATATATCAGTGAACAAACTTGTTTTTAATTTTTTGGCAGACTTATGAAACCAATTAGCTTCATAATATATATGCAGCTTTAATGGGCAAGTAAATAATTAATGTTATTGCCTTTGTACATTTAGCTTTTCAGTTATAAATTAACATAATTAAAAGAGTAATGTTTCAGAATGCATTCTACTAGCCAAATTTAAATCAGGCAATTAAACTGTAGGTTTTCCACACCAAATGAGCTTCAGCTCATAATGAGGCAGAAAAGAGACGTAAATTTGTTTTTTCATGATCAGGTTCATTACAAAAACATGAAGGAAAATACTTGCAGTAGGTGCAATCAAATAAATTATTCCAAACCCCACTTATATATTTTAAATTGTTTTTCTGGATCTTCTACCTTAAATTGAGAGCTTAAACACTGTTTTTTTGTTGTTTGTTTTATTTTTGTTTTTCTTTCTCCTTGCAAAGAATCACCTTGGATTTGGTCAGAATGTTATGTATGGGTAGCAATGTTCAGTGATCCAAATCTCTAAAGATGATCTGCTTATGTGTAAATCCAGAGTTGAGATCATTTAAATGAAAGGTTAGCCAGTTTGCATGCCTTGAATCAAAAGGCTAGCTGTGTGAACATTGAGATTGTGTGAGAGTAGTAATGGGGAAAGGGGCTGGAGGAAGGTCACGGCTGTGCTCTAGGATCCACATGCATGTAGAAAGGAATACAGCAGTAAGTAGGTTGTACTCTCCCTGAGATGTGAAGCAGGTGTATTTCCCCCCTTTGCAATCCGCTCCATGGAGTACTATCACACAGATTTTAATCTATGACAATATATTTTGTGACTACATTCTTCCAAGCAGAATGAGTAGAAAATGGGACCTGCTATGTGGGGGATAATTGAATTGCAGCCATTTCTAATCTTCAAGAAACACTGGTTTGTAATTAAAGATGCACTGCCTAATGATCTATATTTAACGGCTTGCCACGTTGAAGCGCACTACTAAAAGGAAAATTCTGGATCGCATTAGAATGGGCACATGTATCACATACATCTCTTTTTGGAGATGGATGCCACCACTTCACTTTCTTGTCCACTGATCTGTCCATGAAGTTCCTTGAAAGCATAGATTTTTCTCTCCAAGGCTCTTCTGCACATAGTTCCTTCTGCCTAGAAAAGTCTTCACATCTCTTTCCCTCTTCTTTTGATAAATACTCCTCAGTCCCAGATCTCATGGAAACTCCTCTCTCTATGATGCCCAGGGTAAAGGAAGATTATCTCTTGGTTATCCCACAAGGCCTTGTACTTACTCTGCTAAACCATTTATTGCTCAGTGTTAACAAAGTGACAAGTCTTGAAAAATCACTCCATTTACAGGGTGTCCCAAAACATGAATACGCACTTTAACAACTGATAACTAATTTATGTCTTCTCTTTTTCAGCCAGACTAAGCGATGAACAAAGGAAATTCATCCTAAAATGCTACTGGAGGTTTGAAAACAAGCTGAAGTACAAGCATTGACTTTATAATTATTACCTTGTGTCCCAATAAAATATATACATACAGTGGGGCCTTGACTTACGAGTGTCCCGACTAACGAGTTTTTTAAGATACGAGCCATCTCTCAGCCGATTTTTTGCTTTGAGTTGCGAGCTAAAATTCGGGTTACGAGCCAGCTTCAGATACCCCACCACTAGTTGGCGCAGTGAACGTCACAGTGAACCCCACAACATCAAAATTGATTTGACATATGAGTAATTTGAGTTACGAGCTCCGTCACGGAACGAATTAAACTCGTAAGTCAAGGCCCCACTGTACTTTAACAGTTGATAACTCACTTAATTTTCACTCCTTTTCAGGTTTAAATGATTTGAAACAATGGGTGAAGCCAGACTAAGCTTTGCACAAAGAAAATTTGTCCGCTAGACTTTTTTTATGGGGATATATAAAAGATAAAATTTACAGTACAAAACCAGCAACAGTTGACAACTTGAGGGTGCACGAGTACAGAAGGAAATTATTCTTGATATTTGCGATTTCCATTACTTAGCATTATCAGCAGTGCCTGGACCAGAATGGTCATCAGTTTGAAAACAGGTGTTGACAAAAAAAATTATCCATTTCTGTGGATTCTTTTCAATTATGAAAATGAACTGTATGTTAATAAACACTAACTTTATAATCATTCAAAGCTTGTATGGGGGACACCGTATACATCTGCCAGATAAGGAAGCGTGGTGGCTTTTGAGGACACCTAGAGATTAGGAATCAGAAGATCTTGCATCACTTGGGGCATGTCAGATCTCAAAGACTTGGTTTTCTTCATTGAAACAACATTGTGAGTTTCTGTTCCTGCATTATCAGGAAGTACCAACTCACTTATGTTTTGAGGATTAATGGCAAATTGTGACATGTAACAGATCCCTTTGTGTGTGACATGAAGACGTGAGAAGCAGTGCAGTGCCATGGTTATGAGTATAGAATCTGGAGCCAGACTATGTGGATTCAAATCCCAGCACTGCCTCTTTGGTCCATTTGCTTATTTTCCCCACCTATGAAGTGGAGATTATAATAAAATCTTCTTAATAAGTTAGTTAGGAGGCCACAATGAGTCAATACATATAATTGGGACTTAGATTTTATAATTACTATTACTGATTATTTTTTTCTGTTCACTGACTTCATTAAGGCTTTATTATATTCTTCCCTTGCAATTATAATAGCCATATTTCTACTTTAACATATTTGTGTTAAGTTCCAACTCAAATAATCCCCCAATATCATACACTAAAAAGAAAATGAAGAAGAGAATATTTTTCACTCACCTATAACGTCTTTTCCTTTCTCTCCTCCCAGCATGCTTTGTGTAATTCTTTCTGAGGAGACAGTACAGCATTGGGTTGGTTATTAGCATTAGCATAATGAATTTCAAAAAAACATGAAGCACTTTCTTGTTCTCCTATTTCCTCTCAGAAATGAGCTTTCTCATGTACATTGGCAATCTTGTTCTTCAAATAAGTGCTCTCTCCCTCATATTCAAGATAACTTTTCAAATTAATATAATGATTTGTTCCATTCTAAGGGGTAATTGTCTGTAATGTTTTATTTTTAGAGTAATATCCAGTAATTTTCAGAAGCTGGAGCTTGTCACCAAATCATTGAAATATAAGTAATGTTATAACTACCCCAGGAGAGTGGCTCAGTGGATTCCAAGGCGCTTGAAAAGTGAGTGTAGCATCCAGGTTGCCAGCCTACAGACATTGTGAGGATAAATATGTTAAGAAGCATCTGAAATTTCATGGGGGTGAGGGAGGGAATAATGAGAGAGAACATTTACATGAGAAAAACTTACTAAAAATATGGTTCTAGCAAATAGGAGATATTTCTACTACTAAAGGAAAGAAGAAAATGACTTTTAATACCACCTGAACATATCTGGGCCAATGAACCCAACCTTCTCATGAATGAGAAAAAATATTCCATGTCATGCACAATCATCATCAAGTCAGTTTTCATCTTTCTTTGTGAGGGCAGTGGGGTAACAATCATACTTTCTGTTTCCCATACGCTTAAGGCCCTGAGGCCAGAAGGAGTGTAGCGCTCCACCATAATAAAAAGGTGGCCAGTATGGCAGGTGCACCTGGAGCAGGTGGAGGTGTATGATGCAAGATGAGACTGTGAAGTAGGGGCCAGGTCTCTGGAGATCTTCTAAACCATGGTAAGATTTTGGGATTTTATTCTAGCGGCAGTGTGAAACCTTTGAAAAGTTTAGGGGGAGGATTGGAATGGTTCATTGGTAGAAGTTCATTCCTGCTACAGAGTAGAAAATGGATTGGGCTCAACCAACGATGAGTTGATTATAGACCAGTTGGAAGGCTATGATGATGATCCAGCAGGTGGAGATCTGCTTGTCACGGCTCCGCCTTGGAGAGGAGAGTGGCCCAGAGTGGATGGAGAGCTCTCCTTCCTGTCAGAGGCGTTGCGGATAAGCTTCTTGGTGGCCGCTTCGCTTGCTTCTTAGTAAGATGAAAGGTTGCCATTTACGTGAAAGGACTTAGGGAAAAAAGCAACCCTAATTTATCCTTTACAACATATACTATGTGTGTATGCCTGTGCGCATGCACCTGTGTTGGACAGGTAAAGTGTGTCGTTTCACCTTAACACTTGATCAGTGAAAACTGGATGCTAGAGGTGGAATTTTTCTTTAATCTTTCCTGTGTGATTGTGAACAAGTTCAAGGATTTACCCATTTGTTTTCCATTTTAATAGACCATTTTCTCCTCTTAGAGATTTTTCAACTCAGAACTTTTCAGTAAGTGAGATGTCAAATTAAGATGGACATTTTTGGAATTATACCAAATGGTTCACATAAGTTCATGAGCATCGCTTGGTGCCAGATGGCTAAGAACAATTATCTGGCCTTTCTTTCAACTTTAATGTTTTCAGAGAACTTTATGATAAGTGACTAATTTAGCTTCACATTTGTCTGGGAGGAAGGGTGAGGGAAAGATAATAGCCAGCCATCTAAGGCACATTTCTGTAATTCATAGGGCTCTGTGGATTCTTAATCAATATTAAATAGGAACTTAGCTTATGCTGCGCAGGAAGCAGATGGTTTTGGAAGGCTCAGGATCAGCAAACCTGTGTTTCCCAGGACTTTATACCTAGACTTAAGGGATTATTCTTATGGCTTTGTTTGTATTTATTTGTTTTGAAAATTTTAAACCAGGATGCTAGACCATGGTGCTAGACCTGTCCTACATAGTCTTTCCTTTCAACATCCATGGGTATAATGCTCCTTGTATAAGCATGAGAAACTGAGGCCAGATGAGTAGGCTTAAGTTTGCAGAGCAGATATTTGGTTCAAACATTTGAATGGCTCTATAGTCATTGCTTTGAAGTTAAAGGACAGCTTTCCCGTCCTTGTCAAGGGGTTGGGGCTGTTGCTTTTCCTAGCCGGGCACTTGGCCAGCCTACAGTATGTCTGTGTTGTTTTATAAACTCTTTAATCTACCTCTTGATGGGGCTAAATATGTTTCTAATTTAATCTTTCTGGTTTCTAATGTGATTTCAACGTAAGCTTATTTCCAATGTAATGGTTTCCCAATTATAGTGGAGTCTCAGTTTATGTGCATTTAATTTATGTAAATACAACTGTATGTGCATGGCAAATAAAGAGAGAACTATTTAAATGGTGAAGGGGATTCTGTCCCTCATTCCATGCCATGGGCACATGCCCTGGAGTAAGAGAGGCTGGAGTCTGCTTTTCTATGTCCCAGTCCTTCAGACCTCTTATGGGGTGATGACATGGTCTAAGTGAGGGATACTCTATTGTTTACAAATACTTTTTACACTACAAAGCCCCTACAATGCGTCTTCGTGCTGTCCAACCAAACAACTGCTACAAAACTGAAGGAAATATTTTTTCCTTCGGATTTATCTATTTAACAAACATTTGATGATAATTTATGTACCAGCACTATTCTAGGTTCTAGGAATCCTACTGGTAATACAGTGAACTACTGAAAAGTTCCCTGCTCTCACAGAATTTATAGCTGAATGGCCTTTGTGATCCATAATGACATGTCAATATGTTGCCTTCCTAAGATAGTTGTAGAATAACATTGGGTATGTGTATATATTTATTTTTTAATTTATTTTTATTGTTGAAAGTATTATGGATGTCCTTTTTTTCTCCATTGACCCCCTCCTTCTCACTCCCATCCCCTCTCAAGACCTTCACCCTACTATTGTCCGTGTCCATGGGTTAGCATATATGCACATAAGTTCTTTGGTTGATCTATCCCCCTTACCTCTAAGAATCCTCAGTCTATTGCATGCACCTGCCAGAATGGCTACCATCAGTAAATCAACAAACAAGATATGTGTATATTTTTAAAATTAAACCCCTCCATAGAGCCACTTTGAAGACAGTTTGGCAGTTTCTTACAAAACTAAATTCACCCTTACCTTACAGATCCAGCAATCAGCTCAGAGGAGCTGAAAACGTCTACACAAAAACCTGCACACAAACATTTACAGGAGATTCATTTATAATTGCCCAAACTTGGAAGCAACCAATATGCCCTTCAGTAGGTGAACAGCTCAATAGATTGTGGTGCATTCAGACAATGGGATATTACACAGTGCTGAAAAGAAGTGAGCTATGAAGTCATGAGAACACATGCTAGAAACTTACATGCATATTGCTGAGTGAAAGAAAAGCCAATCTGAAAAGCTACATATTTAATGATTCCAACTGTATAACATTCTAGAAAAAACAAAATATGAAAAAAGTAAAAAGATTAGTGGTTGCCAGGGAGAGGAAGAGGGAGCGATGAATAGATGGTGCACATGATATTTCTAGGGCAGTGAAACTATTCTGTGTGATGCTATTATAGTGGACACATTTGTCAAAATCCATGGAATGTACACCAATAGTGAATCCTAGGGTGAACTGTGGACTGCAGGTGATTATGATGATACCAGATGTACCACTCTGGTGCAGGATGCTGATGGTGGGGTGGCTACATGTGTAGGGGCAGAGAGTATATGGGCACTTTCCTACTTTTTGCTCAGTTTTGCTGTCAACCTAAAACTGCTATAACAGATGCTATATGTTCTTGTATCTGGCAAATAGTTTCTTTTATTTTATTATGGAAAAGTTTAAAAACATATTAAAATAGAAGGAACAGGGTAATGGAATCTTATATACTCATAAGCCAGTCTATGCAAAAATAAATTCATCCTTCCCCAAACCACAACTCATCCTATGACTTACATATTCTTAGCAGTTTTCTAATAGATATAATACAGGTTTGTCGTTTTGCCAAGATCATAGAAGTGGTAAGATGCCATATGGTGTGGCTGGGTCATGAACGATGGGAACTGGGCATTAGAGACCTGAGATCTTATCATCTATTTGCCCCCAACCACCTCTGAGCTTTTAGAGAAGGCACGGTCCTCTCATCTGCAAAAGTAAGAGGATTCAACTGGCTGATCTCTGTGGCCTCATCCAATTCTTTCTTTTGAAATACTTTTAGCAAGGTCATTAAGACTTTTTAATAATTATTTAACAATATTAGAGTAAAATCCATTCAGTGTAATGAATTACAAGTCATAATTTCATTCCTTTAAAAAGAAAAACATTTTAAAATGTGTAGATTGACTTCTGTCCTGTGGGTTTCCCCATAGGGCAGATTTTCTGATCTCTTATACAATTAATTGGAAATTGTTGAAAAGTCTCTCTTACATAGATGGTTAAAATACAGATATTTTACATTGTGTGACACACTTTACCTGTAGAGGTTATTTCGGAGAAAAAGTGTTCAATTTGACCGAACAAAGATAATAGGACAGCCATTTTATTTTCAATTTTTATAATGTTTTAATGTATGTTACATATTAAACATGAAGGAAAATGGTATATTAAATAGCTGTGTGCCTCCCATCCAGTGTTAGTAAATCCCAAGATTTTACAATTTTTGCTTTTTAATTATTTAAACAATGAAATATTGATAGTTATAGCCTCATATATGGAGAAAAATTTTTTGAAAGTAATTTTCCATTTGTTTGTAAATATGTCACACACTCATAAAAAATTGAAAATCAGAGATCAAAATCATACATAACCCTGTCACCTAGAGAAAACTATTATCATTTTCATAAACTAGCTTTATCATACAGATGCTATATGTTCTTGTGTCTGGCAAATAGTTCCATTTATTTTATTGTGGAAAAGTTTAAAAACATATTAAAGTAGAAGGAACAGGGTAATGGAATCTTATATACCCAATAGCCAGCTGCTAGAGTTATCTGTGTATTGGCAGACCTGTTTTACACATCACCCAGCCTCCACTGGTGCTAGTTTCCACCCATAACACCATGTCTTTCTTAATTAAATATTTCAGTATTCATCTCTAATTACTTAGTAATTATCTTTATCAAATCTCTAGTCACTTTTCAAATTACTGTTTATAATTTTTCCATCTTGTTTGTAAGTCAAGATCCAAATAAGTTCCATCCTTTAGAATTGACTTTCATGTCTCCTGAGACTCTCTTAATTCATAGGTTTCCCATCACTCTGCATTGTTTTCCTTACAATCTTCTTGTTGAAGACAATAGGGTTGTTTGTCCTGTAGACAGTTCCACAGTCTGGATGTTATTGATTGCAACTCTGAGATGTGTGTAGCAAATTCCTCAGTCACTCTCATTTCCTGTAAGCTAGCAGATTGAATGCTTGCTTTTGGTTAGACTAGTTCATAGGTGAAGCTATATGCTTCCCTCAGGAGACATGTGAAATCTTTCTTACATGGTTTTAGCAGCCATTGATATTTTTTTTACCTGGATCTGCTGTCTCATTACGGATCACAAAGTGTTGATATTTGAATTTTGTTAATTTGTTTTTATTTTTGGTGATAAACTCCCACAAATAGAAACTGTCTTTCATCAGTATTTGATTATGTCACAAGGAAAAGCAGGGCAATGTGTGATTTTTCTTTTATTTACCATTTTCAAAATAATAATTTGGTTTTCTATCATCTTCTAAAGGTGACCAATGTTTTTTCCCCTTCTTAGTATCATTATAAACTCATAATTCAAATACATCTGTCGTGTTTTGATCCTTTTCTATTATTACTGTCATTGATGCTCTAATTTTCCCACCCATAATTTTCAGTTTTCTTATTATGTGTGTTGTTGAGTTCATAGGCTATTTGCATTTCTTTTTATTTGAGCTTCCTGTTAATATCCCTTGCTGAATTTTCTAGACAATTATTTGGGTTTTTTGCTTCTATTTTTAGAAGAGCTTTATATATTAGGAATATTAGCTCTTTGCTCTTATGAAATCAAAAGAATACTTCTCACAAAATTACATAAGCAGTGTAAAAAGATAAATAATGAACTGGTAAAATATATTTATAATTTTTATCACAAAGATGAGTTCTTTTAAAATATTTTATTGCATTTATTGGGGTGACATCTATATATATAAAGCCTAAGCAACAGTCCAACCGTTTGACCATCTGACTGGTAGCTATGATGCAAAATGACCACCAGGGGGCAGATGCTCCAACCAGTTGCTGTGACACACACTGACCACCAGGGGCAGACGCTCAGTGCAGGAGCTGCTGAGCTGCAGTGACTTGGCAGGTGTGGTTCTCTGGTGATGAGAACCAGGGAGGAGGGAGCACGATTGTGAGAACTGCCCTCTTGCAATCTGGAACCCCTCAGGGGATGTCAGAGAGTCTGTTTCAGCCCAATCCCGCAGGCCAGGCTGAGGGACACTACCGGTGCGCAAATCTGTGCACTGGACCTCTAGTCGATTAATAAAACAATTCTATTATACATCATCTATATATTGTACTATGTGTTCACCACCCAAAATCTTCTTCCATCACCATGTATTCTTTTTTTACCCTCTTCTACCTCTCCCTAAACCCCTTTCTGTCTGGTAATCACCATACTGTTGTCTGTGTCTATGAGGGCTTTTGTTTGCTTAATTCCTTCAACTAATTCACCCATCTCCCCAATCCCTCTCCCCTCTCAGCAGAAAAAAGTATAACAGTCTTTGGAAGCTGCGATGGTGGACTCAGAGTTTCCTGGGTTCCCCCAACGTTCTGTCATATAGCCCAAGTTACTTCAACACTCTAAGCCTTCACTTTTCCCATATGCAAAATGGGAACTCTAATAACACTCCTCCATTAGTGTATTGGGAGTATTTCATGAGCAAATACAAACTTAGCACAGTACTGGCACATACAAGCTCCATAAATAATAGCTTCTCAAATTTTTTATATTGACTACCAATAACACTGATAATCAATCCCACTTACCCTCGTATGGATTTACCCAGCACATCAGCATGGCAGGGGACATGGTCCTTAGGTAGGCCAGCCTTTCCTGTTTGCCACCACAGAGTCATCAAGGAAGTGGTGTAGCTTCGTTTGGATATCAGTCAGGGAAAAGTGTCATACAGAAATGATCGATTTATGTCCATGTAAAACTTATGTCTGTGCCTTGGCTCCATGTTGCATTCTTATTCTGTGTCTCAGAGAAATAAACCCGACACACATTGAGTTCATGATTCTCCGTGACTTGGACTAGTAAGCAAGACATCAATGTTTTGTCACACATATTACTATTTTGTACCCTCCTATGTCTGTAAGAGACAGTTGAGGTTTTATTATGCCAATTTGATATGTAAGAAAACTCATAGCACAATGAATGAATAATATATGTACAATTGTATTAATTCAAACATAGAACTCGTTGAGGTAGGTATTATGATTTCTATACTGCAGATGAAGCACTAAGAGGTTAAATAACAATGGTAGAAATAGTGGGTAGCTGAGCCAGGAATCAAATCTAGTGTTACCCATGGAGTTTATGCAACCAAGGCTTTAAAATAATGGCCTTTTTGGCAGTCATTTAGAATAACAGGTTTTTGCTGAGCATTCTTCCTTTGTGTTCATGGTATTGTATAATATTGTGGATCTAAATTACATGTGTGACTAAGAATAGCCAATTAGAGGCTGATGTTCTTGGAGTGAGGTGATGCTTTCTAATCGTTTTATTCCGTTGGTATCAGGAAGTATATGGAAAACTGTCACTTAAAATAGCCCATGGTAATTTAATCACTGGTTCGTCTAAGTGTGTGTCCAAGTCTGTCCCCAGGATAACAGATAAGGAGGATGTGGTGAACTCAGCTATGGACTGTGTTTGAGGCAGCGCAGAACACCCCCTGTCACCATTTGAGGCCATATGGAGTAGCCTGGTGCCACTGTAAATTTTTTTGGTATCTATGTTGTGTGTTGGTTCACAGGCATGCATGGGAGTCTATGAGGAGTTGGGACTAAATTTCTGAATCATGCATATAGTGATGCATTTAAGGAACTCATATATATGCATGCTATTAGGCTGGGAACAAGTACTACTTTTCTAGCAAAAAAGACCACTTTTTTAAAGCAAATGGTGAACCTGCATTTTTAGATATCTAAAATAGCAAATTCCGAACTCAGAGGGATTGTTGGTAAGTGCATATAGAGACAGGTAAGGGTGGCCATCTATGCTTCTATGGAGACTAAATTTTAAAAGCACATCTTGTAGGCCACTGCTATTACTACCTACACATTGTCACTCTCTGACCCACTTTATGAAATTTAAAGTAAACATTTCATTAACTAGCAAAGAAGACTACAGATCCACAATTAACCCAAATGCTAGGAAATTCTCCAAAATCCATTATAATGTTCAGTGACTTTTCTTCTAGAGTCCCTTTGATTTCACTTCAATTTAAAAGGCTAACCCATGAAGGAAATATGGTACTAATGCATAAAGAGATCGGGTGTCTAAAAGTCACCAGATGTGGCCTGGCAGGGTAGCTCAGTTGGTTGGAGCATCCTCCCAATACGCCAACATCGCAGGTTCGATCTCTGGTCAGAGCACATACAGAATCAACCAAAAAATTTATAAATAAGTGGAACAATAACTTGATGTCTTTCTCTCTCTTCCTTCCTCGCTCTGAAATCACATAAAAAAATAAAGGTCACTAGATGTTTTCTATAATCCTTAAAATCCAGAGACACAGGTTTTTCTTCTTTTTTTTTGCTAATCCCTAGCAGTTCAGTTGTTTGGTGTCCAGACTAGGTATAAATAGGCAAGTTATTTTTAAATATATTTTTATTGATTTCAGGAAGGAGGGGGGAGGGAGAGAGATAGAAACATCAATAATGAGAGAGAAGCATTGATTGGCTGCCTCCTGCATGTCCCACACTGAGGATCAAGCCTGCAACCTGGGCACGTGCCCTGAACGGGAATCCAACTGTGACCTCTTGGTTCATTGGTGGATGTTCAACCACTGAGCCGTGCCAGTTGGGCTAGGAAGTTTTTTAATACTGTGCCAGAGGGTCATGATTCCAGTTACAGAGAACTTTGTTTCTCCTCAGTATTTTACATTTCAGGGGCCCAGCATTGTTTTAATAATGTCAACTGGGAGGAAATCTATTTAATATTTTCAAACCAAGACCCAACACACACCAGTGGTGCCTTGGCCAGTATCTCTGCTGCTCAGGAAGCCACTGTTCCAATGATTAGTGTGACCGCCTCTAAGGCTTTGGAAGAAATATGTCCTCTTCTATCTGGGTACTTTTATTCTTCTTGGCTGAGACTGAGCTGGACCAGTTTTCACAGTTCCATCTGAAACTCCATCCTTGGAGTTCCGACGATGGCATTTGTAAGCATCAGAACTAGATTTAATCAGAAAGAGAACCCAGGGAGGAATCCATTGTGGTTTTCAGCACCAATAAGCTCCAGGATCGGTTCTGAGTTTGAACTGTCACTTTCAGGTTTTGTGATTTCAAGCAAATGACATAATGTCTCCAAACTTCAACATCCTCATATTCAGATGGGTGTGATGCACCTATTGGAAAGCATCGCTGGCTGTGTGGGTACTGAGTGGAGGTATGTGAGACACATTTATATACCTGGTATATGTGGTATACCTACAATCACAGTTCTTCTTAAAATGTTAGTCTTTTTTTAAATATATATTTTATTGATTTTTTACAGAGAGGAAGGGAGAGAGATAGAGTTAGAAACATCGATGAGAGAGAAACATCGATCAGCTGCCTCCTGCACACTCCCTACTGGAGATGTGCCCGCAACCAAGGTACATGCCTTTGACCGGAATCGAATCCGGGACCTTTCAGTCCGCAGGCCGACACTCTATCCACTGAGCCAAACTGGTTACGGCTAAAATGTTAGTCTTTATGTCAATGTTTCTCAAATTCCCAGTAGCACCTAACCCTGTTGGTGTAGTTAGATTAAATTCATAGTTCACTCTGGACTTTCAAAAATCATGATCAAGGTCCATTTCAAAGTTCTTAATTCCTTTATGTTTCTCTACTATCTCCCCTGCCCTACCCTCTCTGGATGCCTGTCTCTCTTGGGTGTGTTTCTGGGTGCATTTGTGGGTCGGTGCCTGTGAGCTTCATGCTCACGGGAATCATTTTCAGTGCAGCCAGTCATTAGAGTGGTGAGGTTCACACTGCCATCAGAGCAGCCACTAATTGCTACCTCTTGAAAAACGACATTATTTCCTGATGCATTCAGGCTGGCTGACGGGCAAGAATGCCACCCACCTGCGTGATTAGCACTGTACTCAGGCAGACACTGCGATTTAAGATGAATGTTGTTCTTTCTTGACATATTTCCTTTGACAGTATTTCTCGTATATACTTTCTCAGCTTATTTTGCCATATGACTGCATTAATCCCATTACAGTTTCCAAAGATTTTTTAAAGACTGATTTGTGAAGCTGTGTCCTCTAACCCCAGGGTTCTCCGTACCCTGTTGTCCATGTGGCACCTTGTTAATGGGTAGTGTTTTTGTGGGTTTGGTGCATACTTTTTGTTTTTTTACTGAAGGAGGGAAACAAACCAGGATCAACCCAGAAGAGCTGTGTGGGGAGCAAATTAAGAAAATGAGCATGTCTCATGAGAAAACCAAGAATTACAGAATTTTCTCTCTTTATGAAGCAGAAATTAAGCTATTTATATTGGCACACCCTGTATAATCAACAACTTTGTAGGAGTTTGTCACGTCTTCCCATGTCTGGGCAGATGTTAGAAAATTGTAAAAGACAATGAAAGACGTGCTTGAATGAAAGGTTCATGTGGGTACAAATAACCTCCTTAATATTCCCTACCATATCCCAATTTTTAACAAAGTGCATGGCAAATAGCATGTACTCAATAAACATTTGTTCGTAAATGCATTCTGAACAAGTCCTACAGTGGCATAGAATGGATTGCAAGTAAGTTTTCCCTGATGCATCTTAACTTTTTATTAGATTGTACTCTAACTAAACCTGAAAGGTAGGTGACATCTTTTTTGTTGCTACTACCAAACAGAGACAGTTTCTTAATATTAGTTAGAAAAAAAGAAAGAAGCATTTCGATAGACTGGGGACTTGAATTCTCAAAGCAGCACAATTTATTTAATAATTCTATATATCACTGTGCTGAATTACAGCATTGTTTGCTTTCAGAGTTGAGTTTCTTGGCTTTGGAATGCAGGAATAATTGTAGACTATGGCTTGGCAATTATTGGCCTGCTACAATATGAGGGCCAAGATCATCCTCAAATTGCTGGGTACCACAGCAAGAGGGCAAGGAATGAACCAGACAACCTTAGTTTCTCATGGTACAAAGTTCTGCCATCTGTCTCCAGAATGTGGGGGCACTTGGGGTAATGATACTTGTCTGAGTTGGAGGGTGCTTCAGAGAAAGTTACCCAAAGTCACCAAGGGCCACAAGAGCCATTCCGTATGATGCAAGAGAGAAAAGATTCATACTGTGGTGGGGAGTGAGATGCAGGTGGATAACAGTTATGGAATGCTATGCAAAATATCAGCCTGCAACAATAAAAAAAATTAAAAGCAGCAAATATGTGTTGAGTACTTATAGCATGCATAGTAATGAGTGATTTAACTATGTTGCCTCACTTCATTTTCGGAAACATCCCAAAGAGGTAGCTATTTCTATCATCTCACTTTTATAGAGAAAGAGCGTGCTTAGAGAGGTAGAGTGCCTTGGTTGGGGTTTCATAGTGGTGGAACCAGGATGAGAATACTATGATTATCCCAAAACCTCCTTCTTCACCATTGTTGTTTTGTTGTTGTTGTTGTTAATCCTCACCCAAAGATATTTTTCCATTGATCTTTTAGAGAGTGTGGAAGAGAAAGGGAAAGACAGAGAGAAACATCAGTGTGAGAGAAACACATCAATTGATTGCCTCCTGCAAGTGCCCTGACCAGGCCCCAGACCAGGGAGGAACCTGTAACCTAGATACATGCCCTTGACTAGACTCAAACCTGGGACCCTTTAGTCCACAGGCCAACACTCTATCCACTGAGCCAAACTGGCTAGGGTCCATTGCACCCTGTTTTTCCTAACCATGTTGGACTGCTCAGAATAAGGGAGCCCATCTCACTGAATAGGTCACATTGGAACAAATATATGAAATAATGAGAGTAAAAGAACATTCCAGAGAACTGTGAGTGCCTCAGCCTCAAGTAGAGTTAGAGGCCTTTGAGGAACGGCTAGGCCAGCATGGCTGAAGAGGAATAAGCGAGGGGAGAGAAGTGGGAGACAAAGATAATGGTAACAGAACTGTTTTATCAGGGTCTTTGGGGTCATTGTGATGACTTTGCTTCTGAAGGCTTTGATCATGGGAGTGTCACTCTCCTACTCAAGGGTCTAGTTGAGTGTGCGGGCCATGGCTTGAGCATGCCTGCTCTATAGCCCTGCAGATCTATAATGAAGCCTAGGACTAGAGTAACAGTAATGGAGGAGGTAAGAGTGATGAACTGCTGGATTTATTCAGAAGGTAGTGCCACCAGTATTTGCTGACGTCATGGAGGATGTGTGGTGTGTATGGGGGAAAGGAGTCAAGGTTGACTGGAAGAGTTTGGGCTGACCGCCAGGGTGAACAGAATTGTAACTGACTGAGAAAAAATAAGCCAGGAAGCCTAACAGGTGGCCAAGACAGAGTGGCCAGTGATAGGAGGCAAGTTTGGTGTCTTAGAAGCCAAGTGAAGGAAGTGTTTCAAGGTGATGGATTGTCCTCTTGTCTCATTTAGCATAGACCCCAGTGTTGAGCATCTTGTTTGTGTTTACAAAAGATTTGCTTGAAATTGGCCACAGGTAATGAATCATCATGGGGAGCTTTTCCTCTCTGATCTTCAGTTTCCCCTATAAGTTAAATGAGCAGATAAGCTAGTTGTGTCCTTAAAAAAACCTTCCATTCTTTTTTTAAAAAGATGTATTTTTATTTATTTCAGAGAGGAAGTGAAAGGGAGAGAGAAAGAGAAACATCAATGATGAGAGAGAATCATTGATTGGCTGCCTCCTGCATACTCCCTACTGGAGATGAGCCTGCAACCTGGGCATGTGCCCTAACCAGGAATCTAACCTTGACCTCCTGGTTCATAGGTTGATGCTCAACCACTGAGCAACTGGCTGGGAAAAAAAACACCTTCCATTCTTGATGTACTATGGCTTTTATGAATTAGTGTGATTCCTTGATTCTCAGTAAAACTGAATCCATTCAGGTATGATGCATTTTTGTCCCGGTCAGAATTGAATGTATCTTTTGTTTAGTCTCTTCAAACCGAATGGCCTTGAATTCAATATCACAGTTATATTTTAGTTTCTGTTTTTCTTTATTAATGTCTTCTTTTTCCTGTGCTTTTTGTAGCCGTGGCAGAAGCCTCCGTCCTCTGGCACTTGGAGCAAGCTGTACTGGACCCTGTGAGGAGGTTAAGAAAACTCTCTCTTTGGTGGTGGCCTGAGGAGATCATCTCAACCCCAATGTTGCCCTGAATTCTGTGCTCAAGATTCAAGAAGATTAGGATTGGGAAGGTATGAACTTCTGATTTTGATGTCTTATTTTTAAGGTGAATACATTTAAAGACGCTTATCATTTTCACAGCCTTTTCTCCTTCCCATCCCCTTTTTTCTTCTTTTAAGCAATGGCTTTTTATTATTTTGCTACCAGCTTGTGGGATATGGTGGGATAGCGTACAGTGGGAGAAACTGAAGGCTGCATTGTCTCAGTAATAAAGAGGTGACCAGAGGCCCGTAAGAAAGAGCGAGGGGGTGGAGTGTGTGTGTAGGGATTTCTGATGGAAAGAAAAGGGAAATTGAGGTTGATGACCATGTGATAAGACCTTCAGGTAGAGAGATGAGTAAGTAAATGGTGCTGTGTAAAACACAGTTTATTTCCATTTTCAGTGTCCACAGAAAAACTGGCAAAGCTTTGTATTATATCTCAAGGTCTCCTGCGGAGCTGTCTTTATATTTCTTTAGGTTACATACTCATGCTGTCTGACTGGAAGTTGGAGTCAAGCGGTCCCATTTTTTTTTCTGGTTACAATTAAAAGTGTGTGTGTGTGTGTGTGTGCATGCAAATGTATAATTAATAAATTAGTTTGAGTGGTTTCTAATTACTCTCTGGAGTAGTTAGTAGGAGGAAGGGGGGGATTTTACGTAACATACCATTAATGTTGTGCTTATTGTGAGACACATTGTGCTATAAGCTTTGGAAATAAATCACAAGTACATCTGATAACCATTTGCCTTAGGGATTTCTGTTTTGGGAAACCAAAGGAAAGATAAGTAAAAATGGCATTCTGGCGGGTTCTCTCTGGAGCATGTCCAAGCTTTTCTTCCTTTAAAGGCGTGCATCTTTACTTTCTCTCCTAAACCCCAAGGGTCCCCATAAGACTTGGAACCAGGGGAGCAATGGGCAGCAGCAGCTCATCCTGGGCAATCCCTTGTTCCTGTCTCCAAGGCCCCCCTTTCTCTGACTTTTCAGTGAGTCAACAGCAGCCCCACTTTGGCTCATATCCTTCCTATAACGCTTTTAGAGAAGCAAAGCAGCCCGCCTCGGCTCTCTCCTGTTACTGATTCTACCCTAAGCCCAGATTTAATGAATGTATTCTCACAAAAACGCTTTCTGAGGCTGCGTAGCAAGGAAGGGACAGGGCAGACTCATGCCCGGGCTTGCTAGAATTTATGTCTCTCTGCTCTACCATATAGAATAGGAGGATGGCGTGCACTGCTGGTTAAAAGCACCGGGACAATGTGGTTTCACAGCCTGGGACCACATGGCGTATCCAAAAGAAACTGTATAATGTGTCTGACAATTCCATTGATACCTCATTTGCTATCATTTAAATTTCCTTCAAAAAAAAAGATAAGGAAAAAGCCTTCATAACTCAAATACTTTTGGGAACTGGGAGAACAAAGTAGCTAAGTTGTTGAGTTGGCTTCCTTCTCATGGCACATCGTCTTGCCATGTGTCATTATTTAAACAAGGTAGAGATTGAGAGCTGATGAAAATCAAATTAGTTCTAGCTACCAGCCTGCTTTCATGTTATCTATGAATTACTCTCTGCTGGAATAGGGTATATACTTTCAGCTGATCACGAATAGACCTTCCTTGGAGGGTAAAGCATATATACTTTCTATCCAATTTTTGCAAGATCCTCCAAAGCCCATGCAGAAATTATTGAGCTCTGATATTCGCATGGCTCACAGTACCTCTGAAAGAGTGCTAATAGACTGGTGAAAATGTGAGAGGAGTATTTGAAACAGACTCTTCTCTCCCCGATTTCAGGGGATTTTTTTTCTAAAGAAGATACATTATTTCCCCTCTTTGAACCATAGGGTATCTGTAAAGCAGTTTAAGTATAAATACTACTTATGAATTCATCTCCCATGAACATGCTTTCAATGGCTAAATATGTCACCTAACAATCAACAAGGAGAAAGCATACAGGGCGCCTTTTTGCGACCTTGCACATCAACATTGTACATAATACATGTGCTGTTGCCATGCGTTTCTCTGCCCACATCCTTGATCTGTTGGAAAGGAACGCTCAGAGGCTCTTCTCTGCTTGTCCGAAAAACCTGGAGAAGCTTAGGGGTTTGGGCTGGGATTTTGAGGACTGATTTCTTTGCTTTAGGAGTGTTGATCTTTAATCAAACTTTAATTCAACATGCCGGGGTGCTGCCAGAAGTCTCCACCTAGATGCCCACTAATTACAGCATCAGTTCAGCAGAGGAAGTTTTAAAGGGCTTGGCCATAAAAACATGTTCTTGGTTTAGAGACCCATCAACCCTTGAGGGGAAAGTAAAGCTCCTCCTGATGGTTGACAGAGGACACGGGGCAAGTTCACCACAGGGCTAGATTCAGCTTTAGTGTGTAGAGATAGGTGCATGGCCCTGCTCACAGACCAAAACCCAATTTCCAGGAAGGAATAAGGACACCAGGCAGTGCTGGTCCATCCCTCTGCCAGGATGCTTCCTGGCTCCCATGCTCCAGCGCCCCCAGCAGATGTATCAGATGTCTTGTCAAGTGAAGACAGTATACATGAGTTTACGGGGTTTAGAAAAGGCAAACAAGCTTCTTTCTGAACAGAAAAGCCATTTGATGTTGCTAAGCCAATGCTGGTCGGAGTGTGGCCTATAAAACAGCAGCAGCAGCACCTAAGCACATGAGGCATGCAGGTTCTCAGGCCCTTCCACAGACCTAGGCAACCAGGACCTCTTGCAGGGAGGGAGGTGCAGGAATATGCTTTTAAATCAGCTCTCCAGATCATTCACATGCCTTGCTGACATTTGAAAACCACTGTTAAACCTGTTCCCCAATCTCTGGTAAAGACGGGTATTGAAGAAAAACCTCATGTCTATAAACCAGGAAGCTCTAAGAATATTAATGATTGAGACACTTAAGTGTGTGTAAGTTTATGTCTAAAGGACACATAAAGCACAAACCACAGAGGAAAAGAAATAAATGGAACTTCATGAAAATGAAAAGCATCTAGTCATCAAAAAACACCACTAAGAAAACAGCCTACAGACTGGGAGAAAATATTTATGACACATATAGCTGACATGTACAAGAAGAGGCACTTCATAAAACAAGGTATAGAATGACCAATAATCATGAGCAATGGTGTTTAAAAGAATTAGTTGTCAGGAAAATGCAAATTAAAAGCACAATGAGATACCTCTGCACACCTATCAGAATGGCTAAAATTAAAAGGACCCCAACTATCAAAACTTAAGAAGATACTGGTTGAAATGTAAAATGCTCCAGTGGCTTTGAAAGTAATCTGGCAGTTTCTTAGAAAATTATACAACAGTCTATGATAAGATCCAGCAATTCCAGTCCTAGGTATCTGTCCAAGGATGGGAAACATGTATCCACACATTTGTAGTAGCATTATTATAAATATCCAATACTGAAAACATCTCAGATGCCCAACTTAGGAAAATGGATGAGTAGTTTTCTGATCTATTCATAAAGTGGAAGTCTAGTCAGCAATGAAATAAATTTTGATAAACATAATAACATGGATGCATCTCAAAAATAATGTAATGAGTAAAAGAAGGCAAACACCAAAAATATTTAAAATTTATATGAAATTGTAGAATAGTCATAACTAATCAATAATGATAGATATCAAATCAGTGCTTGTCCTGTGGGAGATTATCTGGGGAAGGTACAAGAGAGACATTTCCGGGGTGATGGGAATATTTTGCATCTTGATATGCATTCGTCAAAACTCATTCAATGGTAAATTCATTGAGCTTTTTACTCTA
This sequence comes from Myotis lucifugus, assembly GCF_000147115.1. Classification (NCBI taxonomy): domain Eukaryota; kingdom Metazoa; phylum Chordata; class Mammalia; order Chiroptera; family Vespertilionidae; genus Myotis; species Myotis lucifugus. The sequence continues at coordinate 3,151,318 of NW_005871104.1, read as the reverse complement.
TGTAAATTATGTATGTAAAATGGATAAGACATTTTTTCAGAAACTTCCATTTATTGAATACCCTGTCAAAAGTGCTATTCTGTTTAAATCTTTAAAGCAACTCTGGGGGTGGTGTTACTAGTCCTAATTTACAGATATGGAAACTGTTACTGTACAACGTTAGTTAAGTTGCTGAAAACCATATTGCTTGGTCATAGAAACAGAGTTCAAAAGTAGGTCCCTTAATCTCAAAAACATCTTAACCATCAAGGTATATCTTTGGCATACATGCCCCTGGTTCCATTTTTGATTCCGGGTCAAGGGTGAGGCAACAGTCCCCTGGAAGAGGCTTCCATAATGGCTAGTGGGGGACAGTGGTTATTAAATGGATGAATTATATATTTTCTGCTAACTTTAGGGAGGGATGAGATAAAAATTTAATAGCAAATGTTACTACTGCCCTCAGGGATCATTGGTTTAAAGCACTCCAACGCAGGTCTGTATTCTCAGTGTGATCCTTCTTGATTATGACACCTAATATAAATAGTTATATCAGAAACCATAAAGCATGCTAATTTAGAAAACATGATACCATGACTGGCAGAGGCAATGCCATTTAACAAAGCGCACTAGAGTGGGACTGCATGGGTTCAGATGTAGGCGTCTCCACATTCTGTTCTTGATGTAAGACCAATGGCCAGGCACTGACCTGCTGGTAGCCTCAGTCTCTTCATTTGCAGGGTGGGGATGACTCTCTGACTCTCTGATCTGCTTAACGTGAGCATTAAATAAAATTATGCTGGTAACGTGCTAGAAGGTGCTGGTCCCTTATAATCCCTGTATAAATATTAAGCTACTATTTTTGGTTTTAGAGATCATATGAGCGAGACACTTGTAAACAAGAAAATAACATGATATTCTGTTTTATGTGGCCTCTCGGAATCACTGTGTATCTATGCATTTGCTTCAGCTGAAAGCAAAATACTGTAGTTTTCTTTAAAAACAAAAAAACAAAAAAAGGTATCCATTTTATTAAAAGAATTTGGAAACTCTCAAAGAATGGAGCCTGTGGCAAAAAAAAAAAAAGCATTTAATTAAATGTCAGAAATTGTGTTGAGGAAAAACTGTCATTAAATGTAGATGTTACATTTTATCTGACCAGAGTTATTGAAAGGGAGCCTGAAACTATTTAGCACATTTAAGGGATATCAACAGGGTTAATTGTCTTGGGAAGGAGTGCTGAAGAGCTGAATTCCTTTATTCACCTCTCCAATTTGTGATATTGCCATACTAATTTCATGAGACTTGGGCATACGTCTTTAGTTTAGCTGTGCACTTATAGTCTCAATTTCCATAGAGTTTAAAAGCCAGGGATATGACAAATATGTGCAAGCTAACGGTGCTTTTTCTATAAAGTCCAAATTATTCTAGGATCAACCTGCTAGATAAGTAGAGAATCTCTGCATACCTCCAAAAATGGTCACAAAAGGGGAGCTGCTTTTGAGGATAGTTTTTGCCATTGTTTCTGATTCTGATTGTCACCAATAAGTGTGGGAAGGTGGGTATTTTGGGGTAAGAACCCTTCAGATACTGGCAGAGGGGTGTGTGTGTGTGTGTGTGTGTGTGTGTGTGTGTGCGTGCGCGCGCGCGTGCAAATGTTTATTTCCCCCTTTGGAATCTTTCTCATCAATAAAGTCTTATACTGGTTTTATGCAAGTGCTAGTGTTTATGTGGATCACCTCTGTGCTTGTCCGTTTCCTCTGGATGTGGAAAGGATGGTTTTTATATTGTCTGTGTCTCCCGGCATGTCAGCAGAACTGTGGCTCACTTATCAAGTCTTATGACGGTCCTTCTCCTGTGATTTTCTTCAGCCTTCACTGAATTTCCTCTGAAATTCATCATGCATTGAAAATTTCATCTCAGATAATAAATATCCTGGTGCCAAACATGAAAGCATCAGCAGAACCACTTTGGTGTGAAAGGAGAAGCCTCTTGCTGGGAAACCCAGAGGGTAGCTTTGCACAGCTGGCTTTGTTTGTTTCGTTATTCAGCCAATGTATGCCACGTACCTCCCGTGAGCTAGGGGTTGGGCCAACTTTGCTACTTCATATCTGCACGACACCTATTGACTCTTGGATTTCAATATCCTGATGTGTACAATGGGAGTTTGGATCAGGTAAGCCTTAGAATAGCCTAGATTTTACTGAATATCAAGTTTTATTTAGTTTTAGATAAATTGGTGATTAATGGTGATCCAACAACACTCTCTAGGCATGTTTAACAATTATCTGTAAGTATCGATTCCAACATGGAATATGAAGGTCCAAGCAGATTGACCTAAAGAAATTATAAAATTTCTATAAGCCTTCTTGTTCAGTTTTAGCACTTACTCTGTACTATGTGATTGTAGAATATCATTCATTGAGAAATTCTTATTTGAAATACAGTCTAATTTCCTTCTCTATATAGTCCAGAAGTTTTCTTTTTCTTTCTACCTCTTATAGTAGCTCTAATAAGGCTATTACATTTTATAGATGGGGAAACTGAGGAAGAGAGAGGTTAACAAATTAATAGAATAAAAACCTCGGATTTTGAGATTGGTCCCTTAAAATTAATGTAAAGGGCCCAACTCTACTCATAAGAATTTTTAAAAAATATATTTTTATTGATTTCAGAGAAGAATGGAGAAGGAGAGAGAGAGAGATGCATCAATGAGAAGAGTAAATCACTGATTGGCTGCCTCTTGCATACACGCTACTGGGGATCGAGCCCAGAACTCCAGCATGTGCCCTGACCAGGAATCTAAGCATGACCTCCTGGTTCCATAGGTTGATGCTCAACCCCTGAGCCACAATGACCAGGCAACTCGCAGGATTTTTAATCCTGAGCTAAAGCATACCTACTGAAGGATGCCAGCTTCAATGTTCTTTGATTCTGCTTCTGAAGGTGGCAGCAACTTTTCTGCCTTTACAGTTTTGTTTCTAATTCAAATAGCTGCCATTTTAAGAATAGTCTCCTTTTGACAGTTACTGAAGAAAATATTTGTGTTTCTCCCCTTGAGCACTGTGTGTTGTAGTGTTTGTTTACTTGGGCTGGATTTTACCCAAGGCCTTGAAACTAACAAAATCTGAGCTGTTGTGTTCAAAACCATGTACACATTCAGCTCTTTTTTTTTAAATATATAAAATTATACTAGTACTAGAGGCCCAGTGCATGAAAATTCATACACTGGAGGGGGTCCCTCAGCCTGGCCTGCCCCTTCTCACAGTCTGGGAGCCCTCAGGGGCAGGAGGCAACCTGGCTATCAGGGGAAGGCGACGCCCCATCACACCTCTGCTGCTGCCACTGCCGGCAGTGCAAGCCTCGACCGGCTCTGGTTACCTGAGCCTCTGGCGTCCCTGGGCGCTGGGCAGCTGCCATTCAAGGCTTGCCTGAACCTCGGGCTGGGGGGCTGAGGGGACTAGGCGCTGCCATCTTGTGGTTGTGGGCCATCTTTGATGGCGTGGCAGTCAATTAGCTTATTCCCTCCTTATTGGCTGTGGGTGCCGCCATCTTTGAGGGTGTGACAGTCAATTAGCATATTCCCTCCTTATTGACTGTGGGTGCCGCCATCTTTGTGACAGTGTGAGAGTCAATTAGCATATTCCCTCTTTATTACATATTTTTTTTTATTTTTTGCTGTCATACTGTGATAGCCTTGTTATTATTATTTTTATTTATTGTTTAAGGCAGGGGTCCTCAAACTACGGCCTGCGGGCCACATGCAAATACAAATATTTTATTTGTTCCCGTTTTGTTTTTTTACTTCAAAATAAGATATGTGCAGTGTGCATAGGAATTTGTTCATAGTTTTTTTAAAACTATAGTCCGGTCCTCCAACGGTCTGAGGGACAGTGAACTGGCCCCCTGTTTAAAAAGTTTGAGGACCCCTGGTTTAAGGTATTACAAATAATAGTACATATGTCTCCTTTATTTTTCCCCATTGACCTCCCCCCGGCCTTCCCTACCCCCCTAGTACTTGCCCCCCTGCCCCCAGTGTCTTGCGTCTATTGGTTGTGCTTATATGCATGCATACAAATCCTTCAATTGATCCCTTACACATTTAGCTCTTATTTGCTAGGTTAAAACACACACACACACACACACACACACACACACCATCACTGCCACTGTCGATGACAATGGCAAAATGGCCATTTTAACATTTCCTGAAATTTGACCTATCTTGTTTTTATAACTAAACTAGTATAACATAGGTTAAAAATCGATACACTGCACATTTACATCTACACGATGTACGATTTTCTCTTCAACTTGTTATTCTCCTTCACTTTGCTGCGAAATGCACCTCCACTTTCCCATTTTTTGTTTGTGATGCTTTCTCAAATGTTCACACCAGCATCTTCTTCATATTTAGCCAGGACCACAGAGTTGATCTATGTCTATGCCATATATTTTGGTAAATTTTGTGAGGATTAAACAGGAATAAATGTGGAAACACTTTGAAACTTCTAACCCCCATTGCTTAAAGAATCGTCCAAAGCCCTTAATGTACAATACACAATACCCCCATTTATATTCTGCCTTCTTGCATCATCTCTGCTGTTTTTCTACCCTCTGCCTACCCCCAGCCTTTCCACCAGCTACAGTGACCTTCTCCATGTTTTCAGAAATATGCCAGGTCTTTTTAAATCACCACTCCTTTGCACCTGCTGCTCCTTTTGACCAAAGTGCCCATCCCCACCTACTTCCCCTCAAAAAAAAAAAAGAAAAAAGAAAAAGAAAGAAAAAATATAGAAACCCCTCACCTTTTAATATTCAATTCATGGAGGTCTTCTGAGACTCCCTTGAGTCATATGTCACTCCATCCTTTTTAATCCATTGCATCTTTTTCACCTCTGCATTATAACTCTTCACTATGAAGAGAAGTCATTATAATTGTGTTTATAAATCAATCTCCGTTAATATAATGCAAGCTCTTCAAGATAGACATTCTTGTTCTTATGAATGTATCCTCTAGTTCCCAGCTTGGCCTGGCAGGTAGTAGGTACTCAGCAGATACTGGAATGAGGGAGGGTGGCATAGTATATTGTAGAATGTATTTAGTTTAGAAATAAGTCATTTTTCTCCTGGTTTATCGGTTCTCTTTGGGATTTCTTATTTTATTTTTGGTTATTTTTATGTTGGTAAGCTAAATCCTTATGGTTCAGAAGAGAGTCCATAAATAGCATCATGGAAAGGTAAATTATGAGAGTAATATAAGCCTGGAAAGGAGAATTCGTGAGGTTACCTCGAGAATGAAACACAGGGGCAGTTAAGTACAGTTGGTTGCTTCTGGTCAGGAGATTGAGGAAGTAAATGCTATTTTTTTATTTTTTGCTCTGTACTTGGTGTTCTTTTGGGGAAAACATTTATACAAAGGAATCCGCTCTGATTTCCAGGTCAGTGCCTACTGATCCTGAAAGACTAATTTGTCAAAGTATATTTAAAAAGTATAAGCATGACTCTATTGAAATATACAAGGAGTATATATCAAAGGTTTTATTCAACTCATTAATGAATGAGAATAATAGAGATAGAAAAGCTCAATCCAAGAGCGTTTAAAGTAACTAAGTATCTGTAGACCACCTCAAAAGGTGTTTGGAAATGAATTTGAATTAGAGACAAAACCAATTAGTGCTATGGAGAACTCAAACTGTAATTGAAATTTTCTTTCTCCAGGCTTTAAGACTTTGTTAGAAACTACCTTCTCAAACTCGATTGAAATAGAAACTATCAAAGTAAAACACTGGTTCATTCTCCTAGAGAGGTAAGAATCCTTGAGTGAGATTGTGGAACAGTGTGCAAGTCTCACTTTGTACACATTTCATTCTCTTGGTTGCCAAGTTTTGGATAACTTTTTTTCCTAAAAGAAGTTCAAATATTATTTCATGAAAGTTTCCCTTATCCTCTCAGCATGATTTTCTCTTGCTTTGCCTGTGTTTCCATAGCATACCTCTATCACAGCAATAACAACAGTTTTAAATTATTTGTTAATTGTTCTTTTTAAATTATTAATTGCTTGCTTTACTTCCCCACTAGAAGTAAACAGGCCTGTGTACAGGCCTGTTAATATAGTAAATTCTGTGTATAGGCCTGTTAACATAGTAAATTCTCAACGTATTTGTTGAATTAATGATTTCTGTGTACAGGCCTGTTAACATAGTAAATTCTCAACGTATTTGTTGAATTAATGATTTAAAAGTTTAAAACTAATTCAAAAGTTATTGGTTGTTTTTATAATGCAGAGATGGTAAAATAGAGATGGCAATGCAGGAGGAGGAGAAAGATCAGTAAGTGGATAGCTAGAAGGGAAAAACTCAAATCTCCTACAGAATCTGTTGATGTGGCAATTCTCAAGTTGTTCAGTAAATAGCTGGGTGAAACTCTGCTATCTATTAATGCAGCTACATTCAGATGTTAATGGAAATAGAATTCACATAGAAGTAATGCCAGGTGAAATGACCTATGGAAACTTCATCTCTCTTTATATCTTTTGTAAATCTTTCTTCATAATGACAAACATACTTCTTAATGAAACAAAAGGGAAGGTTCCAGGGCAAAAAATGCCCTCCTATTTACTTCATACCTGGGGCTAGGAAATGATGCCACTTGCACGTTTTTAAAACCCATGATCATCAACACTTTTTTCCTGCTGCTAGAGTGGCCCTCTCCCACACAGGCCATATGCAAGCACAGTGCCTGGAAACTGGGATGCCTTTTGGTTTGGTTCTTTTAGAAGAAAGCTTAGTATTCTGTCCAGCTTTAAACATCTAAAAACTTCTGACAAATCAAGAGAAGTTCAGTAGTCCTAACAGTGTTTGACATCTATGTGTGTGTGTTTTTTTTGTGTTAATAGTATATGCCCCCACCCCCTCAATCAAAGGTCTTTATTTGAAGCAGTTCCAAATGGGTTCCTGTTGATATAACTGGAACACCAGTTAAACTTAGCTACATGCTGATAAACACACTTAGGCAGATTTTTGAAGTTACTGTTCCGATGCTTCCAGGTGATCACAGGACACCAGAGCCCATGAGGACTCCTCAGCTGTCCTTGAACTCCTCCTCATGTTGAGTTTGACCACTAAGGGGTTCCACACAGAAGGTCAAGTATTACTTTCTATATGACTAGCAAAGGGTCCAGAAATAAGGTGGCATGGCAGATTAATGACCTTGAGGCATAGGAGGACCCATGCCCTGCCTGAAAGGGATTAGCACTACTCAGCTCCCGCTGGCTGTTTTGGGATACTGAAGTGAGCCTAAGGTTTTCAAGGCTATCTTTTATGAGACTGGAAATGCAGATTTTTATACACAGTCTCCTGATCTTCAGAATGGTCTGTGGACTAAGTGAGATGAACTGGCAGGCTCCGTCCACGTGGGAGCCAGTTTACCACCCAAGCCTAGGCGTGGAAAACAGGAGCCATATTTATAGCTTCCTAATTGGTCTCCCTGCAACCATCCCTATCCTCTCGTCTGTGCAATGGCAGCTAGAGTGATCTTTTTAAAATGCAGCCCTAATCACGTCTTCTCTCTGTTTACAACCCTTCGGCAGCCTCCTGTCAGAGTTAAAGGCTAAAGGCTTTATTAAGGTTCTGAGGCTCTTCCTGGTCTGCAGGGTTACACCTGCCGCCACACTTCACCTCATTCTTTCTGTCCCCTTTTCTGTGACTCTTTTGGTTCCCTAAAGCACATCACTAGCATCTCCAGCCTCTGCCAATGCCAGCCCACTACCTGGGATGCTCTTCAAGCCCCACCCCCATACTTGCTCTTCATTTAGGGAAGTTAAAAAAAAATCTTTATTGTTGAAAATATTACATATGTTCCCTTTTTTCCCCATAACCCCTTCCAGCTCACCCCCGTCCCTCACCCGAGGCCTTTGCCACCCTGTTGTCTATGTCATGGGTTATGCAGCTATGCATATAAGATCTTTGGTTGATCACTTCCATTTAGGGAACTTTTGTACACCTTTCAGGGCTCCCCTGTGCTGTAAGAGGACTTCATTAACCCCCTCCACTGGCCTGGATTCATCCTCTTTATATGCAGCCCATGTGCCCTGGTCCTCCGACATCATAATGTACCTCAGACCCTATCCTATGATCACGATTTTCTACTAAATCTTAGTTTTTCTTAGTGGACAGCAGGATGTTTGGATGGTTTATCTTCAGCACCCGCACAGTGTCATGTACATTGCATAGAGATGGATGAATATGCATTGACTTGGCCTTGAACTCCCATTGCCTGTGGTAAGCGTGGGAATACCGTGAGGGTGTATGACTGCAGAAGGGGGAAGCTGTGGCTTCCCCATAGTGATCTCTAGGCTGGTGTTTTCTCTCTCTCAGTCTGTGAAAAGCCCAGTCTTTGAGAGGAGGCAGTTTCTTGCAATGATTTTGCTTTTTCTATGAATGAACTTGTTTTGCTTTCTGAAAAATAGGTCTTAAATTGTTCTCTATTCTTCCTGAAATGCTCTCACTGGTCTTTTAGAGAGAGAGGGGGGGCGGGTAGTGAAGAGGAACTGAAAGGACTCTAAAGAACACAAGCACGTCGTCTAATTTTGTGTAGCCTAGTGGTTGAAACCTCTGTACCTCAAAGGCTTTTAACGGGAATAGAAAAATATGATGCCTTCAGTAGGCAAACATTTTCTGAAAAGAAAAACATAAAACATTTCATTCCTCTGCACTTAGACTAAGAACAGAGAAGAGCGTAAACAACTGAGTAACACAATAATATAAATCTAGATACATTGAGGGCAGCCAGTGGGGACAGATGGTCAAAGAGAATGAAGGGGATCCAGAGAGAAAGGCTGAGAGATAGATAAGAATTCCTACTTTCTTCTCTTTTGTATTTCTTTCCTCCCATGAGTGACATAGAAGTCCTGACAGCTGTAAATTGTTTACTGAGAGCATCATGGGATAGAGCGGTGAGCTGAAGAGGAGAGAGCCGAAATGCACGTGGTAGCTCTTTTACCTGAGTCATGATTGTACACACGAGTCATTCAAATCACAGTGCAGGAGCCACTGGCCATGTGTGGCTATCAGACACTCCAAATGTACACCACGAGTCCAAATGGAGATGAGTGCCAAGTGTAAAGTACACACAAGATTTTCAAGACTTAGAAATATATATATACTAGAGGCCCAGTGCACGAAATTCGTGCATGGGTACGGTCCCTAGGCCTGGCCTCAATCAGAGCCATATTCCCTGGCTACTGGCAGCCGGCCCCGCTCTCCACCGCCACCCACCCCCAGTTCCCCATTCACCATCGGGCGATTGGAGCCTACCGGTCGGGGGGGAGGGACCAAGAGGTTGTCTGGCAGGCCCTGATCACCCAATCGGGGCCTGCAGGCTGGGGGAAGCTCCTGCATTGAGCTTCTGCCCCCTGGTGGTCAGTGCACGTCATAGTGACTGGTCGTTTTACCCTTCATTGATTTGCATATTACCCTTTTATTATATAGGATATGTGTGTGTGTGTATGTGTGTTTGTATGTAATAAAATATCTCTAATGATTTAACAGCTTTATTGAGATATACTTCAATTGTGCAATTCACCTATTTCTCATATGTTAAATAATGATTATATGTTGAAATGGCAAAAGTTTTGATAAATCAGGCTAAAATATGTTATTAAAACAGGTTTCACTTTTTATTTTTATAGTTTAATGTGGCTGCATGAAAATTTAAGGTACAATACGTGTCTCATTATATTTCGATTGGACAGCTTTGACTTATAGATCAAATGGATTACAAGTATATGGCTGCTGCAGAAAATGCAATCAAAAACCCTTTAGCCAGCCCTGACTAGTTTGGCTCAGTGGATAGAGCGTCGACCTGCATACTGAAGGGGCCCAGGTTCGATTCCAGTCAAGGGCATGTACCTTGGTTGTGGGCACATCCCCAATAGAGGGTGTGCAGGAGGCAGCTGATTGATGTTTCTCATCGATGTTTCTAACTCTATATCCCTCTCCCTTCATCTCTGTAAAAAATAAATAAAATATATTTTTTAAAAAACAAAAAAACCCTTTAGCCAGTTGATACATATCCTTTGCAAAGTTAGACATTCTGTGGCTCTGCTTCTCTTCTTCTACTCTTAACCAAGAATATGTTGGGAGACAACTCTCTCTCTCTCTCTCTCTCCCTCTCTCTCTCTCTCTCTCTCTCTCTCTCTCTCTCTCAGATAGAAAATGATGTTGGTGACTTTTGATTAGCAAAAGTCATGAATGAAAATGGTATAATCCCCATTTTCTAGACGTAGACATTATATTTGTACCAAATGATGAATCTCATTTGGTACAAACATAAATCAGCTATATTTATGTCAGTTAACTTTTCCCAGATGGTCATAGCTAAGTGGCTGTATTTTCCTGTTCAAATGTTTCCATCGATGTCCTGGGAGCCCTGCTAGACTCTTGGAACTGATGTGTTTCATTCTTGCCACAAAGTTCTACATAAATAACTCCTCAAAGGACTGGACACAGTGAAGTGAGTCAAAAATTAATACTGTGCTGTTTTTTTCCTGGCAAAAGCAGGAACTTCAGTTCTCTTGTCGCCTGAACTGTGTATGGGAATCGAGGCTGCGATCAAGTTTTGTAGGTGCACCTAGGTTTTACATAGCTCTTTTAAAACTGCATGTACATTTTCTCTTATTATCTCTGTGAAGGAAAATAATTAGAAACCCAATCTTAAAGAAAATAAGTAAACTACCACTGGCACTCTTTAATAATCTGAACTCTCCTGAAATTCTGCTCCTTGTGGGTCTGAACTTTTCATTTCTTTATGCTTCATGCGATCTTTGCGTTGAGTAGACTGAGGGCAGACTAGTGGGTGACCTTGACCTTGCCTTGGCTGACCATGTCAGGGCCACCCCCAAGTGGAGGCAACTGTGCATATGCATGCCCAGGCCGTACTCATGACCAGGTAAACATATTTCCGAGCTATGTCCCATGCATCAGCATTTTCTTAGGTCCTTGGAGAGATTCCAGTATACAGCCAAGTTAGAGAAACACTGCCTTTAAGATTATCTAGCCCCATTGTTTCAAACACTGGGGAAGCAGCAAAACACTTGTACGCATGAAATGTTACGTGCAACCTCGGTAACAGCTGTGCTGCTCTCCGAAGCAAGGCTGGGTCTGAAGCCCACCACATGGCCTGTCCCTGGGTCCCTAACCTGCTTGGTGCCTATGGGGCTTCTTTGAAACCACAGGGCTCTCTGAAGCACCGATGGAAAGCCACCTTATGCGAAGTCCTCACTTGATAGGCTAGCACAGTGGTCGGCAAACTGCGGCTCGCGAGCCACATGCGGCTCTTTGACCCCTTGAGTGTGGCTCTTCCACAAAATACTATGTGCGGGCGCGCACATACAGTGCGATTGAAACTTCGTGGCCCATGCACAGAAGTCGGTTTTCGGAAAGGAGATAGATGAAACAAGTATACAAGATGAGTGTGGATGGGAGAGTTGGAAGGGGTCGACCTCAGTGAACGTACCTCAATCAGCTTGAGGACATTTTTAGCAAAGGCCAGCTTAGGAGTACCCTAATTCAGTTAATAACAATGTACCTACCTATATAGTTTAAGTTTAAAAAATTTGGCTCTCAAAAGAAATTTCAATCGTTGTACTGTTGATATTTGGCTCTGTTGACTAATGAGTTTGCCGACCACTGGGCTAGCACTTGCCCAAGGAGACCTTCTTTTTCTTCTCCCTTCATTCTTTCTCTTCCACCTCCCACTCTCTTTTTTCCAAAGACTGTAGCTAGTTTAGGTGCAGGAACATGATTCAAGTCTTATGTCTTGAATTGGCAGAGTGGCCTTGCCTCTCTTCACTCTCTTCACCTCAGACCCCCCCAAAGTCCTGGAGGCGGTGAGAAGCACACAACTCCCCAAGCACCAAGTATTGTTGGGGAATTGAATAAATGATGTCTGACAAATATGTATGCTGCCATTTTTCATATGCATGCAGATGCCACTGTGAGGAAAGGAAAATAATTTCAATTCAAAGTGTTAATGTATACATACCAGCCTTTTTTCATTCTGCATTTTATCAATCAATAACAGCAATATTAACAGCCCGTACTGAGCATTTACTATGTGCCACATGCTGCATTTAGTGCTTTCTGTGAGTGTTTTATTGAAGCATCATAAGAGCTCTAAGAGTAAAAAATGATTAATTATCTCTACGTGAGAAACAGAGTCAAGAAGGTTTAGTAATTGGCTCATTTTTATATAACTAAGGTTGTTCTGAGTCTAAAACTTTGCCCTTAACACTCCACATGCTTGCCTGCTTCTCAACAGATAACTGATAGAAATATTTTTTCAACAATCACATTTTTTAATCTTGAGAAATTGATTATGTAATATTTCAAGCATGAAGTATAGAGAATAATATAATAAACACCCATAAAATACCACTGTGCTCTGCCAAATCATAACGCTTGGTCATAATAGTTCAGATATTTTTTTTGTTGATTGTTGATTCTGTTACAGGTTTCCTCCATTCCCCCTGCCCCCTTTGCCTCCCTCCTCCCTGTCCCCGCCCCCTCCTTGGCCTCCACCACATTATTGTCTATGTCCATGGGCTATGCTTATATGCATATATATTCTTTGGTTGATTGCTTCCCATCCTCTCCTCTGAGATCTGTCAGTCTGTTCCATGTTTCCATGCCTCTGTGCCTATTTTGTCGGTCAGTTTATTTTGTTCATTAGTTTTCACATATATTTGAGATCATGTGATATTTGTCTTTCTGTGACTGGCTTATTTTACTTATCATAATAGTCTCCAGGTCCATCCATGCTGTCACAAGAGGTAACAGACAACCATTAGCAATATATCTTTTTCAACAACACATGTTCTTGTTTGTATTATTATTATTATTATTATTTAGAGACAGAGTAAGGGAGATGAATATATAGAGAGAAACATCATAGATCTGCTGCTTCCTGTACTCCCCCACCCCACTGGGGATTGAGCCCCCAACCTGGGCATGTGCCCTGATTGGGAATCAAACCAGTTCCTGGTTCAATGCTCAACTGCTGAGCCACACTGGCCGGGCAATCACATGTTCTTTTTAAAGGGATCTTCATTTTCAAGAGGGCTGAACATCACTGCTCTGCAGCATACTACTTTTTATGCTGTTCCCTGCTCTCTTAGTGAGTTTTGGACATAGCTCAACCCTTCAATTAATGAAAGGGTTACAAATCCCATGTCTACAAGGGACAAGGGGGAACATCCCACTAATGAGTGAAAGGGCTCAGTTTGATCTTAAGCAAACTGAAAGGTCTGTATTGTCATCTTATTTTTCTGAAAGATGGTGATCTCCCATACCAGCCTGTTATCCCCCAACCCTTTTGTTAGAAATGTAGCTACCAAAGCACTTCTCTTCTGCTTAAAAACAACAAAAGAAAGCTACCAAGAGCAAGGCAGTCAATGGCTGTAGCCATTAGACTTCAGTGTCAGCGATATGGTAGGGAGTGGTGGGGTTTGGGGTAGCCTGGAGTATACATGTCCCCCCTAAATGGGGCAGCCAATAATTCAGCTCTAAAAGATTGTGGGTGGTCCTGTGTATTCAGACCTTTAGTGTTTTCCGGAGAACCTAGAAAATTGGATTTTTATGTGAAATATTTCTATTTCCTCAAGTCGACTTAAATGATATAAAAACACTTGCAGAGGTCAAGCAAATGATGTTTTCAATCTAGTTCTGGCTTGGGGCTTCCAGGTCACAACCTTTGGAAGAAACAAACAGAAGCAAAATTGCAGAAAGCAGGACAAACCTAGCAATGTTGTCAGCTGGGCCTTGAACCAAAAGCACACAGGTTTCATTCATGCACAATTCCTGTACCTTCCAGGATCTCAGCTTGTCGCTGCTCTGTGTCAATGACAACAGGTGGCTGTAGTCCCTCCTTGCAGGCTGACTGGGGCTCTCAGTGACCAGGAGAGTTGAGGTAGCAGTGGGCATCCTGCCACGGCTCAGTTTCTCATTAACTTTCGCTGGCTGAGCCCTTCAGCATGCAGGAAACGGGCAGCGTGGCTGCGGAGACAGCACACCTCCCAGATAAGGGGAACAGAAGGTTGTGGGCAATGTTTTTGCTTCCTATGGTGGGAAAGCCTTCCAAGGAGCTATCAAAAAATCCATCGGCCTGCCAAAATTCTGCCTCATTGGCCAAATGTGAATTGATCTTTTCTGTGTTTACCAGGATATTTCCTCTTTCTAGCTATTTCAGTTTACTTTTTAGCGTTCCAAGTGAAATGGCAGACTCCAGAAGAGATGGAACTTGTAATGCAACTCTTTTTTTTGTTTTGTTAATACTCACCTGAGGATATTTTTCCTTTTTAAAAAAAAGAGAGTAGGAGGGAGAGAGTGTGGCAGGGAGAGGGAGAGAGAGAGAAACCTCCATATGAGACACAATGATTGGCTGCCTTCCACATGTGCCCCTACCTGGACAGGGGTGGAACCTCTTGCCCTTAACTGGGAATTAAACCCAAGACCCTTTGGTGCAAGGGCCAAAGCTCTAACCACTGAGTACACAGGCCAAGGCTGCAATGCAACCCTTTTGTGTTGCAAATATGTGAATTGGGGCCTATCCAGGAGAGAAGAAAGATGCAAAGGGTGCACTCTAAAGGTAGCCAGAAATGAACTGAGTCTTCCTGATTCATAGTTCATTTTCCAGCAACTCTCAAATCTGGCTGTGCCACAGAATCTCGTGAATAGCATTAAAACCCAGCTGTGCAGCTCATCTGGACCAACTGAATTATATACCAGGCAGGAGGACTAGGAATGTGTGATTTTGCAGGTCCCTGGCTCACTTTAAGGTAATCTTTCCATGGGCAGGTAGTTGGGAATCATTGACTTCTACTTGTGACTCCACACCCAGAGATGGGGTCACAACTGAATTTTAGTGCAGACATTCTTAGGACAACTCCCAGGACTCACCTTTCTCTGTAGTATTTGCTCTTAAGGCAGAATGGGTTACTTTTGCCTTCTGAGACAAACTCAAGAAAGTAGAAATTATTATACATTGTGTAGAAATGGTGTGTTGTCATGGATCCCTGATGCCTGACAAATTTTAGTTAAAGCGTGCTCAAAGCTTCATTGCATTGGAGATTCTAAGTTTTCATATGAGCAGCATTCCCAGGATCTCTTTCCGAGGCAAGGAGAAAATGCAATATCCAAACATACTGGTGAGCCTGTTTTTTGATAAGATGCTTAACTTGAGCCGCTGAGACATTGAATATCTTCTGCGGCCATTAATGACTGGCTGTCATCAGCACAGTGTAGGGGAGGAAAACCTCTCCCTCCCTCCCTTCTAGGTCTTGGGCTGGCCTAATAATGAGACTGCCATAAATGGGATTAATGGGAAAACAAATTTAATTTCATATTTTATGGAAGCCCATAAAAATATTAGATTCAAAAGTAGTGACCAAAGCAGGCAGGTTTTATACCTTTTAGACAAGGAAGCATTACATTTGTGAAAAATTAACCATGCAAAGAGGTTTTGTCTTGGGGTGGTAGATTAGGAAAGAAATAACAAGGTTTGTTTATATGGCCTTTTCAGCCCTCTGTTCCCTACGATGATAAGGATGCCTTCTCGCCTCCTGGTACAGGGAGGGCACCTGTCACAGGGGAGATTTATTTCCTGGTTTCAGGTGCACAGGGGAGGTCAGGGTGTCCTTCTTGTCCTGGCTGTTTCTCAGCTAACTTTAATGCAAAATAATCCAAGTGGCATATTTTAAGGTGGCATATTCTCCTCCCCTTCAATGGTAGTAATTAAATAGTCTGTATGATTTACTGAGTCCTAAGTCCTGGTACTGGACTAAATGCTTTTAAATAAATTATCTCTTTTACTCATTATGGGGTGTGAGTATTGTCTTCACCACTTTACAAATGAGAAGACTAAGACTCAGGTGATAAAATTCGCCCTGTGAAAACACAGTTGGGACTAAGCAGAGCCAGGTGTTCAAGTTCAAAGCTGGCCCCTCTGTCTTATGCACAGGTCTAGTGGATGACTGGCCATTCAAATTCCTTTACAAAGACCTTCAGTCTCACCTTCTCAGAAACTTTATCCACCATTGTGCCCTCACCAAAACTTGGCCATGGACCCTAAAAGTACTGGAATGCAGTATTAGTCGGGGGTAAAACATTTCCCCACGTATATACAATCGAAAGACAGACTGTGCACATCATATGTAAACAAGAAATTTTCTTCATTCTGAGGGTCTTCTCTTCCCTGTGGGAGCAAAGCATGGTCTGCAGTTCTGTTTCACTGACATACTCCTGACTTTGATCATTCATGCTGCAACACAGTGGAATTTGAATATGGAACTTTTTATTAAGGATACATTAAAAGGAAGCAGAATTAGTATAATAGTAAAGTGTTTTGACTGGATCCTTTGGTTGGGTAACTTCCTGTTTGAAGAAAATGTGATCCAAATCACAGTTTTATGAGTATTTGATTTTGGGGATTTTAAAGTCATGTAAAAATCAAAGCTTTAACTTCTGAATTTACATACAAATTTTGAAATAATGTGAATTGCCAAAATTAACATTATTCAATAAATGGATAATCTTGCCAGCTGATGTGGCTCAGAGGTTGAACGTCGACCATGGTTTGATTCCCAGTCAGGGCACATGCCTGGATTGCGGGCTCGAGCCCTAGTGTGGGGTGTGCAGGAGGCAGTCAATCAATGACTCTCCCTTATCATGGATGTTTCTATTTCTCTCTCCCTCTCCCTTCCTCTCTAAAATCAATAAAAATATATTTTTTAAAAATAAGTGAATAATCTCAAAGTTGGTGATTATTTTTGCATCATGATGTCAGTTTAACCAGTAAACCAAAAAAATCTTGTCATTATTTATGAAGGTTGGCATTCAGTTATTTGAGTTTGAATTAACATGCATGCTCCAGGTAGCTATTTTTCTTTGGGCATTTCATGGTTGATAGAACCTCTAAGGTGACTTAGGTTCCTATTGATGAAAAGGACTATACATTGGGTGCTAGAGTTTCAGATAATAAATCTAGTGTTCTTTACTGAGTTACGCTCTGGTCCACCGTGTCCACATCTATAGAACACGGGTGTTGAATTTTATTGGATAGTCTCTGGCAATATTCCTTTCTCTATCCTTCCACCAATCCCCACCAATACTAGACACTGTTTGGCATTCCCCATGTGGAAAGAATGACTTTATCTGTGGAGTCAACTGACCAGAGGAAAGTTCCCTTGTTTTTCCATATTACAAATCAGGACAAAGCAGGGCACAACTGCTTCTAGTCCTGAAGGAGCATGGGGACAGCAGCAGAGGAGTAACTAAGCTAACCCCACTCTGCTCCTGCTCCCAGACCTCCTGCTAATGCCCCCTATAGGCCAAATCTACCCGGAAGTGTTGAGGACCAGGGAGCCCATTGAAGAAGTCCCTGCAGACCAGCTCCCGGGGCATTGGGCCCAACAGAGAAGGCAAGAGTCAATCAGCAAGGGTGAGTGGGAGAGATTCATTACCCTCTTTGCTCAATTGTTGATGAATGTATTTAGCAGATGGCTTAGAGTCAGGAATCTGGAGGGGATTGCACGCACCTAGACTTGGAAACTTATCAAAATCACACGGCATATTAGAATGATGGAAAGGACTAGAATTGAGATCTCCGAGCTCTGACTGCAAATCTCAATTTGTGTTGCACCAGCTGTCATTGAACTTCACGTCATCTTTATTAAATGTGTGGATATGAGTGATGCAGTTTGTTTTTTGAACCATTCTTCAAAGTAGAGCACTTCTCATTATGGTTTCAAGAAGCAGCATACTATCTTCCAAATGGATTGGGATTTGGAGGGTCCATCCCAGCTCCGCAATTTTGATTAATAAAGCTTATAAGACTAGCACTCTAAGCCTCTTCTCCACCATTACAGCAGTGGCAATATCTGTCCTGCCAATTTCACAAGATTATTTGGAAGATCAAATAAAATCATCAAAGAGCCTTATAAAATGTCATGTGCTACAAAAATGTATGGTTGTTAATCACCAGAATACAATCATAAGTAAAGGTTATCAATCTTAGTTAAAGAATAAAAATATGTAAATGTCACTTATTTTTTATGCTTGGCATATCTATTAAGTACTTGAATTATTTAAGCTTTACATTTTAAAGAGGTGATCAATTTTTAATGATCAATTCTTTGAGATTAGATTTTAGGCAAATGAATAAAAAACTAGTCACAAAAAATTAAAATCCCAAACACTATGTGTACAAACACTATGAGAAGTATTTTTGATTATCAAGAAAAGGGGACATATTTTCTTTATTAAGTATCATGGAAGACTGGAGTTTGGGAGACAATAGGAAATGTTTTATAAAGACTTTAATTCTTTTTTTAAAATAAATTTTATTGATTTTTTTACAGAGAGGAAGGGAGAGGGATAGAGAGTTAGAAACATCGATGAGAGAGAAGCATCGATCAGCTGCCTCCTGCACACCCCCTACTGGGGATGTGCCTGCAACCAAGGTACATGCCCTTGACCAGAATCGAACCTGGGACCCTTTAGTCCCCAGGCCGATGCTCTATCCAGTGAGCCAAACCAGCTAGGGCAAGACATTAATTCTTTATCAAATTAATCTTCATTGTGATTCACAGCATTAGATCAATGTACATATTTTTATGAGTAAGTCTTTAAGTCAAAATTTTCACCAGTGTTTCACAATAAAATGCAGTAATTAAGTGATGAATAAAACTACCTCAAAAAAAAATGAAATGTATCCTTAACTAAGTGAAATTAAAAAAATTATAATATGAAACTAGAAGGAAATAAAATCTACTTTTTAAAAGAGGGTTTTATTAGTGTTCAGATAAAGATCTATCCCAGCATCAATCTTATATATACTGATTTGAAATTTATAAATAATTGATCTCTAGGTTTTTTTTATTAAAAAAGCTTTACTTCTGATATTTTATTCTATCAGATCTTTTAATGAGCAATGAAGTAAAAATGTCACATAATTACACTTACTTGAAAATATTCTTTTCAGTTTCACAGACATTTCTGTAATAGTCATATAAATCAGCAACCATAATAAATTAAATCCAATTATTGTTGCCTTCAGTTCATGCAAGAGGGTATCTCTTAATTATATGTTCTTTCTTTAACTATATTTCCTAAGATGACACATTTTACTTTAAGATCTGGGGGGAAAAATAAATGAACCTTTTTAGTTTCATCATTTAGCATTAAGTAGCATGTATGCCCTTCACCTAGGTTTACTAACACTGAACTTGATTTAAGATTATTCTTTGCCTAATCTCCATGTGTACCCATCTTCATCTTACTATGCGAAGCCACCTCACTTGATATTTTCTAAATAATTCCTCCCAGGTATCGCTCTTATTCTTGCCTCTTCCCTCAATTTCTTCTCTGACATCAGAGGTCAGCAAACTTTTTCTCTAAAGAGCCAGAGTGTAAATATTTTAGACTCTGTGGACCATAAGCTTTCTCTTCACATGAGAGAACAGCCACAGAAATATGTGGATTTACGTCCGGGCCTTGCCTTTCATCATGATGTGTATTTTTATTTATGAATACCTATATCTTTCTTTCTAGATGAATATTTTTGAAACTAAGGGAATCAATGATCAAACATATCAAATATTGGAGTTTCTATTTTATCTTGAAGGCACTGAAAAGCTTATAAGAAGAATAGAGAATGAGATCTACTATTTTTGTGTCTCACTGTGTATCACTGAGGGTTTTCTCTTTGTGAAGTTAGTTGGTGAATTTCTCAAATTCTACTCAACCAACACCTTGTTAGCACACATTTATGAAGTGCTTACTTTTTTCCAGGCACAGTACTAGGAATTGTATGTTTGCACGCACAGCAAATTCAGAGCTATGTCTTTCGTCTTTATCTTATGGGTGAGGAGACTGACAGGTCACTCAGTGACCCAAGGGCACACAGCTGATGAATTGGAAAAATGATACTAAGACTGTGACATCAGAATCCATGCTCTTCTATATTAACTTCTTAGCTACTGGTTATTCTTTCTCATTCTGTTATAAAACAGGAATGAATGATACAGAGGAGGTGGGGAAGCCACTATATTTTTGTAGTATAGATACAGACACTTTCCTCTTTTTCTTTTTCCTGAATGGCTTTTAATTTTGAATCACAACTGTGTGTTTCAAGCCCTTAGGCAAAGGATTTTCATGAAGTTTGAATTTTTAACGTTTCTGAATATGGCAACTATTTAATTCATAAGCTATAAAGTTAGAAGTATAAAAGTGTGATTTTTTAAAGTTACTTTTCCAGCCTCCCAATCTGATACGGCTGGCTAAATTCAGTCAGATATAACTATTTGTTTTTAATTTCAGGTTAAGGTTAGGGTTTCCCCCTCTCTTTCATTCCTTACTATAGTTCATTTTAGGGACCAGGTGCCTTAGTCTATCTTGATTCTCTAGGAAGTCAATTGTGTGACAAAACATCCATATTAGTGATAGCCCACTGTGTGGTCCCAGGGTGGTAAGAACGAGAGAAAAGGAAACATTAACCCAGGAAGGAGATAAGCCAATACAAGTTGGTAGATTACAGACCTGGCTCCAGTTTGGCAAATGAACACAGATGACTCCCTTCCATAATCGAAGGTTTGTCTACATTTCTGGGTGTTGTCAAACAGCCTCTCTAGGCAACTCCTGGGGAAGCTACATCTCAGTCCAATGAGCAGTATTTCACTTGAGTCTAGGAAAGAAGCAGAGCCTGTGTGATCGGCTGCCATCAGGCTTGGGAGCCAGAAATGCTGAGCTGCCTGGAATGGGGATGTGATGGATGTGGGGTGAGGCTGGGAGTTACTAGATGAGCCATGGTGGTAGTGGCCACAGCAGTCCATTGAGCAAATGGCCCAGGACCAGGGAGGCAGGTAGGGCTGAGGAAATCGGATGAGGAGCACAAACGAAGTCCAACAAATAGGACTTTCCATATATCTTGGCATTTGCAGGGAAGTGGCCAAACTGGTTTTAGATTTGACTCTCTTCATTCTGGTTTCTGCCGAGATGTCCAGACATCCTCTCGAGTCCTGCTCTGGTCTGTGAAGAAATGCCCCTTACCCGTTTCCAACCCCTTTCATTCTGAGGACTCTTTGGACCTCCAGCTTATTCCCTCAACTGATGCTCTCCCTGCTCAGGGTGTGGGCTGGGATGATGCCTGTACTGTTTCCTCAAGTTGCCCTGGGTCTCTGTGGGGTGATTCATATGCACATTAAACTACTGGCTTAGGGAAGATCTAAAACACTCTGCCTGCCCAATCCCATGCAGGACGTGGGCCACAGTTGCCTTCTGCTCTAAAATCCTTAAAACTAAATCTGATTATATAAACTTCACACACGCCGAGTCTGGGGGGAGGAGGCAAGGCAGTTCCTCATCCCATTAACATCTGATGGTCTTAGTTTTTATCAAACTTCCCTTCTCTCCTCAAGAGATTCCCTTTTCTAGGTTTGGATGGTGGGGATTGGAGTGGGAATATAACCAAGCTTTTCTCTACATACGTTTTTTCCTGTCACAGGGAGATTTCAGAGACTTTTAAACTTAGCCCATCATTTTAATGTCTCTTGTGCTACACTTTCTCCCATTTGGAAGATGCTGGATTCCACTTTCCTGAATGCAAATCAGGAGGAAACACTAAGGCAGCGGTTCTCAACCTGTGGGTTGTGAACCCTTTGGAGGTCAAATGACCCTTTCACAGGGGTCGCCTAAGACCATCCTGCATATCAGATATTTACATTATTATTCATAACAGTAGCAAAATTACAGTTATGAAGTAGGGACGAAAATAATTTTATGGTTGGGGAACTGTATTTAAAGGGCCAGAAGGTTGAGAACCACTGTGCTAAGGGAATAGGAGTTCAGGGGGAAGGAAAATGCTTAAAATATGCGTATCATGTCTCACTTGTGTAGGCAAATTGAGGAATAAGGCAAGTGGGGGTGAAATCCACTCCTTTTGAGAATCATGTCTTGAGATACCAGGTCAGGGCTGATGGCTCCATGGGACCCCATCAGACCTCAAGGAGGAATCAAGAGCTTGGTAGTATCCTTCACGCTCTCTCTCTCCAGGACCATAATGAATGCTGTCATTAACCACAGCCATTCTCCGGATAGGGAGATGTGTTCAGTCCCCCTCGGTGCTTGCTGAGCTTTCTCCACTCAGCATAACACCCTATGGTGCTAGTATAATTGCTTTTTTTCTTCATTTCTTACCTCAGGTGCTACGTTCCATTGGCTCTTTATGCTGAAATTTAGTCCTTTAGCATCATTCGACAAGCTCTCGGAAGTATGCATGAGCTGATTTCTGAGTTGGGAATCTACCCATGTAGTTATCAAAAGAAATCATTTACATGTTCTGCACGTATGAACTTCGCCTGCCTCAGAGAAAGGCAAGGAAGGAAAGCTAATAGAATGTGATAAAATGGCTAAAATAAGTCTATTTACAGTCCTGCTGCTCTTAGAGCGGAGATTTAAATGTAGCCACATCGTCACCCATAAATGTAAAAGTGTATTTGAGCAGAGAATGGGAGCTGAGGGTTGTTTTTGGACTTGAGGTTCAATTTTCCTGTTGGAATAAATATTGAAGCTTAGGTTGACTGCATTGAAAATGCTATCAATTGTTGTGCTGGCTTCTTATTCTCCTTTCATTGGATTTTAATCCACAGGATGCGAATGTGTGGGCTTCTTTTACCCCCTTTTCATTTTCTCTCTGCCTTTTCAGCATCATTCTCCATGCCCATCCTTACAGCTCCCTTCATGCAAAGGCACTGAACCCCGGTGTCAGCATCATTGTGTCACACTGGGGAGCTGGGACTGCACCTCTGACTGTTTGCACCCTGCTCCTACCCATGCTGGCAATACCACAAGCAAGGCAGACATGGAAACGCCTCCCATTTATATCCATCTGGTATTTGGGCCTAGTACCGAATATGAATGGGTCTTGAATTGTATTTCCAAGTCATTATTGAACTCAAATGTCATTCGTAGAGGGTGAATTTTAAGTAATCATTACCTTTCTGGTCTTTCCAATATCAAACCAAAACACATTGGCTGATGCAAGTACATATTGTGTACAGATAGTGTGCGAGGCTTTCCAAGGGACACAACTGGACAGTGTGGGTCCCAGCTCTCCAAGTTCTCATAAATGACTTAGAGAGGCAAGACATGTGCGACTGTCTTTATAAATTCATAAATAGCTCAAAGATTGGGGTGACTGACAAATCACTTTCCTCAGTTTTGTTCTTTGGAAAATTGATGTGGTAATGTTTTCTATTAGAGTTGTTGTGTTGATTAAAAGAATTAAAATATGTGAGGACATTTGATCATATAGTAATTGCTCAACATATTCTATATGTTTGTGTCATATATGTATGTGTGTACATGAATATATACACACATATAAATGTATTTTTATAATTGTAAAATGTAAATTGTATAATTTTTGTATTTATAATGCGTGCGTATATTAGTGTGTGTGTGTATATATATATATATATTATTCAAGAGACCTCACCAGATAGTATAGGCTTAAGAGTCAAATTGTAATGGTTGCAAGGACTTCAGAAGCTCAAGAGGAAAAGAGTCTTTAAGGCTGCACTTTTCCAAGTTCTGTGGGGGTAACAGGAATTTAGTTGGGCCAGTAAGAACGGTTTGCAATAAGGAGGGGCAGAAAAAAACATACACTTGCCAGTGTACTTTCTAAGTGCTAGTAAGTTCCTTTATGCTCCCTCTGCCCTTTAATCTTCTTTAAAAATATATTTTATTGACTTTTTACAGAGAGGAAGGAAGAGGGATAGAGAGTTAGAAACATCGATGAGAGAGAAACATCGATCAGCTGCCTCCTGCACACCCTCTACTGGGGATGTGCCCGCAACCAAGGTACATGCCCTTGACCAGAATTGAACCTGGGCCCTTCAGTCCGCAGGCCGATGCTCTATCCACCCCGCCAAACTGGTTAGGGCTGCCCTTTAAACTTGTTTTTCAACACCGTGTAAAATAAAAACTCTTTTAAGAGAAAAGGACTAAGATGGAATCTCTTCCAGAGATATCCACTTAGCAAAGAAATTATTCAGCCTACATCCTTTAAGAAAGGTATTTTTAACACCTTTTTTTTTAACTTTAAAATGTTATTTTTGTGTTGCCAAATATGCAAGTCGAAGGAGCCCAGATGCAGTGCACTGCCTGAGAGTCTGTTGATTTTTCTGGTTGAATACTTGAGCCTTCAGGTGAATAAACTGTTAGGAGTGGCCTGAACCTGGCTGGTATTGACAGTTGCCTTCAGCCCGCACATACAGGTTTCAGATATCTTTGAAATATTGCTCTCTAAGGATAAATGCTTCAGACTATTTGAACGTTGCAGATAGGCCCTTTTAGGAAAAGCACCACAGCTTCCTCAGGTTTATGTACTATTTTTTGGGGTCGTAAGTATCTTTTGACGGTGAAAATTTAGGAATAGACACATTTTCTTCGCTGTGTCTGAAGAATTTTAGACCAGTGCACCTTGCAAAGATTTTCTAGAGGAATTTAGGAACTAGTCAAATATTTTTTGAGGGAGATGCTTAAGGTATGACAAGATGGTATTTTTATTCCCCTGACTTAGCTTTGTGGGAGAAATATTCCTTTAGTCTTCTTCTCTCGGCAGTTTCTTAATCCCTGAGATGCTCATTTCTTTCTCTTCCCCTGCCTGGTATCTGTTTAGCCTTTTCAGGATTATCAGGGGGCTCCGGAGTTTAATTGACATTTTCTTATTACTACATACGCCTTGTTTCCATTACTATGTCATTGAAATAGATCACTTTAGTGTGCCATTAGAAATAATACTAATTGTTGCTTGATAGGGACACAAAATAAACCATGTAGGAGAGGCTGCAGTGCCCATAGCTTCCAGGGTGTGATGATGACGCTGGGTTTACCCAGAGCAGCTTAGAGCAGAGCTGTCAGATTCACCTGAAAAAGGCCTTAGGCCAACCTGGCCACTGATTTAGGATATAAAGCCCAGGGGAAGTGTGTGTGTGTGTGTGTGTGTGTGTGTGTGTGTGTGTGTGTGTGTTGGGGGTGAGGGGTGGGGCTCAGTTAGACAACTTTGGATTTTCTCTGCACTCAGTGCTGCTCTACGTTACTCACATCCTTTCCACGAGAAATGAACTTAGTCACACCTGGGACACAGTGTTCTTCATTGTCACAGTGTCCATCTCCCTAACTTGTAAATTGTTCTCACACCTGCACCATAAAGGCAATTATACCCCACAGTGAGGCAGCGATCTTAAGCTTTTCTTTAGTAGTCTTTCTCTCTTTCTCCCTCTCTCATTCTCAATCCTTTTCACTGCCTTCTCCACTCTTCTCTGATTTATCTCCCCTCATTTTCAGGCCGACTCAGACCACACTCAGGTTCAACCGTCCGTCCAGTCACCCTGGCTGCTCTCTTTTCTCTCTGTTCTCATGTCAGATTCATTTCAGAGCATCCTCCTGACTTCCCTTCCCACTGGACCATCTACATTTGCTCCCCGTGACTCTCTGTGGTGTTCATTATTCCTATCGTACCCTGCAATTTCCCTTCCCGATATTTACAGTAACTTTTAATTCTGTGTTTATTTGTGTGATTACTTGTTTGATGCTATTATTCTACACTGGATCACAAGCCCCATGATGGTAGAACTGTCTGTTTTCTCCTTGTTGTATTCCATAACAACTGCAATAGAGCTTTCTATGTGGTAGGTGTTCATAAATCTTTGTTGGATTCATGGATGAATGAATGCATGGATAGATGAATGGGTGGATGCATGGATGGGTAGGTCACAGACAGTTCATTTTGGTTGTTTTCAGGGAGGCAGTGTGGTGGCGTGCCTGTCACAGTGTGTGGACTTGATTTCCAGCTCCATCTCTCAGCTCTGACCTTGAGCAAGGGACTTCAGCTCTGTCTCAGAGAAATGGAAAAAAACAAACAAACAAACATGATAGGATGATTTTTGAGGAACAAATGAGATCACCCCTATAAAGCATTTACCAAATACCTAGCACGAAGTAAATTAGCATGTGGTAACTAGGAGAAAAATAAAACCATTGGTTTTTCCTATCTTGTTAGAACAAGTAAATACTCTTTTTTAAAAAAATTCTTTATTGTTTAAAGTATTACATATAGTATCACATATGTCTCCTTTTTCCCCATTGGCCACCCCACCCCCAGCATATGCGCTCACCCCCCTAGTGTCTGTGTCCATTGGTTATGCTCATATGCATGCATACAAGTCCTTTGGTTGATCTCTTACCCCTTACCCCACCCTCCCCTGCCTTTCCTCTGAAGATTGATGGACTGTTTGATGCTTCTATGTCTCTGGATCTATTTTCATCAGTTTATGTTGTTCATTATATTCCACAAATGGGTGAGATTATGTGATATTTTTCTTTCTCTGACTGGCTTATTTCGCTCAGCATAATGCTCTCCAGTTCCATCCATGCTGTTGCAAATGGTAAGAGTTCTTTCTTTTTTTACAGCAGTGTAGTATTCCATTGTGTAGATGTACCACAGCTTTTTAATCCACTCATGTGCTGATGGGCACTTAGGTTGTTTCCAAATCTTGGCTATTGTAAATTGTGCTGCTATGAACATAGCAGTGCATATGTCCTTTCTGATTGGTGTTTCTGATTTCTTGAGATATATTCCTAGAAGTGAGATTACTGTAGTAGACTAATGTTGGGCAATTTTATTATTTCAATTGGCAATATAATTTGGGGGGCTTAGATTGAGCAAACTGGAATATTTATTTTTATTTTATTTTTAAAATATATTTTTATTGCTTTCAGAGAGGAAGGGAGAGGGAGAAAGAGATAGAAATATCAATGACGAGAGAGAATCATTGATCAGCTGCCTCCTACACACCCTCGGCTGGGGATCGAGCCTGCAACCCGGGCATGTGCCCTTGACCGGAATCAAACCTGAGACCCTTCAGTGCGCAGGTTAATACTCCATCCACTGAGCCAAACCGGCTAGGGCTGCAATATTTATTAAACTCCTTGGGTGGAAAGGTCAGTTTATTTTCCTCCTGTAGAGTTTCACCACCCTGAATGAATGCATCTCTCCCATGAAAACCCGAACCTTCCCCTCACTAACACCCTCCTCCCTGACAAGTGAGTAATGCCATTCCTCCTGACAGGCCCCCAGCGCACTTGTTTTACTTGCTAACGTGAAAGAGAACCAATGCACCTAGGGTGTGCTATTAAGAAAAAAACCCGTTTGTTTTTATTTGTTCAACCTAATAATCCTTGTAGGGAGCTTCACTGTCCCCATTGGACAGATAAGAACCCGGGCCTGGACTAATGAAGTGCGCTGGCAGTTCACTGTAACAGAGATGTATGGAGCACTGCTCTGGGCCAGGCGCTCTGGGAGCTGAGGAGACGAACCGGGCGGGGGTGGGCTCGCAAGGAAAAATATGCAGGTGCCCTCAGCCGGCACAGGGCTGGGACCAGGAGTCTTTGCACCGCCGTCTGCACATCCTCGCGGTGGTGAGTGTGGCAATGCAGGAAAGGAGGCTAAGGACGTCTGTCCTTGTCAGTAGGAATCAAAACGGCTGACAGGGGACACACCTGATCTCCAGGCCCAATAAAGCACTTCCCCGCCTGACAGCAGTTCCTAAAATGTGGAGGCCTCCCCACTCTCTCACTGTCAGAACGTGGGAACTAATTGCCCCCAGGCTCCTTGATTATCTGCAACCCAGCTGCTGCTTTGACCACTTGACAAATGAACTGGCCTCCTCGGAGGAGGTTTGTTTACACACAGCGGGGTGATTATTGCTGAGTAGCTGCAGGCCTACTTACTGAGCTCACTCCTCTCGGGCTCCTGGGCTTTGGGGCCTGGGTATTGTGTGCTGTCTTCTCCTCTCATTTCCTTCTTTACACAACCACAGGCTTTGTTACCTCTTTCTTCCTTGGGGTGGAGGGACAATAACTTTCATTATTTAAGCCTCCGCAGATCACTCGGACTCACTGAAGGTAATTTCTTCATCTGTACAATGGAAATAATAGCCATCTTAAAACCTGCCTCAAAGGGTTGTTAATGAGTCAAATATGAGGAATCCGATTTTTTTTTCTTCTTGATTTATATTGTGGTTGGAGGGGCACAAACGATACACAAGCAAATAACTATATAAAAATGTCAGGTCGTGAAAAGAGCTGTGAAGAAAAATAAAGCAGGGGATGGAGGAGTTGGGGTGGGGTGCTATTTCAAACAGGGTCAACAGAAGGTTGCCCGAGATAGCAATGGCTCAGCATGTGAGTTCTGGAGGGACATGTTCAAGTGGACTAAATAGCATGAGAGCCTGTGCAAAGGCCCTGAGGTGGAGGCATGCTTGGCTTGTTGGAAGAATAGGAAGGAAGCGGTGTAGCTGGAGCTGAATGAACGAAGGGGAATTGGTAAATGAGTCATCAGGGAGGCAGAGGAGGGGCATATTTCAGACCATGTAGAACCTTCTGGGCCTCAGCCAGAATTGTGGGTTTTATTACAAGTTATGCAGAAAGCCATGGCGGGCTGTGGGCAGTCATCTGGCATGATCTGGTGGACGCTTGCTGAGTGGGAGGGCCCTGTGCGAAGGCACATGGGAACCGGGAAGGCAGTTGCTAGGTCGGGTCTGAGCAGTGATGGGTCTGCTGTTTCTGAGATATTAAATGGCATAATCTGATGGAGATCTAGAATTTCCAAGCACCTCAGAGAGCTGAGGGGGATACAGGTATTGGCTAGAAGGCTCCCCACAGGTGGGTGATCAGGAGCTTCTTATTCAGGCCCTAGAGAACCTGCACAGGTGAGGGCTGCGGGGAGGTAGAGTCACAAAGGAGGAGTCGCCAGGCCTTAGCTGGTTAGTGAACTGTTCATACACAGCACCATAGAGACACCACAGAGCTAATCAGGCCCTGAGCGCAGCTCCCTCTCGGTTATGAGGTGGAGTAAGGGTTTCTTTTGGGCCCAGTACACAAGTAAGGAAAATCTCTGAAATATGTTTGATTGCTGAGAGAAAACTAAATGTCAAGCCAGAAAAAAGATGAATTTCTCTCATGAGACAAAGCTTGCATACCTTGCTTGGGGAAGGGGACTAGAAGCAGGATGAGGTCAGTTGGAAAGTGAAGAGCAGGAATTTCTTTTGCCCACCTGCGTTGCAGGGGGTCCATTCTGACCCTGCTAGGCATCCAAAGCCCTTGGCCAAGCGTCTTAGCACAGCAAGTCCTCAGTAAATGTTACCACTTTGGTTCCAGCCGCAGTAAGAAAGAATGGAATGGCAGGCAGATGACACCGTTCCCAGCACTCCCCCGGAAACCAGTGCTTGTGTTACAGGCAGAACTTCGGAAATTAGGCCTGATCGGTGACTTCTCTCTGACAATCCAGTGGTGCCAGGAAGCCTGTGTGTAGTCCTCCTTGCTCTGCTCTAGCTACAGCGCAGTGCCAGGTAAAATGAATTAGGAGGAGGGGCGTTAGAACATCAGTCACATCAGGAAAGTCATTCGTTAAGTCAGGCAGAGACCAGCACCTCGTTACCCTCCTGCCCTGGCCAAGCTCCAGGCTGTGATCATGTTCCATCTCCCCATCCATCCTCACGTGGCTTTTGCAGGAGAAGAAATTGCTGCTTTTCCATAGTTCTCCACAATAGCTTTCTCTTCGCAGGGCTTGGAATTACTTCTTGGGTGGACATTTTTAAAATGCTGCCAGGCATCATCGGTTAGGTGTCCTCTTAGGTCGTTTCCATGCTGGGGAATAACCTTCTACTTCCCCTGTGAATGTGTGGCCTGTCTTAGGATCGGTCTGATTTCTGTTGGCAGGACTTTTTTTTTCTTAATTTAAAGGGTATGTCTTTGTGGCTTGGTCATTAGGAACAGAAATGTGTAATTCTCAAGGAGGAAAATAGGAACACCAGGGCATGTTAATCAAAGGGCCATATCTATGGGTTTTTACCTGTTACGTCAAGATTTAAGTTAAAAACAGACAGAGCATGGTGTCAGTGCCATGCTAAGTGTGTCCTAGAAGAAGTAAAGGCATTTCAGTCTCATAGTGGCCGGTGGCTTGGCTCATACAAGCCTGTGGCACTAACTGGAATATATGAAGTGGATCCATTTACCATGGTGTCTGCTTACCTGCGAGCCCCTGGATTTTGATCAGTAGATCTAAAGAGTACATTCTTAATTAGCTTTAAGGCCTAAGAGAGTGTGGTTTCCTGGATCGAATCCTGGAACAGCGGGAGGACAATAGTAGACAAATTGGAGAAATCCCAATAAATATTGTAGTTAATGGTAACATTTCAATGACAAAGTATTATGCCAATGTTGATTTCTTAGTTTTATTAACTGTAGCATGGTTGTAACATGTGAATATTAGGGAAGCTGTGTGACAGCTATACAGAAGCACACTGTAGTATCTATGCAACTCTACTGTAAATATAAAATCATGTAAAAGTTAAGTGAAAAATAGGTAAATACAGAGCAAGATGGTCTGAGGATGTTTCCGGAGCCTTTCGGATCCTGCCCTAGCAGCTGGGCCCCAGTGCACATTCAGTTCAGTGAGAGCATCCACGGGAGAACGATGCTGATGGCACTGCCCAAGCCAGGAGCAGCCATCGCCCCCAGGAGGTAGACAGGTCCACCTGCCCTGATGAGGACACTAAGGCTTGGAGGGGGAAATAACTCCTCCAGAATCAACAGATATTGTTCGTGGCTTCGGAACTGCAGTCCCTGGCCCTTGACGTGCACACCTGCTCTCATCCCGGGAGTTTCTTCCCGTCATGGCCCTGCCTTTGCTAGCTGTGATCTCGGAACATTCCTACACTTCTCTGGTTCTCTGCTTCCTCATTTATAAGACAACGAGATTGGGTTCCATGACTCTTAAGGCTTCTTCCAGCTCGGAAATTCTTTGACTTGCTGATCTACCCAATAGTACTTTTTAATTCAAATGTTACCATTCACCTTCTCTATCCAGTGGTTTCTTTTCAAGACTTGAGGAGATAACCTTTTGAACGGAAGGGGCTTATGTGACATCCACATTCATTTCTTTCCCTGAATAATCCTGCCAACTCCATATTTCTGGGGAAACCTTTACCAGGCCCACAAAGTGTGAATACTTGTAAGAGAAATTTTATTATAAACAATTTGTTCTATATAATTAGTATGAGTTTTAGTGTGTATTTATAATTATTTTTTAATCTTAATACATATTACTGGTAGCGCAGGAATGAAGAGAGATTGGCAATGGTAAACTATTCTAAAAGTTGTTACATATCATTGGCTTGTAAGAGTAAAATGACTATTAACTTACCAAGTTTTCTTTGAAATAATCAGAAAAAGAACTTCCTAATTCAGTGATGGCAAACCTTTTGAGCTTGGCGTGTCAGCATTTTGAAAAACCCTAACTTAACTCTGGTGCCATGTCACATATAGAAATTTTTTGATATTTGCAACCATAGTAAGACAAAGACTTATATTTTTGATATTTATTTTATATATTTAAATGCCATTTAACAAAGAAAAATCAACCAAAAAAATGAGTTCGCGTGTCACCTCTGACATGCGTGTCATAGGTTCGCCGTCACTGTATGGGTAGACGTGAATTTGATTCTGTTTAAGTTCAAATATCACTTTAATAACTCATTGGCTATTTTACAAATCTCTGACATAGGAAAATATATTATTAAGCAAAATAAATAGAGGAAAATATATTATTAAACAAAATAGAATAAATTCATAATAAAAATGGAAATTTCTAAATCCTGGAAGAAATTTAGTTAACATGAATAGATTTTTAAAATTTTGCTACTGCAAAATAAAAGGATAAAAAAAAAGAATTGAGAACTTGCCAAAAAGATCATTTCCTGGTATACAGTCTCAAATTATTTTAAGTGGTTTTTACCAACCTTCTTTTCAGGATCTTGATGAGAGCTATTGAGCATCTATGTGTTAGTGCATGCAAAAATGCACAAATACCCAAATTAATTCCATTTCTATTCTTGACAAAAATAAACTAAAGAGGCAAATGAGCAGTTATTCAACTGAAAGGAATAAAATTGAAAGGGAAAATAATTGTCATTTTGCTAAGTGCTGTTATATCCAGGAAAAAGAGGGTGAATAAACTAAGTAAATACATAGGCATTTGCATTTGTTTCAACAAACAGATTAAATTGATGTCTTTATACATTATTGCTTTCATGCATAGAACCGTTTCCTCCATTCCAATGCCCTTTTAAATGAATTTTGATGCGGAAAAATCTTAGTGAAATCCTAAAATTCCTCAAACCATATTAAATATCTGGATTTTATTTCCTTTTCTGTAAAATAATGAAGTAACAACTTCTTTTATAGTTAACTTGACCTTTAATCGTTATTCCTTTGATAGTAAATTAAAAAAATCACTGTGTCTGTGGTTTTTTAATGATATAGAGAATTAAGTTCTTTTTACTGCACCTGCAATTACTAGTTATGTGACTTTGCAAAGTCAGGCAACCTTGTTAAGTCCCAGTTTTCTTCTATGTACAATGAGCCTAATTATTCTTGTTGAATTTACATCAGGGGCGTGAGGAATTTGAAAGCACATTGTGAAGTATTCACAGCTATATTCTGGGCAGTTAAAACAGTTTAGTTATTCAGTATTTAGTGAGTGCTTATTATATGCTGGGCACTGCATTCATGGCTCAACTGTGAGCAGGGCAAAAGCAAATAAAAAAGTAATAAGATACCTGTACTAAGAGGCTGAAATTCTAATTAGGGGAGACAACCAGTGGGAAATCAAATAAGATACTTGCAGGGAGAGGGGCAAATTATGAAATAAATCAGAGGGTAATGGGGTGGCAGAGGAGAGAGGCCCACCTTAGATAAGTGGTTGCAAAAAGCCTCTGACCTTTGAGTTAGGATCCAGCAGTAAGGGAAACTCAGGAAAGGGCATTCCAGTGGAGGAACAAGCTGAGTTTAAGGAACAAACAGGTCAGTGCAGCTGGAGCCTGGTGAACTATAGGGGAGAGAGAGACACACAAGGCAGAGCAGAAGATGCAGGCAGGGGCCTGATTCTATTGGGCCATCTATGCCATGTTCTGGAGTCCTGGATAAGCTCTGTGATTGTTTTAAGAATTACACTTATTCCATACAGTTTCCAAGAGCAAAACAGAGGTATTGATCATATGAGGCAATTGGCTCTCCAGGTTTTTTCAGAAATTTTTCTTATTAACACTTTCTTTCACTATAGCCCCAAGTTAGGGAATCTGAAGATGAAAGCAGAATACTCAAGATAAGCCTCTTCCTTGATTCTTCCTTCATAAGGTCCATGAATAGTCTCCATCATTACTTCTACCTCCTAAATATCTCCTTCAGCTATCCCATTGTCTTTCTTCCTCCTGCCTATATTTTGGATAACACAACAAACTCCATTGTGGGGCCCATGAAATCTGTCTTCCAAATGGCTTCTGAAAGGGCTTGGTTCTAGAATCAAATCTGATTATACCATTGCCTCCCCTTTCATCCATGCCCATCCCATCCCCATCGGCTTAAAACCCTTCTGTGATTTCCCATCACGAGTGAAAGTCTAAGTCTTTCCATGGGGAATGAGACACTTCACTTTTTTTTCCATCTTTCGACATTTCAATGGGACCTTTATATGTGCTTCCCTACGCTCCACCCTCTCCCACACCTCTGCAGATGCTCTCCCTTCACATAGAATGCTTTGTGAGTGTGTCCATTCACTTCTCTAAACTCAGTTCCTCTATGTTTCTTTAACATCAGGGTTCTAATGTGACTAAAATCAAAATACTGTCATTATTTTGTTAACTTTTTGTTTTTCCAGCTAACACCATAACCCTCTCAAGGTCAGGGACCATGCTGGGCCATGCTGGTATGCCTTTGGCCCTGGCCAGGCTATAGGACTAAAATTAAAAGCAGGGAAGCACTTGTTCTGTGCACTACTCTCTGTTTTATAACCTATTCTGCTTTTGTTTTCTTAACTCTAAAAGGGAAAACATTCCCTCTTGTCATGATTGCCTATATAAAGATCAACTGACAGAATATATTAAAAACAACAAGCACAATGCCTAATGTAAATTAAATAAATGGTGAACGTGACTCTTGTTACTCACAACATTAATAATATAATTATTAGAAGGAGGAACAAAAAATTGAGTTGTAGTTTGTACCCTTAAAACGTTGACTCTAACTGGCAAAGCAAGATCTATAGACAAAAATTAGCTAGCAGCCACCTAATTTTGGGTTAAGAAATGTTGACTTATATAGCAATTCATAGAGGAAAAACAATAACAATACCACCCAGGGAGAGGGAGAAAGCAACGGTGCTAATGATGTTGGGGGCATGTATTGAACTCATATTCTGTGCCAGACTAAATGCTCAGCTTGCCACATGGATTATCACCATGAATACTGAGAAGGGCCCTGTGGGTTGGGTACTTCTTGTATTCCTCTTTTATAGATGATGACTCAGAAGCTCAGAGAAATTCCGTAATTTGCCCACCACCACAGTGTAGGATGTGAGGGGAGGCAACTTTTGTAGTCAGGCATTGTGGCTGCACAGTTCTAGCTCATAACCTCTTTGATACTTATACTGCATCTCTGAAAATATCCTGGAGGGGGTGATGATTTAACATAGGCCATGAGAAGATGGAAGAGTAAAGCTTATTAAAACAACCTCCTCCCCCAAATAAAATTGGATGGAGAGAAAAGGCTTTCTTTCCATGTGGGGAGGGGCATAGGTGAAGGAGATTACTGGGGTGGGCATAGCAAAGGAATTAGAATGATTCTGGGGTGGCAGTGTCAGAGATCAATCTGAGTAGAGCAAAGAGATCAGATGAAGCAATATGAAAACATGAGAATAAAACATTATTGCCCAGGCCCTGGTCATCTTCCACCTAGATTCCTCTAATAGTCAGGCTTTTCTTTAAATCCACAGAGCTGGTTCTTTCGATGATATCATTCTCAAAATATTGATGTCTTGCAAAAAGAACAGAACAAAACAAAAGACTTCTACAATGGATTCCTACTGCCTACCTCATCAGCCCACAGGCTTTGCTCCTGTGATTGGACCTGCCTCTTTGATCCACCCACATTTTTCACTATTGGTTTTGTCAAGCATGAGACACAAACTGAGAGATGAAATTCAGAGTCTGAAATTTCAGAATTTCTAGAGTAATTTTAGTTTCAGAGGGCAGCACAATATAGGTTATTGTACAAGGGGTTGGGGGCGGTGGGAAAAGCAAGATCACAGCAGTGTTTTAAAGGACCAGCAAGGGGACTGTGTATGTATATATGAGTAGTTGGAAAAACATGTGAAAAACTTCATGGTTTCTCACAGAATTTCCAGGACATTGATAACGGTTGCGGCTGTAATAACGGAATAGCTCTCATAGAGAGTGAATGTAGACAGAGGATATGTTATGGCTGAAAAGTGACTCTTAGGAGATGCCTATTGTCAGGGTCTTGGAGTAAGAGTTGGAAAGATCAAAAAGTGGTTAAGTGAGCAAATACCGAGAGAGATAAGTGAGTGCCAATTTAGTTACGAGCGGATGTACGAAATGAAACAACAATGTAAAAGCAGTTGAGGAGAGACTAATAACTTTCAGTAATATCAACATAATCCGTAGCTAGAATAGATTTTGTGGATAAGTAGGAAAGACCCTATAAGAATAACCAAGGATACTTAAGGTGAAATATAATTAGGAGTAATTATTTACCAAGTATTTATTAGGTGTACAATCCTGACTTGTCCTAATAAAGGCCCTCTTTTAAGGGCTTACTATCCATGTCAGTCAGTTCTGAATGTATAGAAAAACAGTAGTAAAGTGTGTAGTATAAAATCAACTGAAGAAACAAAAAAACAATTACTAATGCATATGGCTCTTATTTTTTGAGGACATTTTGCTCAGAAAAAAATAAAATCCTGTGTTAATGTCTACCAGATCTTCAACTATCCTAGGTTTTTACCTCCAATGTAGTCTCATTTCTGTTCTTTATACAGAGCCAGTTCTCCTTAATCATTTCCTTGCCCTCCTGCAAAGATTGCTCAAAGATGTAATAATTAACCTAAGGAAAGGCTTCATTCGAAGAGACTGTGACTCAGTGGAATGTAAAATGCAACAAGGAGTTTCTGGCTTTAATTTATCTTTTGAAAAAATTAAAAGGGAGTGGAGGGACTACTTGTGCATGGAAGAAAAATGGAAATGTGCTCTCAATAAATTCCCTCGGAAGTCACGGGCTCAGAAAGATATGCTGTTATTTAGACTTCCGATGAAGATCAGTTAATATAATTTTGATGGTACTAATCAATAATGAGGAAAGTAAATTAGGATATATTTTAAGGATACAAAATTACTGTGCTTCCATTGTAAGAGCAAGTATATTTTAAGGATACAGTATTACTGTGCTTTTAATGGGAAGAGTAAAGTATATTTTAAGGGTACAGAGTTACTGCGATTTCAATTGGAAGAGTAAAGATTTGTGCTCATATCAAATGGACATGTTCTTACCTACATAAGCAGTCAACGTGGCTATTTTTCAGTGGCTCATTTGTGTGTGTGTGGGTGGGGGGAGTTTGGAGTAAGAACAAGAAGACACTTGCCTGGAATAGTGGAAGTAGAATTACTATCCCATGCCAAAGTAACCATTTTCAGAAAGTTGGTCGTAGACTTTTTGATTTCTCTTGGTTTCAGCTTAGTGTGGTGAAATATGGAATTCATTGGAATTCGGTTAAATAGACTTTGTCTTGGTGGCAGCATGGCTGAAGGTACTGAATTCAGAGACACAGCCTGTCACTGTGAATTCTCCTATTTTATTAATTTCAGCCAGGCAAAACTGTAGTGCTTGTATTTTAATATGCTAGCGTCAATGCTAAGGACAAAATACACAGACTTATTTACATATAGGCTTTGTTAAAGCACCGATATGCTATAGATATGAAGAATGGAAAGAAAAATAGATTAGAAACATCTCCAAGGAAAATCTGATGTCATGTAGTGTCTTAGTTATTTGTGATTATTCTTTTCAGGAATGGTGTGTGATATTTTGCTTACTTTGTGGGGGAGGTGGAGCACTCTATTGTTTATTCTTTGAGACTCAGGTATGCCTTGCCTGCAACAGAAAGTAATGATTATTCTGACTGGTTTCACAGGCCTTCAGCAGCCTGGGGGCTTTCTTTATCCTGTGTGGCAGGCTGCAAAATATTCTAGCAATAGCTTTTGTAATTTCATGTGAAAACATGTTTGTTGATTGTGGAGTTGTTGTTTTTTGTTTTTTTTCTGTCTAAATATGTCAGTCTCCAAAAAATACTCTCTCTCCTTTAATATCTTTTGAAAAAATTAAAAGGGAGTGAAGTAGCTACCTGTGCATGGAAGAAAAATGGAAATGTGTTCCAAATAAACTCCCTCAGAAGTCATGGGCTCAGAAATACGCCCCCCCCCTTTTTCCCCCTGTAGCTTGGCATAATTGCAAGGTGACAAACTGTCAAGAATGAGGCTTAAAAAAAATACTGGAACTTCTAATTTTCTCTCTAAACAATGATATATGCATACTACAAATACATGTTTGAATGCCAGCTCTAAAACAAACAAAAATGATTGAATTCTAGGTAATCTTTGGTAAATTGTGGAGATGTTATAATGGAATATACCTTGATAGTCCGGAAAGTGGCTTTTGGGTCTATCTTATCTACCCAGAGAAATTGCAAATCTGAGCTTCAGAAAACATGGAAAGAGAAAGAGTTGCTACTTGGTCATTAAGTTCTCCTGAAGGCATGTATACTAGTTATCCAGAGAGTTTATTTAATCAACTTTATTAAGCAGAGTTTATGTACAGTGCACTGCTTCACTTTCAGTGTATAATTCAGCTTTGACAGATGTACACATGCATGAAATTGCCACTGCCACCATCAAGAGAGGCTGTTTCCATCGCCCCCCCAAGAATCCTTTTGCAGTCCACTCCCCTCCCCCTACACTCTGCTAATCCCAGGCCCCACAGGATCTGCTTTTTGTCACTGTAGATTAGTTTGGAAGAGCAGTCTTTTGAACATGCCTGGGTTGCGGGCTCAATTTCAGAGAGAAAGGGAGAGGGAGAGAGAGATAGGAAAATCAATGATGGAAGAGAATCATTGATTGGCTGCCTCCTCCACACCCCTTAATGGGGATCAAGACCACAACCTGGCATGTGCCCTGACCGGGTATTGAACCATGACTTCCTAATTCATAGGTCAATGCTCAACCACTGAGCCATACCAGTTGGGCGGCAGATCAGTCTTGTAAACATGCAATATTTCTTCAGTTTCTTGGGAAGCTGGAGACAGCTGGCGAGGGGACAGGTATTTTTCATTTTAAGTGATCTAACTGGGTGTTTGATTTTTAAATGATATACAAATAGGACTGTGATACATTTTTTTCCAAGTTTGGGTACAAGCTATTTCAGCCTCCTTTCCCCTTAAGCCCCTGATATTACAAAGTACCCTCGCATTTTTATTGATTTCCCTCTCCCTCCCCTGTCTAAAAGTTATGAGATTTCCCCAAACACCTACAATGTGAAATGTCTTACTAATGAGGCTTGAATTGATTCAATACAAGTAAAAAGAAGACTGTATCACCCCCCAGTTCCCTGAGTTCCTCTACCCCTGCTAGTTTACTGCAGCCATGAGTTCATTCCTTCTGTCTGCCAGCAGAAGGCACGGACTCCAGACGAAGGACACAGCTGATGTAGGACCAGCCCATAGTGGAGCCAGTTGAGTCCCACACACGAAAGTGACCCCAAGTTGCCTTCTGGTGCTCTAAAGCTAAGATTGAGTTATAATTTTTTTAAAGGACTAATCATTAAAAGAATTCACACCCTAGCTGGTTTGGCTGAGTGGATAGAGTGTTGGCCAGCAGACTGAAAGGTGCAGGGTTCAATTCCGATCAAGGGCACATGCCTGGTTTGCAGGCTCAACCCCCAGTAGGGGACATGCAGGAGACAACCAATCAATGATTCTCTCTCATCATTGATGTTTCAATCTCTCTTTCCTTCTCCCTTACTCTCT
The DNA here is from genome assembly GCF_000147115.1 of Myotis lucifugus. NCBI lineage: Eukaryota > Metazoa > Chordata > Mammalia > Chiroptera > Vespertilionidae > Myotis > Myotis lucifugus. The sequence goes on along the minus strand of NW_005871104.1, from coordinate 3,112,291 downwards.
GAAATCAATAAAAAATATATTTTTAAAAAATAAGAATTCACAAAGTAAGCTGGGTTTGAGATGAATACTCCAATATTCTTATATCTTATTACAAGCCTTTAGACACCTATTCAAGAAACTATTCCCCATGGATACTCACTTTGTTATATCTTATTTTGAAAAGATTTTTCTCTGAATTTTCTCAATTTGTACAATAATGAAATCTAAGTCTTTTAGTTCAAAATGCTTCTATGGTGATGGTTGTCAGACAGTAAAATGACTTGCTAAATTACACTGTGTCCATTTACTCCTCTTTCACAGTCTTCAGCTGTGTATTCCTGGTTTTTTAAAAATATATATACATTGATCTTTTTGCCCTTGATCAGAAATGAAGGCCTGCAGTTATCTGATATGTGCAAATTAGCTTGAAGTTAAGGATAGCCCAGCATCTGCATGTCCCCCAGGAAAACTTGCTGGAAACAGTGATTCATTTTTAACAAATTCACAAAGGCCCTCTCTGGCCGGACCTCAACAAATGTCATCTCTTTGGTGAATCTTTTAAGAACCCGGTGGGCTGTGATCTTTACAAACCAAAATAAAATAGCCACATTTCCCATGTGCTTTCTTTATTGTGCTCATTTCTGCTGCGAGTCCAGAACTCACTCAGGACGCAGGGTGCTTTGATCTGCACCAAACATCTGTGATTGGCCAGGGAATAATGAGCTGTGACAGGATCACCCGCTTCTAAATTCTCCTAATTGGCCACTCCGATGACTACTAGGGTTGGAGGGTTTTCCTGGCAAAAATATCCATTTCCAAATTTGTGAGATTTACTCTGCTTTTTTCGTTCATTTACTCATAATTACTGAGCATTTCCGATGCCAGGGCTCGCTCTGGGGAGTTGATCAGAATCAAGGGACACATTCTGGTGCAAAGTGAAGGGACGATATAAATGCAGGGTAACTGAGAGTTCTGAGGTATCGGGATCATGGCTGGGGGAGGGTGGGGGGTGAAAATGGACTGGTCGTGACCTGGCTGTGCTGATGTATGGATGACAGTCTTGTTGCCATGTGGTCTGTTGTCCATTCAGAACACTCCTGAATCACTCTTAATCCCTGTAGTTCAAGTACAGCTTTCTCTGAGTTCTCCCCAAACTGCCTGTGAGCTCACCCTGCTGCTCAAATACAATGTTAGGCTAAGAAAGTAAGTATGTATGGTGCTCTTTAAGACTCTCTCTGGTTTTAGGTTACTTGTGGAAAAATGGGTTGTTTTGTCCCCCCGAGTCATTCTCTGACTGGCTGCATCATGACCTCTCTGCCTACATAAACAGCCACCGGTTTTTCTTGAGAGTCCCACAGCTTCTTGGGCTCTAGCCTGGTGTTGTTACACAGCTACTCTCTCCACTCCTGTCTCTGTAAAAACTATTATGCATTTGTCACATCTGCATTTGTTGCAAGGATCCCAGTTTACATGAAACTAAAATCTCGATTCCCTCCTTGTCTCCCATCTGGTCCTCATCCCAACTGGGGATTTTTATCCATCTTGGTATAAATTGGAATTTATAGGTAGAATGGGGAGTCAGCCAGATATCTCTGACCTCTACTCTTCTACAGTTTTCCCAAATCGATGGCCTCTGTTCATGATTAATTTCTGTTCTCTCCTAGGAGAATGTGCTAGACTTTTGAAACTCAAAAGCCCAAAATTTACCTCTTTATTTATTCTTCATGATTTTTTTTTCCTTCTCCAGAAGCAGTGAGCATAGGATGGCCTGGCCAGTGCTTCTGTGAGGTAAAGGAACAATGGGTAAAAGGAAATAAGGCTTAATAAGGGGTCGTATTTTGAAATAGTTAACCACACCTGGTTTGTTCTGCACCAAAACTTTAAAATAGAACAATAGAGAAACCAAGTGAAATGAGCACAAGAGAAGGAGAGCACTTCCCAGTGTGGCGTGTGGCGATGGCTTCATGGGAAATGGAATTCCACTTGGATAATAAAGAATGGGTGTGATTTCAGTAGGAAGGTTTAAGGTAGAGAAGTGACTGGAAAAGGTTTCTCAGTAAAGAGAATAGCCAAATAAAGGGAAAGGAGGAGCCTCAGACGATCTAAGACTTGGATGAAAACAGTTTCCTTTTGGCGAGAATGTTGAGGGCATTCTGGCCAGAGCATACCCTCTGGAGCAAGGCTGTGTGGGTGTGAATCCCCATTCTGCCCTTCCTAGCTGTGTGATCATAGATGACATTCTCTTTTTTTATATATAATTTTTTTTTATTGATTTCAGAGAGGAAGGGAGAGGGAGAGAGAGATGGAAACATCAGTGATGAGAGAGAATCATTGATTGGTTTCCCCCCTGCATGCCCCCTACTGGGGATCGAGCCCGCAACCCAGGCATGTGCCCTTGACTGGAACCGAACTCGGGACCCTTCAGTCCGCAGGCCAGCACTCTATCCATTGAGCCAAACCAGCTAGGGCTTATAGATAACATTCTTAACCTGTGCCACAGTTTCCTCATATGTAAGTGGAGTAAATGATAGTACCTATCACATGTAGTGTATGACAAGTAGGTGTGTTATATAGTAAAGTTCTTTGAACAGTGCCTGGGCTTAGAACGTGATATACTAGTATATATGAAATAGAATAGTGTTTGTGACTATTATAATTTTGTTAGGAAAAAGAGGGGAAAGCTAAATTTAGAAAGGTCATTAAGGGACTTGATGAGATGAAGGACTCTCCAGAAATGGTTTAGTGAAAAAATTGTCTTGGTAATGCTGCTTACTTTAAAGTCGCAAATAAATGTGTATTATAGTGACCAAGTAGCTCCTTAGAAATGAAATCCCCAAGCACTACCTCCTCCCCACCCCCAAAGTGACTGTGATTCAGTAGGTATAGTGTGTAGGGAGAAATCTGTGTTTTTAACTGTGATGATTCTCAGAGTTGGGATTGAGGTGAAGCAAATCAGGTGTCCAGGGTGCCCTCTCACCTCCTTAAGTGTATGCTAATGTCCTGCTGGCCCTGAGAATGGGCGCCTCCTCAAATTTTGCATCCTAGTTCCCTTCCTGACTTCCCCCTGAGATTCTGATGCTAGTGGAGGCAGAAGTCATTTATTCCTTCATTAGACATATTATGTGGGCACCTGCTATGTGCCTGGCATTATTCCAAATGCTTGCATACATCAGTGAACACAATAGACAGATTCCCACCCTTGTGAAACTTGTATTTAGCAGGAGAGACAAAAATTAATTAACAGAATAACTAAGTTGTATATAATGTTAGAATGTGGGATGTTCCATAGAGCAGGATAAGAGGGTAGATCATATGTGAAGGTTGCCTTAGAGGAGGACCCAGGCGAGTGAGGTTCCGTTTCCAGGACGCTACTCAGATCTATCGGAAGTGGTTTTTCTGAAACCTCCTGTATGGTAGAAAGTATTCTGCAGGGAGGAAGCGTGTTCTAGGAGCCACTGGCACTGTCTGCCCTGGATTCAGCCAGGGAGAAGGGGACTGTCATTGCCATCTATTTGCCTCCTTTAATATAACACACAAGAAAGTTTAGCTCTTTCAGCGCCTACCATTAAGGTGGTTATAGAGTAAACTTGCCAATGACACAGATGTTGCCTTTTTGGGAAGCTAAAGAACCTTCGGTTGTTGGAAATGATCCTGTGAGGAAAATCTAAAGGCACATTGACTGTAAAATATCACGGAAATGAAAAAGCAGGTTGTGATGCTAAAAAATGTAGAGGAGTGATGGTGTCTATGATCTCCTTAGTATCTGTCCTGCACAGATGTCACAGAATCTAAGAACTGGATGGGGATCCAGGCGACTGTCTAGGAAAGCAGATATGAAATGAGAGTTTGGAAATGATGAATGCAAAGATCATTTAATTAAGAAAATCTCCTTGGTAAAAACAGTGATAAAGGGAAAGAACCTCTATAACTAAAAACAGGGGACCATGGCCAAGGGCTTATCCATCAGAACACATGGCAATTAGATGTTTGAAGACTAAAACGGAGAGACTTAAGGGCACGAAAGGACAAGAATAAATCAGGAAAATAAACGAGGCAACGAAAAAGACATAAAGCACTACTAAAGTTTTAAAATTTGTTAGATTCTCTTTTATGCTATTGCTTATGCACAAACAGATGAGCTTGTTATTGAGGGCAGGGTATCTTAAAGCTCCTCATGACAGCAATTTCTTTGAATACTACATTAAGCAAATGAGCTATAATTAGAGGCCACTGACACTGTGGTCAGGAGCATTGGGGAGAAGCACTGAAGAGAGAGTTGTCTTACTCATTCCATGGTTATTCATCAAGCAGCAACTAGGTTTCTTTGAAATATTTTGATAAAAATAGAACCATCTCTGTGATATGGGTAAGTCTAGGTACAATTGGTTTCCATTCTATGTTTTGCAACATTCTGTTCCTTGTAGTGGAATTGGGCTTAGGCATCATTATGTAGTCTGACTAAATTATGTTATCCAAATGGTCATGTAGATCTGGGAAGTTTTGTCTAAAAACGCGCCATCAGTAGCAACCTATTATTCCATACTCAGACTCAGCGAGAGAGAATGCCATTGAGAGAATCATCTAGAAGTGTGCTTAGCACATAGGATGCTTAATAAACATTAGATAAATAATTAAAGAACTAGTGATCCTTGTACTATGTATTTCAGAAAGATTAGAAAAATCTGCCTGGAAATAACTTCTTTAAAAGGAAATAGTATTATGGGGACGTGGATGAAGGGGACGTGCATATGTTACTCTGTATAAGTTATTGATATCTACTTAGGGTAGATAAAAATTGTCCAAATCAATAATATCTACCATTATACCTATTTTAGCCTGGCATTATTCCAGGTACTTGGCCTATGTCACTGAATACAATAGACAAAGTTATCTACCCCTGTGAAGCTTAACAGATGAAACAAAAATCATAAACAGAATTGCTAGGTAAATTGTATCTGATATTAGAAGGTGATATGTGTTGTGGGAAGAAAAGATAGCACAGGATAAAGGTGATAGTTCACACTCACCCTGTTTTAATGGAGGGGCCAGGCTAACTCTAAGAATTTGTCTCCTATACCAACTCAAATTCACCAGGTATGCTTACCTGTTAACAGCCATCTTTAACATTTAAAACCTGATAGAGTTAGCATCTGAAAAAAATGTTTCTTTAAATAATACCACTTTTAACACGTGTGATTTTAAAACTTTTCAAGGAAATACCATACACAGAATAAAGGAACGTTGATTTTTCACAATATTCCCATGAATTAGATGGGCATGTGAAAAGGTGAATTTATTATTTTACTCATTTTTTTTACCATAGTAAAATACACATAATGTAAAATGTACCATCTTAACTATTTTTAAGTCTTCAATAGTAGTAAGTGGATTCACAATTGCATGACCATCTTCCATTTCCAGGACTCTTTTCATCCTAAAACTGAAACTCTATACTCAATAAATAATAGTGCCCTATCATCACCTTCCCCAATTCCTGCAACCACCATCCACTTTCTGTCTCTATCATTTTGACTAAGTACTTCAGATACATGAAATTATATTACAGTTGTTTTTTGGAGGCTACCTTATCTCACTTAGTATAATGTTCTTGGGTTCATCTATAATGTAATATATGTTAGAATTTCCTTTCTTTTTAGACTGAATAATTTTCCTTTGTTTGTATATACTACATTTTGCTTATTCATTCATCTGTCAATGGACACTTGGGTTGCTTCCATGTTTTCACTATTGTGAATAATGTTACTATGAATATGAATGTACAAATATCTCTTCTAGGCATGCTTTGAACTATTTTGGGTATATGTCCAGAAATGGATTTGCTGGATTAGATGATAATTCTCTTTTTATTGTCTGAGGAATCCACAATAGGTACACCATTTTTTAGTCCCATCAACAGTGCACAAGTGTTCCAATTTCTCCATATCCATTTTTTTAATAGTAGCCATCTCAATGGATATGAGAGCATATCTCACTGTAGTTTTTGTTTGAATTTCCTTAATGATTAGCAATATTGAACATCTTTTCATGTTGCTTACTGGCCATTTCTATATCATCTTCGTAGAAATTTTTGTTGAAGTCATTTGCCCATTTTTGAATCAGGTATTTAGTTTTTTGTTTTTGAGTTTTAGGAGTTCTCTCTATATTCTAAATACATGACTTGCAATTAAGGATTAAACTTCTTTTTGGTATATAGATATCTATTTTTTCTAGCACCATTTGTTGAAAATACTGTCATTTCCCCATTGAATGGTCTTGGCACCCTTGTCAAAAATCATTTTATTGTATATTCTAGGGGTTGTTTCTTGGTTTTCTATTTCATTGATCTAAATGTCTTTATGCCTTCACCACACTGTCTTGGTTATTGTAGCTTTATGGTAAGTTTTGAAATCAGGAAGTATGAGTCTTCCTGTTTTGCTCTTCTCTTTCAATATTGTTTTGACTACTTGGGGTCCCTTGGCTTCCATATGAATTTGTGGTGGGGTTTTTCTGTTTTTGCAGAAATTTCTTTGGAGGTTTGATAGAAATTGCAGTGAATCTGTAGATTTGCCTTAGGTAATATTGACATCTCAACAATATTAAGCTATTCAATCCACGAACATGAGTTTTTTTCAATTTATTCAGGTTTTCTTTAACTTCTTTCAGCAATGACTTATAGTTTTCATTGTATAAGCCCTTTACTTCTTTGGTTAGGTAAGGTGAATTCAATTTTATTTAATAGATAGGAGCTAAGTGGTATGCTTTTGGTTTTATGGATATAGTAGATGATATTGTTCAGGATAACTTCGCATCACCTGTTTCCTATTCCAATAATTAAAGTTATACCATATAGAGATGACAAAAGGAAAGATAAGCAGGCTACTGAAATGAAGATCCCAGAGTTTGGATCTTGAAGACATCAAGGTATAATCCCAGTTTCCTGAGTCCAAATTCTGGATTTTTACTAGTTGACTTACCGGTGATTGATTGAGCACTGAGGTAGGGGTGTGTGTGTGTGTGTGTGTGTGTGTGTGTGTGTGTGTTCGGTAGAATTCCAGTGAAGCTATCTGGTCCTAACTTTTGTTTATTGGTTTGGAGTACTTATTCAGTGTCCTTACTAGTAATTACTCAGTTCATATTTTCTATTTTTTTATGATTCAGTCTTAGTAGGTATATGTTTCTATGAATTTATCTATTTCTTTTAGGTTGTCCATTTTTTGGCATATAATGGTCCAAAGTAGTCTTTTTAAAAAATATAATCTTTTTATCGATTTCAGAGAGGAAGGGAGAGGGAGAGAGAGAAAAAAAACATCAATTATGAGAGAGAATCATTGATCGGCTGCCTCCTGCACGCCCCCCCCCCCCCCCCGCACTAGGGATCGAGCTCACAAACCCCCTCATGTGCCCTTGACTGGAATGGAACCCAGGTCTCTTCAGTTCACAGGCGGACGCTCTATTCACTGAGCCAAATCAGCTAGGGTCAAAATAGTCTTTATGATGCCTTGTATTTCAGTGGGATACCCTGAAGAAGTTAAGCTCCTTGGATTCCTGGCTTTGATTTTACTGACTGTATGATCTTGCGAAAGTTAGTTAAACCATTTATGGCTCTATTTCCTGGACTAAAAAATGGAAACAAACACAAATTGTATAGAATTGCTGTGAGAAGTAAAATCAGGTAATCATACAACATGTACTAAACAGATAGCAAGTGCTTAATAAATAATAGCTGTAGCGGTAAGTGATGGTGGTGATACTAATGATTAGCATTATCAAGTAATAGGGAAAACTAAAACAAGCTATAGAAAATGACGAAGGTAGTATTCATTATTGTTAAATTTGAATGCTCTTTAGGGAATGCTTATTTCTGCAATAATTATTTTACCTTATTTTCATTGTAAATAGTGCTGCCAAAATTATTAACCAGTTGATTAATATTTGGTTTTGATCTACTAACCTCATTTACACCCTGTGCCAGCCTATTTCACAAAACCATTACCATGTTCAAACAGAGAAAACTATTCATTAGTCTTACCATATGCTTCCATATGCTTAGCATTAATCATTGTTTAGCTGGGTAAACAGGGGTTTGCATTTTATTCTTGATGCCGTTAGGGAAATTAGTCTAAATGAGAAATTTCATTCTAAAAAGCCTGTAAATATGCCAGAAGCTTTCACACCCAAATGTTACATGATATCACTTAACAATGTTTTAATCAGAAGTCAGCTTTTTTGTATTATTTTACAAAATTGTTATTACTTTTTTTTCAGAAGAATTAGAAAATGAAGGAAAACATCAAGAAAATTAAATTCAAAATCTTTTCACCATCTCATAATAACTACTGTTAGCATGTTGATGTATATGCATTTTTTTCTGTGAGTGTGTGTTTATGTATATACTAGAGGCCCAGTGCACGAAATTCGTGCATGGGTAGGGTCCCTAGGCCTGGACGATGATCAGGGCCGATCTGTGGGGTGACCAGCGGAGTGATCAGGGGGCCCCATGCTCAATGCAGGAGCTGCCCCCAGCCCCCAAGTCCACCGCCAGTTGCCTCCCTCTGCGGGGCGACCAGCCGGGCAATCAGGGGGGGAAGGGGGCCTCCCCGCTGGCACCTGCCTTGGCTGGCCTGGGGCCTGCAGGCTGGGGGCAGCTCCTGAATTGAGCGTCTGCCCCCTGGTGGTCAGTGTGCATCATAGGGACCAGTCGTTCTGCCATTCAGTTGATTTGCATAGTAGGCTTTTATTATATAGGATGTATGTGTATATAATTCTGTGTTTGTGCGGATGATAGATAAGTAGTCTAGGATTTCTTGGAGCAGGTGTAAGTAGAAACTTGGTGTTGTAGTAATTGTGCATAGGTAATTAAGTTTTGTATTCATGTTTGAAGTAAATTTAATGTTTTCTCCTTCCTTCGGTAATCATTATTTACCGGATACTTGGACTGTGAGACACTGTATTAGGTACTTTGTAATTATTGATTAATTTAACTTTCCTAACAATCTTATGAAACGGGAACTATTACTTCCCCCAGTGGGTTGACAAGGAATCTGAGGCTAGGTTGCTTACATACTGAATGAGTGGTTGGACTGGGATTCTGGCTACGGTACCCGTACTCTTGCCTTCCAGAAATGGCTTTCTGTGGACCATGGCCTGCAGATGTGAGAGAGTTAAGGGTTTCCTTTTGTGTTTACTGAGGATTCAAACAGTACAAAGAGTTGTTCCTGGGATATTAATGTACATCACTAGGAAATCTGTCACAGTGTCCTTTTTTATTTGAGGTGTCACAGTGTCTCTTCTATTCTTTAATTTTCAGAAAGTTATAAACTTGAGATACATTGAGTGTGGCAAATGTGATTAGAATCAGTGAGTGCCTGTTTTAATGATGTTCTAATTGGCATGAAGAAAAGGTGGCACATATTCAATAACCCTATTTCCTCAACACAGGCACAGCACATGCGTATGCTCTCCTCCCCTTCCTCAACCCCCTTCTTGCCTTAGTGAAAAATAAATAAATCCGAACCCTCTGCTGTGAGGGTTGACATGCTCTTTGAAGGCTTTTAAATACATGGCTTTAAAACACCTTGCCATTTGAGTGACCAAGAACTTGCGATAAAGCTGGCTTGCTTTTCCTCATCTAGTCCACTCCTGTAGAAGAAGAGCACATTGAGGCCCAAAGAGATTTTTGACTTGGATCCTTTGGCTGTTGGCTCAAAACTAGTGTTCTGTCAATTTTTGAGTTAAGATCAGAAGCAATTCAACCTCACAGATTTTGGAAGGAATAAGTTAAACGAGGTATGCAAAATCCTTCACTGAATACACACACATACTTGGCTTTTAGGAAATGACAACTATCAGGCAAGTTGCTACCTTGCCAATATCAACGTCACAGAAGAAAGAAGGGACACTGAACCGAGAGTCGGGGGACTCCTTACTTCCAAGTCTGACTGCCCTCTCTTGGCTTTCTCACCTTCGGATAAATTACCTCTCCACATCTTGAGTTCTTCCTTCTAAAAATAATGACATTGGATTATCAACAATTTGAGCATTTATTCATTATTCATCTACCAAAAGTCTCTAAGCTTCAGGGAGGCAGGTTTCTCTAACATTTTAACTGTCGTATCTCCCGTGCCAGACACAAGTTAGATGCTTTAGTGCTAAGTGTTCAAATGGCACATTAATGAATGAATGAAAATGATTAGTCTATCATATTACAGAAGACATAAGCTCCAAAAGTCATGTCCATTGTTAACCTAAAAATAAAAAGCGAAAATGAGAGGTGACTTATTTTGTTAAGATGCTAAATTTACTGTGTTTCTTTATCACAATGGAAAAGTGATATGATGGAACATGACATACAGGTACACAATAAATTTCAGCTATTAATAGTTATGTTTACAAAAGTAGGTTTGGAAACCTGAAAAGCCCAAAGTGTCATCTTTGTGCCAGCTGTGGCCAGAGCGCAGTTTGAGTAAACATGTTGGTACACCTTCACTCTCACTGTAGTAATGAGCAAGGCTTGGGATCAGTTCACAATGCTGAGATGTCTCACACTGACATTAAAATAGAAGAAACATAGGAGTTGGAGGTTGGAGGCCTACAGTTTAACAGGGAAATCACTGTCTGTTGGTAAAGTTGCTGACATCTCAGGACCATGGCAGTTACAAATGAGTCTTTTGGGAGGTAATGCAATGAGTGTTTTCTAAGGGGGAAATGTGCTATCAAACTCATACAAATGCCTGGTACTGCAGGAGGGACGAGGATAAGCCCATAATTCCCAAGGGTTTTCGTTGTTGTTGTTGTTGTTGGTTTTGTTTTGTTTTGTTTTGTTTTTCACCGGACTACATGCTTTATCACTTTCAGTTTTCTCAGCTCGAGCCAAGGATGTTTGGGAGTTATTACAAGATTTGAAAGAACGTTGAGTTTTTGATCTTGTCAGAACCGAACGTGCTTTATAAATGTCAGAGTTGGTATGTGGGAATCTAGGCCACTGCTCCAGTGTGCACCTTGTGAGAATCCGCTAATGAGGCCACAGGAGAGCAGCCAGATGAGCCACTCCTGGAGTGGTCCTGACTTTGAAAACAGCTCTTTGGCTTTGCTCAGTGAAAGAATTTTACTTGGTTGTATTGTTGTTGTATTGCAAGCAACTACCCAGGTTTAAATCAGTCCATTCTGAGCACCGCTCATTTACAACCTTAAAAACATTGCTGGTACTCTGGCCTCCTCCAGGTTTGAGGGAAGCCATCTCACAGGGCTTTCTGTTTTGACCCAGACCATTCAAATAATTCTTGATTGAACGTGATCCCACCCGTCATGAACTCCTTCTGGATAGTCTACTTAGACTGGATTATTCTTCTTTGACTCCCAGAACTTAGTACTGTTCTGGTTTAACTCCCAGTAGGCTTAAAATAAATACTTGTTCAGTGAACGAATGAAAGCCAAACTGGCTTGAAGTTTTGAATTTACCGCTATTACTCTGTTGTTTATATGCCCTCTGATTTTTAAATGAGTCTGAGCTTCATTATAGCCCTTGAGTTAATTGAAAGGGGTGCAAGACTAATGATAAACTGTTGCAATTGTAGTTTGTTTTTAGTACTGAGATTCCTTGACCCTCAATGATCAAACTAAGACCATAGAGGAGCATTTAAATGGGAAGAGCCCTTCAAAGTCTCTTCTAAAGCATTTCATTTAGAGAAGAGTCTTGTGATTCCAAATAATAAGGTGACTGATCCCAGGTTTTGAAGATGCAGATTAACTGGCTGATTCTTGTAGGGCCAACAAGGGCTGTCAGAATCAAGACTCCATAGGGAATCCTAGATGTGTCCATGGGTAATTCAGCAGAATAGCAGAGGGTCTTTTGTGTGGTGTGTCCTGTGTGGGGAGAAATTGTGGACAAGGAGTCAGTGGTGTCTAGTCCTACCTCCATTACAGATGAGCTCTGGGAACAAGGATAAGTGTTTGAACATCTATGGACATCTGTTTCCTCATTTGTTCAAGGGAGAGGGCCTGTCCTTCCCTCTCTGTTTTGCTCAGTTATTGCGAGTCTTATGTAAGGAATGTGTGAAACTCTCTTGAAAACCGTAAAGAGCTGTATATATGTGTGTATAGGCATGTGTGTAACTACAACACCATATAGAGAGTATAATTATAATTTTGGTAAATGATGTATGGTTTCTTACTATAGTTGAATTACCTTAGGACCCTTAATCTTGTGACGGAGAAACTATAGAATGTGTTATGTTATTCAAATATTTAATTCCAATTTTTTACAGAATAAAGTAACATAACAATAGCAAGAACATCTAATGTCTAGTTAGTGCTCACTACTTATGAGATTCATGCTGATTTTTATTTTCAAATTATGTCTTCTATGTCAGGAATTATGATTAGTGTTGTACATACTGTTTTCCTTAAGTAAACTTCTTATTTTAGAATAATTTTAGATTTACAGAAGAATTGGGAAGATGGTAGAGGATTTCCACATACCCCACATCCAGTTTCTTTTATTTGGTGCATATATTTTCATGTAATCCTAAGAACAAACCTGTGATATGGGTATTATAGTTTTCTTGTCAATGGCACACACTAACCGAAGTTTAAACTGTTTTTGCAGTTCTTTTTGTCTTTTTAAAAAATTAAATTTATTGAGTGAAGGTGGTTAATAGTATCATATAGGTCTCAGGTGTACATCTCCATGACACATGATCTGTACATTTCGGTGTGTGCCCGCCACCCAAAGTCAAATCATCTTCCATCGCCATATATTTGGCCCCTTTTTTTCATCTTTAGACTTGTTTTCACCAAAAAGGTTGCTGTTTATCAATTTGATACAGAGTTAAGTTTTTCCCCTCTTTGTCTTTTATATTAACTTTGACTTTTTATTCTTTTTAATTTAATTTAACTTTTGGAAAATATAAAATATTCATATATTTGGAATTAAAACTATATAAAAAGTTGTACTTCGAAAAGTCTCCATTTCATTTTTATTTCTTCTACTTTTCCTAAATTCCCATAGGTAACCATTTTATTATTTTCTGGTTTATCAATAGTTTGCATATTGAAGCATATATATATATATATATATATCATGTACATATATTTTTATAATATGTGCACTTGAATATATTATCTACTCATATTTACCCTTATATTTTACTCAAATGGTAGAAATAGTAGATATTCTTTCATACCTTGTTGTTCTTACCTGATAGTATTTGTTGAAAATCACTCACTCCATATTTGTTCAACAAAATTTTCTTTTGTATAGCTATAAAATAACCTACTCCATTGTGTGAAGGTATGATAGTGTATTCAGTTAGTCTTCTATGTCTAGACATTTCAATTTTTGCTAATATTTTCTGTCACAATTAATATGAATATGGCACAAGGTTTGTTCCTATGTTGTTTAATTCTTGTGGAAATATATTTTTCAGGTAAATTTCTAGATCGCTGGGTCAGAGGGTGAATGTATATACAGTCTGTTGCACAATTCTCCTCCACAGAGTTTTAACCATTATGCACTCTAACAATATCTGAGATTATCTGTTTCCCTGTAGCCTCAGTATAATTCTCAGGTAGACGTTTAAATGTAGTCAGTCTTGTAGGTAACAAATACAAAATACATCTGTATTATTCACTAGAGGCCTGATGCACACAATTCATGCAAGAGTAGGCCCTTGTGGCCCTGGCTGCCTAGGTCCTCACAGCCCCTGCTGCCTTGCAGCCCTGTGGCCCCGCCCCCCACCCACTGATCATCCCTAAGGTCATTCCCCCATCTGGTCTAATTAGCATATTAGCTCTTTATTATATAGGATTTTTATTTTATTTTTTATTATTTTTTGTTTAATTTATTGAGGTGACATTGGTTAAAAAAGTTATGTAGATTTCAGGTGTACAATACTATAATGCATAATCTGTATGTTGTATTGTGTGTTTACCACCCCAAGTCAAGTCTCCTTCATTACCATTTATCCCCCCTATACTCTTCTACCTCCCTCCACCCCTCTTCTCTTGTGATCACCATGCTGTTGTCTATATCTGAGTTGTTTTTGCTTAATCACATCGCCTTTTCCACCCAGCCCTGCAGACCTCCTCCCCTCTGACAGCTGTCAGTTCTCTATGAGTTTGTTTCTGTCTTGTTTGTTAGTTTATTTTGTTTATGAGATTCCACATATAAGTGAAATCATATGGTACTTGACTGTCTCTGACTGGCTTACTTCATAGCACAGGATGCGTGTGGCTTAATGGTGTTATGCAGCACTTGAGAAATTAAATTGTTTCCAAGCCAATTAGAGGACAACTTTGCATTCACCGAAGACTCTAAGAGTTATTGTCTACTATAGCTTTGAAAATGTGTAATATTGTTTACTTAAAGAGAGGCTTTTCTTTGTGGTTCACTTTGCTCTTGGAGTATATTTGTAAATATATGTCCAAAGGGAACAAGTAATTTTTGACATGAAATGCATCATATTATTCAAAGGCGACTCCCTGGGCTCCTGAAAAGACTAATATATTTTTTTCTATGCACTCAGCCACATGTTTACAGGCTTCAGTATCAGGATGATTGAATGATAAGACCTAAGTCGAAATGTTTATTGTATCAAAAATTGTATTAAAATATACTTTTCTTGGTGAACATGTCCCTTGGAGTCTGACAACTGTGTTTTATTTGAAATATTTTTAGAAAGGAAGATTTAGATTAGAAAATCACCTGCCTGCAGATGTCCTTTGGAAATGTTAGTTTCCACTGTTTAGAGAGGGGCAAAATCAGCTGAATGGGTGGGCCTGACCCTTCTACTCTTCCTCAGAGATCATTGCACCTACACTCTGATGTTTTTAAGATGATTGTGACTCTACAGTTTTTTTAAAAATATATTTTTATTGATTTCAGAGAGGAAGGGAGAGGGAGTGAGAGACAGAAACATCAATGATGAGAGAGAATCATCAATTGGCTGTTTCCTGCATGCCCCCAACTGGGGATCGGCCCACAAACCAGGCATATGCCCTTGACTGGAATCGTACCTGGGACCCTTCAGTCCACAGGCTGACACTCTATCCATTGAACCAAACTGGCTAGGGCAACAATTTTTTTTAAAGCAACACATTTAATAGGACAAAAATGTAGTCAAATAGCAAGAAAGGTACATGGCTTCTGGTTCTCGCATTGTTCTTGATAACCAAACAAGTCATTTTTTTATTTCTGGATCTCAATTTTCCCTCTTTTGATATGTGAGCAGTGTGGACTAGTTGCTCTTTAATGTCTTTTATAGTTTAAAAATGAATCTTTGATTTTACTTATGTTACCCATCTTTTCTGTCTACATTTAACCCATGGCACTTCCATGAGGGATATATAAGTCTATATTAAAATTAGATTATTCTTGATCTTTCAAACCTTTCCTGCAATTATTATTTGAATGCCAATTGCATATACACTAAGTCCTTACTTAATGTCATTGATAGGTTTTGCAACGTTGAGTAAAACAGTGTATAATGAAACCAATTTTACCATAGGCTAATTGATATAAATGAATTAAGTTTCTACAGTTATTTATCAACATGATAATGAAGCTATGTTGAACAAAACAGTATTTGTGGACTTGATGTAGTCTATTGATTTTCAGATACCATTGAAAATTGTGAGGTAACGAGGCTATCATTTACCTAAAGTTACAGACAGAAACCAGACCTAGGGCTGGGGGAAAAAAACACATTTATTGATCTATTTGCATTTATTGTTGTGCTTATCACTATGGCAACTGGTCACCTTGATAGGATTTTTTTTTTTATTCAGAGAAGCCAAAAAGTGAGGTGAGAGGCAGAAGTGGTTGGAGTGCTTAGATACATGCTTTAATATATTAAAGGATCGTTTTTGGGAGTGCTCTATGTAAAACCTTGTTTTTGTATGTTAAAAATTAGATACAAAACTCATGCTTATTGTCAATAAGCATGCATTTCCCTTTGAAGAGATAAAATATAAATGCATGAAAGGAATTACAAGTACACATTCTAAAAATACAGTACAATTACTGCATATGGGGATATTTAGAATAAGTGGTATTAATCTAAGAAGGCTTCTTGCACGAGAACAACTTTGGTGTAAGACTTGAAGTGGATCAATCCACTTTGAACTACAGCCTGTAACTCTCTTTTCTCTCAAGATTTTGTTAATAAAGAGACCTAGTAGAAAGAAAATGCAATAAATGTCAGGCCTATTCTATATTTTTATTATATATTGATAAGATACTCAGAATAAGGTCATGTGTGTTAGATGACTCTGAAGCGCCTGTAATTTTCTCTGTTTTCGGTCTTTATGAGTTGCTTGACATAGACAGCATTCTAATTCCTGGGAATGATTAGAATTTACATTTCAGGACCTTGGAGAGCTACCAGGGATGTAGGTTTATTTATGAGTCTTTCAAAGTTTTTGGGGCTGTTTAGTTTCATTGAAAATGTTGACTGCTTAATCCCTTCAGCCTTCTCACCCAGCCCCCTCCACCTTACCCTCTGACAGCCTGTCTCCACTGTGTTTGTTAATTTTGTTCACTAGATTCCACATATGAGTGAAATCATATGGTACTTGTCTTTTTCTAACTGGCTTATTTCACTTAGCATAATACTCTCCAGGTCCATCTGTGCTATTGCAAAAGGTAAGATTTCCTTCTATTTTATGGCTGAATGGTATTCAATTGTGTAAGTGTACTGCAGCTTTTTTATCCACTTATCTACTGATCGGCACTGGGGCTGCTTCCAAATCTTGGCTACTGTAAATAACCCTGCAATGAACATAGGGATGCTTATAGTCCTTTGAATTAGTGTGTCAGGTTCCTTTGGACATATTCCCAGAAGTGAAATTGCTGGGTCATAGGCAGTTCCATTTTTAATTTGTTGAGGTAACTCCATACTGCTTTCTCCAGTGGCTTCACCAGTTTGCATTCCCGCCAACAGTGCAGTAGGGTTCCTTTTCCCCCCATATTCACCAACACTTGTTGTTTGGTGACTCATGGACCCAGACAACAGTATGGTAATTGCCATAAGGCAGGGGGTGGAGAGAGGTAGAAGAAGGTAAAGGGAGATAAATGGTGATAGAAAGACACCTGACTTGGGGTGGTAAATACATAATTCAACATACAGATGATGTATTGTAGAATTGTATACCTGAAACCTATATAATTTTATTAACCAATGTCACCCCAATAAATTCAATTTAAAAAGGAAAATAAAATTTAGACTGGCCTATATAAGAAGGGCAGTCTCTTCTGACTCTCTCCCCAATAGCTGTATTTGTTCCTTAAAATATTTAACAGTTTCTCCCTTAGTAAAAATTATTCTGATGTTTTTGCTCATACAATTATTTCTTCACTAGTCATTTTTTTTGTAAATGTAGTCTTATGCTCTGGTGCTTTTACCTCTGTACAGATAAGCTCCTAAATTTGAAATACTGGATTGGTTTATTTATGTAAGCGTGTAAGCGTCTTTATAAAGAAAAAGGCAAGAGTTAATTTATTCCCTCTCTGATGCCACCACCCATGAGGCTCCTGCATCAGGTATAACCCCTCTGACATGAAATATGAGCTTTTTCAAAAGACAGTGGTGGCACAGATTTAATAGACTTTTGTAATTTGTATTCTGCCATGCTCATCTCAGACATCTTAAAAAACTGTTTGTTATAAGGATGAGGTGAAAATACTTTTAGCAATTTCAGAAAAAAAAGAATACCTTCATACCATTTGTTTTGAAAACAATTGAAGTATAAGAAAATGAATAAAATATATTAATATAAAAGGTTCTAGTCCAAAAAACTATTGGCATGATTGAAAACAGCTTGTATGGCTCTAAACAATGGCATATCTGAAAATAGTATGCTATTATAAGTTTACTTCTGTTCAGTGTCTTGATGTCAACCTTAATTTACTCAGTCATGACAAAATTTAATTTTGTTTTTAATATGTGTTGGTTTTAAGGATTACTTAAAATTCAAATTCTAGTCTTTGTGAAAAGTATAATGTTACTATAACATTTTATAGGATATATCACAGGATAGGCCACAAAACAAGTCTCAATAAGTTTAAGAAGATTGAAATTATACCAAGTATTTTCTCAGATATTAAAGGTATGAAACTGGTAATCAACCACAAAAATGAAACTGGAAAAATAAAAAATTTATAAAGACCAAAAAACATGCTGCTCAACAACAAATAGGTCAACAAAGAAATCAAGGGGGGAACCAAAACATACCTCAAGACAAATGAAAATGGAAGTATAACATCCCAAAGTCTATGGGATGAAGCAAGCACAGTTATAAGAGGAGGTTCATAGTGATACAGGACTCCTCTTGAGAAAAAAGAAAAATCTCAAATAAATAATTTAACACCACTCCTAAAGGAAGTAGAAAAAAAGAACAAAGCCTGAATATAGTAAAAGAAATGAAATAATCATGATGAAAACAGAAATAAGTGAAATTCAGACAGAAAAATAGAATCTTTGATCAGTGAAACCAAGATCTAGTTCTTTGAAAAGAGAAGCAAAATTGATAAACTTTCAGCTAGACTCACCAAGAAAAAAAGAGAGAGGGCTCAAATAAATTAGAGATGAAAGAGAAGTTACAACTGATATCACAGAAATATAAAAGCTTCCAAGGGACTACTACAAACTATTACACACCAACAAATTGGACAGCCTACAAGACATGGATAAATTCCTAGAAACATACAATCTTCTAAGACTGAACCATTACGAAATAAAGAAACACTAAATCTCAATTGTCCATTTACTGGTAAGGAAAATGAATCAGTAATACAAAACACACACACACACACACACACACAAAAAACACAAAACTTCCAGTAAGTCTAGGACCACCTGTCTTCACAGGTGAATTCTACCAAACATTCATAGACGATTTAATATCTGTTCTTCTCAAACTCTTTCAAAAACTTGAAAAAGAGAGAACATTTCCAAACTCATTTTATAAGGCCAGCATTAATCTTATACCAAAACCAGACAAAGATACCACATCAAAAGAAAATTACAGGTCAATATCTCTGATGAACATAGATGAAAAATACTCTAAAAATATTTGCAAACCAAATTCAACAATACATTAAAGGATCATACATCATGGTCAAGTGGGATTTACTCCAGAACTGCAAATATGATTCAGCATTCACAAGTAAAGCAATGCATTGCACCCCATTAAAAAAATGAAGAATACAAATAATATAATCACCTCAATAGATGCAGAAAAAGCAACTTCCACTTATGATAAAATATCTCAACAAAGCATGCATAGAGGGAACAAATATTAACAAAATAAAAGTCATATGTGAGAAACCCATAGCTAACATATTCAATGGGGATAAACTGAAAGCTTTGCCTCTAAGATCTGACAAGATATGCATGCCCACTCTCACCAGGGTTATTCATATTTTATTCATATTGCCTATAGTACTCAGCCATAGAAACGAATGAAGTCTTTCTATTTGCAATAACATGGATGACCTTGAGGGTATTATGCTAAGTGAAATAAATCAGACAGAGAAAGACAAGTGGACAAATACTGTATGATTTCACTTATATGTGGAATCTGAAAACAAAACAAAACCAAAAACAGACTCTTAGGTACAGAGAACATAGAAACATAGAACTACCTGAGGGAAAGGAGCTTGGGAGGGTGAAAGGGGTGATGGGGATCAATTGTATGGTGATGGACAGTAACTAGACTTAGAGAGGTGACAACTGTGTAGCATATACAAATATTGAATTACGTTATACCTCTGAAATGTAATCTTGCAAACCAATTTTATCACAATGAAATAAAAGGATATTAGATAAAACCAAGGAAATATGAATAAAGTATAGACTTTAAATAATAAAAATAAAGTATAATATTACCATATCTTCACAGATCAGCAAGGAGTAATGGTAGCCAAGGGGTTTTCTAAGCTAATAGTGAAATCATTATTTTTTAAAATTTGTTTCTTTTAGTTTCCTTCTACTATTAAATTTCTGATATGGGGTAAACTTGAGAGATAGAGAGTTAGAAACATCGATGAGAGAGAAACATCGATCAGCTGCCTCCTGCACATCTCCTACTGGGGATGTGCCCGCAACCCAGGTACATGCCCTTGACCGGAATCGAACCTGGGACCCTTCAGTCCACAGGCCGACACTCTATCCACTGAGCCAAACCGGTTTTGGCAAAATTTGTTTCTTTTAGTTTCCTTCTACTATTAAATTTCTGATATGAGGGATTGATATGGGGTAAACTTGAAACAGATTTTAAATGCCCTTCAATTTTAACATAAGTTATATCATTCTAACATAAAAATTAGTTCTTGTTTATCTCTTTTTGATTAGGTAGTAAATAGCTAAGAAATCATTAACCCAGAGATGCTTAACCTGTTGAACTCTATGAAATGTCTTAATAGCTCAATTTTTTTAATGAGGCAGAACATAAATAAATTAAAAAGTAAAGCTATTAATCTTTTGACCCATATATATTAAGCCCCAGAGAGAATAATAGCTACCTTAACAATGTAAGAATAAGAAAGTGTGGATCTCCATGTATATAGGTGTTAAAAATTTTGGAAAAGGACCAGTTAGAAATCAAGCATACACTGACTGAAATAAAGAATAATATACAGGGGTTCAGCAGTAGACTAGAGAATCCTGAGAATCAAATCAATGATTTGAAATATGAGGAAGCAAAAAACACCCAAACAGAAGAGCAAAAAGAGAAAAGAAACCAAAAATATGCAGATACTGTAAGGAGCCTCTGGGACAACTTCAAGCGTACCAACATCTGAATTATGGGGGTGTCAGAAGAAGAGAGACAGCAAGATATTGAAAACCTATTTGAAGAAATAATGACAGAAAACTTCCCCTACCTGATAAAAGAAATAGACTTACAAGTCCAGGAAGTACAGAGAACCCCAAACAAGAGGAATCCAAAGAGGACCACAATAAGGCACTACATAATTAAAATGCTAAGAGTAAAAGACAAAGAGAAAATCTTAAAAGCAGCAAGAGAAAAGCAGTTAGTTATCTTCCAGGGAGTGCCCATACGACTGTCAGCTGATTTCTCAACAGAAACTATGCAGGCCAGAAGGAAGTGGCAAGAAATATTCAAAGTGATGAATAGCAAGAACCTACAACCAAGATTACTCTACCCAGCAAAGCTATCATTTAGAATTAAAGGTTAGATAAAGAGCTTCACAGACAAGAAAAAGCTAAAGGAGTTCATCACCACCAAACCAGTATTATATGAAATGCTGAAAGGTATTGTTTAAGAAGAGGAAGAAGAAGAAAAAGATAAAGATAAAAAATATGAACAACAAAGTGGCAACAAATACATATCTATCAACAATTGAATCTAAAAATCAAACCAATAAAAAATCTGATGAACAGATTAAACTGATGAATGGAATAGAATCAGGGGCATGGAAATGGAACAAACTGACAATTCTCAAAGGGAAGCGGGTGTGGGGGTGGGGAGAGATTAGACAAGATCTCATATGCATGTATACATTACCTATTGATACAAACAATAGGGTGGCTAGGGCCTAGAGTGGGGTGGGAACTGGGTAGAGGGGAGCTATGGAGGCAAAAAAGAGGGACATCTGTAATAATCTCAACAATAAAGATTAAAAATTCATAAGAATTTTTAAAAATTATTCATAAACTACAATTATTTGACCTATTCATCATAAAAATAATGCTATTCTTAATGATTAGCTTAATGAAAGTAAGGATCTGTTTAATATAATTATAACATTAATAATATTACTACTACTAAGATGGTGTTTTGATATTGTCATTCATGGCCACTTGAAAGATATCACATAAATCACCCCCTGAAAAATAGAGACAAGATAAGTCACATTTAATTTAAGGCCACAAAGAAAAGTGCCATCGATTTGCTAGCAACAGACTATTTTATTTGATGGCAACAGTTTATAGAGCTAACTTCATTAAATTTGAAAGTGGGACAAAATGTGTAGCCAACAGTTCATATATGACAGACTTAATTTGACCAACTTCAGTTTCCTAAATTTGGATTTTGCTGATAGGCTGTTGTTGCCTGAACCCTTTCCTTAGGTCTTTGTGAGATTGGTCTGGATCTTGTGTGAGAAAATCCAGTCATGAGTTGGATCCCATTCTTACTGTATTTCTTGGTCATTTTTTTTTGTACAACTACCCACAACCATTTCTTTGTAATCTTTAAAACTCTATTAATGGATGAAAGAATGCCTTGGTCCCTGTTCGCTGTATGTGTGTTGTGAGTATGTTTATCCTGCCAATATAAGTAGCATGTGCATTAGCAGAGTTTATATAGTTTTCATAATATCCCTGTTAGTAGATTTCCTGGGGGAAAAAAAAAGAACTATGCCCTATTTTTCCAGCTCTATCAAGATTTAATTGACATATAACATTGCACAAGTTTAAGGTGTACAACATGTTGACTTGATACGTATATATTGCAAAAAGATTGTCATCATTACATTAATTTATACCATAGTCACATCGCATAATTACCATTTCTTATTTGTAGCAACTTTCAGGTATAATACAGTATTATTAACTGTAATCACCATGCTGTACATTAGGTCCTCGGAAGTTATTTATCTTATAACTGAAAGTTTATACTCTTTGCCCAGCATCTCCCCACCTCCCCATCCTCCAGTCCCTGGTAACTGCCATTCTACTCTCTGTTTTTATGAGTTCATCTTTTTTTAGATTCTACTTATAAATAGTTACTTTGTCTTTCTTTGACTTATTTCACTTAGCATAGTGCCTTTAAGGTATATTCATGTTGCCACAAATGCTATGCACAACTACCTCTGATTTCCATTCCCATCCCACAGGATTCAGCAGAATGTTTTGCATGTAGCAAATTCACCCATTCACTCCCTGATATACTTACTTAGGATCTTGCTCTGAAATTAGCCTAATAATAGATGTTTAGTCAAAAGAGATGAGAGGGTCATTAGGAAGAAATGAACTTTAATCATGTAAGTGTTTCCAGGTAGCTTCTCAGTCTATTTTCTGTAACCCTATGCAGTTGAGATTTTGAAAGCTATAGGTCAGGAGATGTGGATTTTTCCTTTGTAACCTTATAAAATTCATCGGGTCTTTATCGTCCACAATTTCTTCATCTTTAAAATGGTACTCACTCAACTTTTCCTATAAGAGCATTGTAAGGATAAAATTAGGAAAGAGTTGAGAAAATGATGTGAAAGAATGAAACACTTTGATCATAGACATATATACCCAGATATACATGTGTGTATATGTGTGTGTATACTCATAAATATACATGTAGCATGTTTTTAATTAAGCATTTATTATTCTTGTAGTCAGATCATAAGTTATATAGATTTATTGTGTTATGGAAGCATTCTGAATTATTTTCTTGTATTGAGAAAAAATATTTTCACATGTTCTAGGATACCAAGTGTGTTAAAATGAAACCCTGTGATTTGAATAGCTCAAGCTTCACTGAGAAGTGGCTGTAACTCTGTAATACTTTATTGAGGTCAGACTGAAAATAGAAGCCAAAATCTTATTTATATTGCTGTCTCTTGGTGACAAAGCTACAAAACCGTTTCTGCCGTCTAGGCCCTATTGATTCGGTGACAGCTGAGGCCAGCCCTAAGATTTAGTGATGGCGGAAATAGCTGATAATCTGCATCTGTAGCTTCCAAAGTCTTGGTTCTATGGAAGAGAAGTATTTTAGATGAAAACATGCAGAGGTACAGTTCACAAAAATATCAAGGAAACAAATGCACATTTTGCAGTGGTAGCAACAGCGTCAATTTGGAATATGATTTTTATATTAAAATTCCCAGGGGTAGAGTTACCATATTTGAGATCTTAGGCTAGTTCAACCTCTCTATAGATTGTCATGAATGCTGGAGGCACAATATAGGAAAAATGAATATCCACATCTTGAGGCTTTCAGTTAAAACCCGGTAATCTTTTTGTGCGTATTTGAGAATTCACACATACTGGAGCTGCCATGGTGACTCAGGGTTTGGGGAAGAAACATCTCCAGGTTTGTTTGTTATGTGTTTTTGCAAACCTCGGCCTACATACTTCTGGAGTTTTATTGCCATCGAACTGTTACTCCTCGGGTTTTTTATTCACGTGTCAGTGTCCCAGGAAGGTGTGGGAGTTTGTCGCATTTTGATATTGTGTGTGTGCACGCAATTAAATCTTAACATGTCCTGATGCTATGAAGAATTCACTCACATATCCAACAAGGTCTATTAAGTAGAACAGCTTTTTCTGACTTTATCCTTTAAATCAAAAGCTTCAGGTACAGGCATGACATATCTATTGAAAATAAGCAGAAAACAGAATTTTATCACAAAAGAATGTACTAGTAAATGATGGTATGAATGGTAGACTGGAATATGCCAATCGTATAGATGGAATGACAGTCACTATAATCATTACAATCATAATGGTAATTTCATTATGTTTATTATCTCATTCTGACTTTTGATGGTTTGTCAGATTCAGGAATGGTATCTCTAGAGAGAATGGTAAAACAAACCCGTTATGATAACAGTAAAGATTTGATGAAAGTGTTTATGTCCACTTTAAGCAATTTACATACAGTAGCTATTGATCCTCATAACAAAATTGTGAATCAAATGGTATTATTCACATGTGAAAACTTGAGTTTCATAGAGGTTAAATAACTTGCCCAAGGGCCTGCAGCCCTGATGCAGGCCAGTGCTGGTACCGGGAGCTAGATCAGTCTGACTCTCCAGCTGGTGATTTTAACTCCTCTCCATTCTCTAAAAAGAATGGTTAGAACAGCTGGTAGCCTAGAGAATGGAAGACTGAAGTTTGTGTGAGCTGGAAAGATGTGAGGACTTACCGTGTAGAAGTGGTTAAGCTTATTCTGTGTGGTTTCATATGGCATAACTAGGACTAATTCAGAGATGTATTAAGCGGGGCATTTTCAGTTCTGCTCTTTTATTTAAAAAAAAAGAAGAAGAAGAAGTTGTTTTTTCTAGAAGGAATGAGCTCCCCGTCTCAAGACTTCAGACAAAAGTCAAGTAGAAAAGGTGCTCGCAGAGGACACAGATATTAGGCTAGATGGTTTCTAAACTTTTGTTCACTGTTAAGATTCCACCTGTTAGATTTTAAGTGTTGAATGTTGGAGGCAAAGTGGAAAATGCTAATAATGCCTACCTTTTGCGATTTCTACATACAGAGATTCTAATATATGCTACGTACTGTATTGAATTTGTTAATATTTTCTTTTGGAGGAAGGAAGATTAGGTATTGACAAATTCTTACACTCAACATTTTCACTGAGTTCTTATTGGACAGTATACTGTCGTTAGGAAGGCAAATTTACTCTTTCTGGTGATAAAAAAAAAAATTCAAGTGGAAGTTGGTATTTTAAAGAGCCCTTGAGTGAAGTAAAATGGTTAGTGAGCTTTTGAGATGGGATTCATTCTGCACTTGTTTTTTTCTGAAATTTTTACAATTCCCACATCTTCTCTAGAAGTGTAAAAATAGAATACTCTCTTTTCACATTATTTGAAATTTCAAAGTAAATAACATATTTTCACATACTAAAATCAAGAAGTAGATATAGATTTTTGACTTTTAAAGATAGATCATTTAAAAAAAATTTAGATCCTTGAAAATTGTTGGGCCCATCTGCTTGCTTAAAATACTATTTCTGTATAGTGTGAAAGATAAAGCACCATTCGTGTTTTTCAGGTTATCTTGTCAATCATGTTTGACTTTCTTTTTGATGGACTTCCTCCACCTTGACAATTCTAGTATGTCTCATTGTTCAATATCGCCCCCCCCATCTATGCTACTATTGAGATTCACTGCTCTTGATGTAAATAATAAAGTAATTGTGATGAATATGAAAGTAGATCTTATATTTATAAAAATGTAAAGAGCAGTGAGTGATTGGCGATGGGCAGTTTCTTCATAGCTTGAGTGTATTAACTTATCAGATAAGGGCGCAAGGGTTGATACATTTTCATAAGAAGTAAGGAACTGTGACTTTGAATGAATCAAAAGTAATGGAATTCATGGTACAGGTGTGTGAACACTCAGTTGAGTAGGTTGACTGAATAAGTTGATTTCTCTCACATGATCAGTGGGGATTGCTAGGTGGGTGGCCAGAGTGACAGGAGTATCTAGACCAGGGGTCTTCAAACTTTTTAAACAGGGGACCAGTTCACTGTCCCTCAGACCGTTGGAGGGCTGGACTATAGTTTAAAAAAAAACTATGAACAAATTCCTATGCACACTGCACATATCTTATTTTGAAGTAAAAAAACAAAACGGGAACAAATACAATATTTGTATTTGCATGTGGCTCGCGAGCCGTAGTTTGAGGACCCCTGATCTAGACACTGGATGCTATAATAGATCTATGATAGATACAGGATGGAAAGTGTCCTCTTCAAACAAAGAAGCCTGCTACAATGTAAGCAAACTGGGTAACATTGGCGTGGTGTAAAAGGGAGCATGACACACAGAATTCCAAAATGACACTGTTAGGGGAAGTGAGTGCATGTTTTCTGTTGCTCATGGGTTACTTTGGAATTCCTTAGGGCAGAATTTCAGAAATTGGATGAGACTTCAGACACGTTGATTTCTTAAGAAAACAGTGTATGCAAATAAGATAGAATGATAGGAAATAGGTTAGGTTTAGCTTGAATTTGTGATGACAAGGGCTGGAATACTATGTTCACAACAATGGAGAACATGGGGCTGACATTAGCAATGCAAGTGAAGAGAAAACAGCAGGATGTGGTGACAGATTGAATTCAGAGGGGAACCTGAATGACATTACTGGCCGGTGGCTATCCTGACAACAAAACAGCAGGATGTAGATTGTGTGACAATTGCTTTCTGTCCAAAGACAACCACAAATGGAACAGTAATCACAACCGGGCATGTCTTTCTAAATAAATCAGCATATGTGATAAGGTATGCATCCAATGGTGGTCAAATTAAAATTGGCCCATAAATTAAGGAATCCAATTGTGATCTATATCTTCTTTAACTTATGCTTGGCTTTTGTAACAGATGTCAACATAGAGAAATTATGGATTTGTGTTAACATAACAGGTCTCATTTACTGATGGTTCATTCACTGCACAGCAGGCATTGCGGTGTTCTGCATGCATAATTTTATTTAGCCCCTGTAGGTACAGTTTTCTCCCCCTAGTGCAGTGGTCGGTAAACTCATTAGTCAACAGAGCCAAATATCAACAGTACAACGATTGAAATTTCTTTTGAGAGCCAAATTTTTAAACTTAAACTATATAGGTAGGTACATTGCTATTAACTTCATTAGGGTACTCCTAAGCTGGCCTTTGCTAAAAACATCCTCATTTTATAATAATAAAGCCACCAACACAAAAGAATTACAATTCTTAAATTGATGACAAAAATACCTGTAGGATTTGCAGCTGGTTGGAAAAATACAGGTAACTTTATGCTTCGAGTACGTACTTTTGTCACCCGCGCGCGATTTGCGGACGCGACTAGCACTAACCACTGCACAATGAGACTGCTGACTGACTGGCTCACTCAACTCATGCATGAATCGCAAGTGCCTCCCCCGCGCTTCATATCCTGCGGCCCACCTGCACAGCATCATCTGTCGCCCAACCGACCAACGGACCGACACCCCCCACGTCTTCTAATGCCACTTCTTCAAAATAGACTCGCCCAGGCCAAAAACCGACTTCTGCGCATGGGCCACGAAGTTTCAGTCGCACTATACGTGCGCGCCCGCACATGGTATTTTGTGGAAGAGCCACACTCAAGGGGCCAAAGAGCCGCATGTGGCTCGCGAGCCACGGTTTGCCGACCACTGCCCTAGTGTGTACCTGACATCATTGGGGTTTATAAATGTAGAGACCCTTGCCCACATTTACACAGGAGAGCAAATCATAGAGCCAGGATTCAGTCTTCATCTCTCAGACCCAGGTCCATTCTCTTCAGAATTTGGCAGCCTACCTCATAATTAACTTTCTGATGATGACCTGCCCTAAAGGCAAAACAATTATTCCTCAATTAGCCTTTGAATGGACCCAACAAAAAGGGAAGCTATTTGAGCCAAAACACAGCATACAAACAAACAAAAAAGTACAGGCAGGATTTTGTGTTGCAACCTAACATCATCATCATCACTATTAGCAGCAACCATACTCCAGTGAGATTTATTTCAAATTATGTTTTAGTTCTCATTGGCTACGTTTTCATTTTATAAGAACCAGGAGGTCTTGATGTAATTAGTCTGTCTCAAATGAACCAAAGAAAGAGCTGTGGGGTAGAGGAGGAAAAAATAAAACAAAAAGCAAAACACCCTCATTACTTTAGCCTTTTAAAGAAATCTCTTAATGAGCTATTATTCAAACCAGAAAATAAGGGTAATAAGGATCAGGTATATTTTATGTTAGGTTTTTACAGTTTTATTATGGTTACTTAACTTCTTTGCACCTAAATTTTATCATCTCTGAAGTAGGAATGAAATGCCTTTGTCATTGACCACCTCATGGAGAACCTCCCATGCAAGCCTATTGGCTACCAGAAACCAATGCAGCACTGCCCGGGTGTGAAAGAGGCTCTTCATCTGAAAAGTTTCTTTTATCCCTTGGTGTTTCAGAGTTCAGAATTAGTTAAACTTTAGTATCCAATGCAAGGCCTGCTTCTTGACTGTAAATATTTCTTGTTAATAAAAAATCTAACTTTTAAGTCATCTTGATATAGTAACTTCTTAATATACATAAAATAATCGGTGCACTGTGAAGAGTAACAGGGCGTTAGCTACTTACAGAAAATCTTGTACGAGCACAATCAGTGGAAAAGCCTGATTTTTATGATGATGATGATGATGATGATGATGATGATGATTATTTTAATCATTTATCCCAGTAAGATATTAAAGAATGCACACCGCCATTTGAAGAACATACAGCACCATGGAATGACATTTTGTGTCATCCTCAAGACATTTTTGTCTTTAGGACACTTAAGTCCTCATCCTAAGTGCTTGCCGATGTTGCTAGCTCAGAAAGACACACTTTGTGATGAGAATGAATGCCAAGTTTGCTTGTAGTTGCAAAACTACAATGTTCTTTTTGACTCTCACAATAGTATCTTTAAAATGTCTACTGAATTAAAGGGGTTGAGAACCCATATTTAGAATTTAGAATAATCCAAGTATTATTGGAACTGACAGAAGAGAATTTTTATTTAGACTAAAAAAACAGGGAGATAAGCACAGATGGTATAAGAAAAGTGGAAAGCTAGAAGAGAAACCCCCCTCATTTTCTCAGGAGTTTGCCTCAGTTTTATAGAAGAGCAGCAACATTTATACCGCATGCCGATTTACATGGTTGCATGATTTCTATTTTTATAAGAGTGGGAAATGAAAAGCTGTTGGACATATAGGACATTTATTTGAAATCATTTTGGGTGCACGTATTGGACTCAGAATATGAGCAGCAACATTTACTTGTTTTATCTCCTGTGCCTTGCACTTAGTAAATGTTTAGGGGTCATATCAATGAGTTCCATAAGCCCAGCCCAGTTGCTGATTATCTCCTGTATCACCAGTATCCCTAATGATCATACACGATATTTGGATATACAAACATCCCCTAAAGTGTGTGTGTGTGTGTGTGTGTGTGTGTGTGTGTGTATCGTCTTCTTAGTATCCATTGCACAAAAGTAATCAACAAGAGATAAGATAAATAGAGTTAAGCCACATTTGAATTTGAGCTGGCTTGAGACCAAGATGGTTGTTTCAATAAGGAAGGCATAGGAAAAAGTAAGGAGAGGAAGGATGATAAATTTGGTTTGGGGCATAATGAATTTGAGATGCTACTATGATATCCAAGGAGAACAATTTAGTAGGTGGTTGCTGATGGCCAGAATTAGCAATAATTGCTGTATCTTCGGTCCCTTTCATGGAAATGCCCTTACATGTTTGTTAAACTCTAATAATGGCAACCTATTAGGTAACCTTGGAAAAGTTTATTGAACCAGAGGATTTACTGACCCAAGGAAAGCTGCTCAGGTTATCTTGATAATTTGGACTAAGAGTTAAAAAACTAGAGCCATAGGACTGAATACTAGAGATGTAGATGTATGAAGAGTTGCGGAGGGGGGGGGTGGAGTTGATACCATGAAAACCCAAACTGTAAGCTTACTTCTGTTTGGTGGGAGCAGCACTCCTGCAGCATATAGATATGCCAATCGGGAGAAGGAAAAGTTGGCTTTAGAACTTGACTCTTCCTCTTCCCAGTTCTAGTTCTCATGGATCTCTCCCCACCCACCATCCAACTCTCTCTCTCTCTCTCTCTCTCTCTCTCTCTCTCTCTCTCTCTCTCTCTCCTTTCCTTCTTTGACGTCTCTGAGGTATTCCTGTCTCTTTTTTTGACATACATTGGTTAAGACAGCATGAGGTATAGCTTCAGTAATGATTCTCAGAGCCACTATGAGGAGCTTTAAGAATGTCCCTGAGAAGCAATATCAGTAGCCATTAGAGCATTAGATTGGGTAACAGAAAAAAGTCCCCCAATCTTGGCTAATAAAAACAGGCTAAGTAATTCAAGAGATTCTATCAAGGAAAATAAAAACTCTGAATAGAGCCAACACAGTCTACATCTAAAGTAGTTGACTGTACCCAGAAATTTCCTTTAAAACCTTCACAAGTTTCCATTTAGCACACTCTTCTTTGCTACAATTAGCTTAAGTTAAGTATTTATGACTTTTTAAAGTCAATGAACATATGGGTTAGAACTCTCTTGGCTGAAACCCCTATCGAATGAGTGAAAATCTTTGCTTGGACACCTCTAATAGGTGCTTCTAAATGACTTCACCCTCAGTTCCAACTATTGCACAGCTGCCTAATATTGAGGCAAAAGTCCATCACTCTTTATTTGCCCAGGGATTATTTCTACCTCTCTCAGGACCACAAGCAGTCTAACAACCCATATTATATTGGTGAGACTTTTACATTCTATCTGATGATTTAATGCTATTCACTCTACTTCCCTGAGAAATTAATGGCAACAAACTATTTCTTTAACTTATACAAGCTGTGTTATGCTGACATATACAACATGTACATTAACACTCTACTTATTTCAAACCTAGAATGATCTGACAGACCATGAAATCTTAATGGAATTGTAGTCCCTTCTGAGTCTGTTAGCATGCCTATTAGTATCTCCTGTAATAAACACATCACATTTTATTTCAGGCAGCTCTGGGATGTTGCATGCCCTTATTCACAATTCACTCCATGTATATTTATTGAGTTATATTGTCTGGAGTTCTTCCTGTACATTCCCCTAGCTCTCCAGTGTTTTCCATCCCATTAAAAGGAACATTTATCCCACCAGAAAAGGATGGAGACAAAGATACAGAAATTCTATTTTTATATATACAAAACAAATGCCTTTTTAACTCATCATGGTAGCTGGAGATAAAGAGCTGGTGTGGGATTGGCTGAAAGGATTTTTTGATGCATAGTTTTCCCTCTTTGGAGGATAATATGTATATTTTCTTGACAAGGGAAACCAGAGAAATCTTGTTAAATTACAATTTATTTTACCTCTCCTAATAGAACCACGATAAAATTTGTAGCCAAATAGAAAATTACTACCTAAGAAAAATGAGTATCTGCTCTATACACTGCCTGTGTAGAATACCAGATTTTCTCCAGAGAAAGGCAGTGATTTTGTAGTCAAGTATAATAAAACTGAGCCATAAATTTATATTGGAAGGCTCCTATACCTTCCTGTAATTAAGCATCACACTGAAAATGCTGTAATGGCAGCTTGCCTGTCAGTTATTCTGCATATGGATGTCCACTTACTTGGGCTAAACGTGTTGATGAAAAAAGTTGTGTTCAAGAGGCAGACACAATCACAGCATTTAATTCCATTTGCTTCAGTGATTGGCTCATAGGTGGGCAGAGTGTCAATCACAATCACAAGATTCTTGCTAGAAAACTTATCCACACATTTCTGCTGCATTTTGACGTGGGCAAATGTTATTTGGTGCTTCTGAAAGCCACAGTACTATCATATGGAATTTGAGTATAATGCCATTAGAAAAGAAAGAGATGAAGGTCCAGACGGTTACCATTATATGATCCCTTGGGTCAGCATCTGTACCTGGACTTTATGTCATTTGCAACCAAAAGAGTTCTTATACAAGAGTAGATGGGTATGTTTGCCAATGTATAACTCATCTCTGCTAAAGGAGATTTGTGGATCTGGAGAGATTTTCCTATAATACCAGTGAAAATTTTTTATAATTCGAAGTCCATAACCTGGTAACATAGGGTCTTTCCCCTTCTCAAATCTCTCAGTTGGGATTAACATAGGGAAGAAAAACTATTTCAGCGCGGAGGAGGAACTGTCAACAGAAATGACTAAAGCACACAGTCTGGATAAATAATGTCGGCCATTATTGCAAATCAGATTCGGGTAGCTGTGCAGTGGCCTGGTTGACCTGGGCTTTATAAATCCAGGTAGTCTCAGCTTTGTACTAAGGCAGAAGATCATTCATTGCACCACATGACTCTTGGATAATTTATATTGGAGCCCCCCCCCAAAAAAAGACAAATAAAAAGAAAGGAAAAATGAGCAAGCAAGGCAACACTGTTGTCCATATCTTAAAAATGTGTTTTAGCCCTTTGCTTAGACTCGTCACCTCTACAAGCTACTTGCCAACAGGACAGTAAGGAAATGGGACTAGAGAATGTGTGGACATTGAGATGTTTCTAGTAGCCCTGCCGAGCACAAACATAGGTCAGAGCTTTGCCAGATATAGAATTGTTCTTCTATTGATTATGAATTAACTTCATTTCTTAATGAAAGAGGCAGCTCTTTTTCTCTCCTCCTCCCTATGGGTAATTTAGGTTAAAAGACAACATGGTCTGTCTTCCAGTTTCAGCCACAATAATTAAATAATTTAGGGTCTTAAGGGTTTTCATTAACATGAACCTATTAAGTAAAAGTTCATTAGAAAACTGGATATACTTCAAATAACAAGGTTATAATTGAAAACTTTTATTTTATGTGAGGCATTTTTCTTTCTTTTTCCCCCAAAATGCACTATACCTGGGAATGAGACAGGATCACAGTGTGTCTGCTATTTATACACTCAAGGCAAATGTCATTTAGTTTAGTGCTATCCCTTTGGGTTTAGTGAAAAGACAGAAATTTCAACTCTAGTGAGTTTTCAGTCTGCAACTCTTCATTTGCTACCACCTAAATAAAGTTAATAGGATCAACTGATTATTTCACACGTACAACTCAATTACACCTGTATATTGCTAATTTTACATATATTTCTTTTTAATACTCCTCATCCCAACACCAAAAATACCCCACAAGGTTATAACTAGTAGGGTCATGCAAATCTAAGCCAGAACTTTAAGCACAAATGTGGTTTTTAATGAAATCTGAACTTTTTTTTCTCTAAAGGGAGCACCTGTACTGTTAGAGCAAATGTCACAGAAACAGGGATGTACTGACAGGTCACTGAGGTCCCTGCTGAAGTCCCTCAGTCTGTCCTCATGTCCTCCTGGCACCTTGGCTATATGCCCTTTACACTAGAGTGACCATATAGTTTATACAATAACCCAGGACACTTTGAGAGGAAGGGAGGATTCTGTTGGCATAAACGAAAATAGAGGTGGCAATCACCTTAATTATCACACCTAACAACAATGGTGAAAGTCAACACTCATTTCATGAATACTTACTGAACACTTACTGAATACTTACTGAATAAGTGCCAGATACTAGAGATGCAATGCACAGGGTCACGGCTCCTCCCTGCAGGGAGAGTATAGTCAGGTGGGAAGTCAAGAACCAGTAAACTTCCCAAAGATACGAGGAAAGGCTAATAAAGAGTAAGATGAATGGTTTCATGTGCTCATTTTTGTATTTGTCATTTTACCCTTTTGCTGAGTTTTATTTGGTGAAGTAATATAACCCACAGCCTCCTGAAGTAGGTAGTGTTGGGTCCTACGTCCTCCTCATTGGATGGGCCATCCATCTCCCAGCTCATGGTTCACAGCTGCCCCAGTCTCTATCTAGACAACTTCCTTAGACTCATGGACTTGCACTTGGCCTCCCCTGGGATTACAAAGGCTGGCCGTTGTGGCTCAAGCCCTCTCCCTGTGGATCAAGCTAAGACTTTATGGCTTGGAACTGAATTTTGTAATGTTATCTACTTCTAATAAATTTAAACTTAAATAGCCACATGTGGCTACTGTATTGAACACCACAGTTCTATATTAAAAAAAAATGTCTAGGGTCAGGATTCTCACCTGGCTACAATGAGCCCCAGGCTCACAGAAAGCCAAGAGTCCCATGTAGATTTTCTGGTCCATGTGTTATGATCCCAATGCGTTAGTGTCTGATAGTCTATTCCGGAAGATTGTTAATGGAAGTTTGGGGTTGATTCTTATGCTATGATTTTCAGCTTATGGAAGAATTCTTAGTCTCTTCTGGAACTTCTGAGTGAGATAGTGCGGTTCGGTTTGTAAATAAGCTGGCGTTGTTGTTGGATCAAAGGCATTCCGATTGGTCTAGAAAGTTTTTCAACAATAAAATGAAAATGTGAGGCCTCCATTCTTGGAACCATTCTAATTTGGGTATTGGCACATTGGAATATCTTTGATTTGGGAATACAGGATCAGGTTTGCTCAATACAATGGGTAACAGTCTAAACCAAAGTAGTGCATGAGAAAAACTTTAAAAGTCTCTCTGAGTATGAAATGAAAATAAAATATTTCTTTCACAGATGTACTATGAAGTATGAGTAGATGAAAAGGAAAATATAATTTCTACATTAGAGAAAATAAATGTTGGTTTGTTGGTTTTCATTGTTTTATGTATAGAAAATGCTTGGGAAAGAAAAACATCAACACTAGTTGGTGAGTATGCAGTGTCCTGTTACAGAAGACGCTGGCTTTGAGTTCAGACTTCATCCCTTACTTGATGTGGAGTTTGAAGAGAGTTACTTGTCCTATGAGCCTGTTTTATTGCTTGTAAATAGGAACATTTCAGTCTCTTCTGTGGTTTTGTGAGATCTAAGCGGGGTAACAAAGTGATTTGGATTTATACACTGTTAGAGAAACATAAGCTCCTGTGATAGTGTTTTGGGCTCTTTGCTTTGTGCTTTCTGTTGTGTTCTGTAGGGTTCATTGACCTTGATTTTGCTAATCTACATTAGTGGTTATGATTTCAAAGGCCAAAGGTTCCAAGCAGGTACGTTAAATAGTAGATCAACCAAGTAAGGACTGTGGGAAACTGTGAGGCTCATCCCACTAGAGAGGCAGCCCTACTCAGTGCCCTTCTGTTGCTGCATGTGAATGTGGGCCCAGGCTTGCCATACTTTTTTTTTAAATAAGTTAAAGGCTGACTTTTAATAGATTCTGTGGGACAAACAAAGCTCATTTATTGTCCACATCCGACCTGCAGGCCATCAGTTTGCAATTTGTGCCTCCTTCCAAAGAGGATGTAAAATGAATTATGTTCAAGCATAGAATTCACTAGGGAAGAAAAACAGAGGAAAGAATCAAAGGAATAGAATAAGTTGTTTTCTGTTGATCAATAGGAATGTATTATACGCTACCAGGCCGAATGCTTTGGGAAATGCTAACAAAATAGAAAACATTGTTGTTGACCTCCAAGAGCATGTGAGGTCCCTAGAGAGAGATACAAATGCATGAAGTCTCAGAGAATGCGAAAAAGCCAAGATATAATTAGGTGTGAGATCGGTATAGACCAGTGCCACTCGCAGGGTGGTTTGTCTGCAGGCCTGCACCAGGCTGCGCTGCTTGTTACTCATCTGTGATGTGAGAAGAATCAAAATTGACAGCACACGCTCAGGAACTTTCAGACCAATTTGACAGAGTGCTTTTTTTGTTTGTTTAATCTAATAAAATATTGAGGCTTATATTTCATAGGCCTTGGAGTCTCACCTTTAAATTTTCATTTTTCTTATCATTCATATTTAATATTATTATTATTTTATTGTTGACACTATATTCCAGATGTTCCCCATGTTGTCTCCCTTTGCCACCATCTGCCCAGGGCCCTCTCCTCCCCCCCCCCCCCAGCCTTAGACACATTATTGTCTGTGTCAGTGGGCTGTGCATATATGTATATATGTTCTTTGGTTAATTTCTCCCTGTGCCCCCAAACCCCCGGTCACTTGGACTGTTTCCAGATCTTGGCTATTGTAAATAATGCTGCTATGAACATAGGGGTGCATATATTCTTTCTGATTGGTGTTTCAGGATTCTTAGGAGATATTCCCAGAAGTGGGACCTCTGGGTCAAATGGCAGTTCTGCTTTTAATTTTTTGAAGAACTTACTGTCTTCCATAGCGGCTGCAGCAGTCTGCATTCCACCAGCAGTGTACTAGGGTTCCCTTTCTCCACGTCCTCACCAGCACTTGTCCTTTGTTGATTTGTTGATGATAGCCATTCTGGCAGGTGAGAGGTGATACCTCATTGTCATTTTGATTTACATCTCTCTAGTGATCAGTGACTTTGAGCATTTTTTCATATGTCTCTTGGCCATCTGCATGTCTGCTTTGGAGACATGTCTGTTTAGGTCCTTTGCCCATTTTTTAATTGGATCGTTTGTCTTCCTGGTGTTGAGTTGTATAATTTCTTTATATATTTTGGATATTAATCCCTTATCAGATGTATCATTGGAAAATAGGTTCTCTCATACTGTGGGCTCCCTCTTCATTTTGTTGATGGATCTCTTTGCTATGCAGAAGCTTTTTAGTTTGAAATAGTCCCATTTATGTATTTTTCCTTTGTTTCCCTGACCCACCGAGCTATATCAGCAAAAATACTGCTAAATGAGACATCTGAAATTTTACTGCCTATGTTTTATTCTAGGATTTTCATGGTTTCATGACTTACATTTAAGTATTTTATCCATTTTGAGTTTATTCTGTGTATGGTGCAAGTTGGTGGTCTAGTTTCAATTTTTTGCATGTACCTATCCAATTTTCCCAGCACCATTTATTGAAGAGACTTGCCTCCTTTGTCAAATCATATTTATGACTTTTTATAAAATATTAATCAGCAGCAGGTTAGCTAAACAAACGAAAGCTGACAAACCATAAATCACTGATCTTTCACCACAGATGTGTTGAAATACACTGGTAGATATAAGTATTTGAAGTTAGGGAACAAATAATTTGCTATTAGATGCTAGTCATTAGCTCTAGGTTAATTAGTTCTATAAAAACTATCGGGAAAATTACCTTTTAAAATGGGTTTCTGACAGTTCACCAAAGCTGTTTAAATATGAGAAGGGCAACTACAGGGTGGGGCAAAAGTAGGTTTACAGTTGTTCATCTGGAAAATAATAAAATAATAAATAATAATAGAAAAATAAACAATTTCACACACTCACACTGTAAACCTACTTTTGTGCCACCCTGCATAGAAGACAGTCAACTGTATTTAAGGGAAAACTTAACTAATTACTTATAAACTATTGAGAAATTGTAATCGGCTGAAATTCAGAAGTTTGAAACATGTGCAAAATAGACATTCAGCACAACCACCATGATACATTCACAGCTAACTGGTGGTTGGAAATTCAGATTGAAATTACAACATTTTCTTACTTATTTAGCTAATGGAGAGATTGAAAAATTAGTCATTCAGCAAGTGAATTTCCAGTGATTCCACTTAATTCCAGAATTAAAGAAAGTTTGTTGAGATGGTAAGGTAGATCACAAATTTATCCACTTACCACATTGACATGGAGAGTGGGCTTATAGGGATCACATGTGCATAAATTGTGTGATATAGACAGTGGGAAGAAACAGTTAGGACAGAACCATGGGTCAGTTCTGTGATGCTGGCCATTACAAACTTTTCGTCTTTAAGGGCTTTCCTAATATTTTGTTCCATCCCTCTTTTTTATGGCATCATTTTTTCTTCTAATCTAATGGCAACATTCATAAATTGCTAAATTATTAAATACTAGAGGCCCCGTGCATGGGATTTGTACACTGGTGGGGGGCATGGCCCGTGGAGATTGCCCCACTTTGGTAGCGCCACTCATTCCAGTCAGCTGAGCTGTGCACCCACTGTGGGAGTGCACTGACCACCAGGGGGCAGCTCCTGTGTTGAGTGTCTGCCCCCTGGTGGTTAGTGCACATCATAGAGCCTGGTCGACCAGTCGTTCTGGTTGTTTCGCCATTCGGTCCCTGGGCTTTTATTATATAGGATTAGCTTTGTTGAGGAAACAAATTGAGTGCCTACTTGGTGCCAATCACTATACTTGTAGGTGCTGGAAATATATTCTCTCAGATAGCCTTTACACAATGTTTGAAATCACATAAGCACATTTATAGTCCCCTATGATACTATTCTGTCCTAAAATTCAGTAAGTAGGACAGAGCACAGAAGATACCAGTACTTAGGATGGGAGGGAAGGTCTGTGGAGCCAAGGGAGATCCAGCCAGGAATTGGCACTCCAACCCCCTCTGAGGGTTTCTGTGTAGGAGTGCAGGTCTTACCATGGTGTAAATGATCAAATTTGAAAATTTATTGAGGAACAGAATATTTATATTGCTTCACAGTATCTTTACCTATACTGCTTATTGATGCTGAAGAGGTACTTTTAAGTGGAGAAATCTGGCATAAAACTACCCTTATTAAATCAGCCAAGTGACCAACATTATTAATGGCACAATTCAAAATTGTATGTCAACTGTCAGGATGCAATCGTAACAGAGCATCACTTCTGTGATATATATTACTACCAAAGACATAGATCTTACCCTGATCAACCAAATCTAGACATACAAACCCAAATTGAAGAACATAGTTTTCAAAGGATCCTGAAAGCCAAGAAAAGATCGAGGAGCTGTATTAGATGGAAGGATACTAAAGACACATGATAACTGGGTTCTTTGTCTATAAAAGACATTTTTGGAATAATTAGTGAAAGGTACCATTTAATCTATAAGTTTCCTCTTTTTCTATTAAAATTTATTTGTTGTTCTACATATTTTCACCTCAATTTTTGTGGGTTGCAACCCCATGGTGTCTATGTGCTCATTTGTCCCATGTATTTCCTATAAACTGTCCTTTAAACCAGAGGCTTTATCAAATTGAGGTTCAATATTTTGTCTTATTTTAAAAGTAGTTCATGTATTTCTTATTGCTCTTCATTAGGGGATATATAATGGCTTGTTGTCTATCTTTTTGTTAAGACTAATCATTGTGTTTTTGTGATATCAGTTCATCCATTATAAAACTCCCCACAAGGTTTTTACCTTATGGTTTTATAAGCAACTTATTATTGTTGCATGGATCCATTATGTTAATAGAGAATGCAGAATGGTATTATTCATATTTTATCATTCCTCATTCATTTATTAGCTGGGATTTTTTTTCTAAAGAAAAGCTTTTCCTGAACAACTGTTTGATTACCGTGAGGTGCCATTCAAACAAGAAATAATAAGTGTTTGACTTACCCTTCAAGTATCATCATCACAAATTTTAAAGGTAAGATGATGATAGGAAAATTGTTCAATTTGATGAAAATATACCAGAGGAAGCAGTGTGAAGTAAATGTCAGAGAGAAAACTATGATGTCGATTTTTTTTATCCTTACCAAAGGATATGTTTTTTAAATTGATTTTTAGAGAGAGAAAGAGGGAGAGAAACATCAATGTGAGAGAGAAACATTAATCAGAAACATTGATCTGTTGCCTCCCACTCACACTCTGACCTGGGACGGAACCTGTAACCTTTCGTGTACGGGGATGGTACTCCACGCAACTGTGTTACATTTCCAGGGCATTGATGTCTTTTTTAATTCAGTACTTATTATCTTAACTAGCTAGCCTCCTAGTGTAGACATACCCTTCCCAACTGTCCCCACCCCTGATGTTAGCAATTGGCTGTCACTCACTTTGGGGATACAGTAGTGAACCAAATGTGTGGGTTCCATCAGCTGTTAGGAAAGGAGTTGCTACACATGTTCTCTAAGTTAAATATTTAGAGGCTTCGTTAATGTGAGACAAAATGGATATTGATCAATTAAGCCTGGCGGGAAATGCAAAGCACCCACCCAACCACAGTGACAGGATTCCGATTATAACATATTCACTAGTATATCTGATACATTTGGATGATGACTTTCCAACAGGCCTACATTTTAGGTTTTTATTCTGAACTGTGGTTTATTTCTGTTGCCTATGAGAACATTGGACGATTATCAGCTCCTCGCTGTTACATAGATGATCCATCCTCTAAACATAATTTATGCCCATCACCAAAATTGCTTTTAATGTTCCCGGGATCTAAATATTTTATGTTGTTTACATTTGTTTGTTCTGCTTCCGTGGAGCACTCTCTAGTCAGCTTGCATAAAATCAGCACATTTTCATCCCTGCCACACAGATCATGGCAGGAGACTGATGTTTAAGAGGGAAAACAACTCTTAAAACAGTAAAATTCTGTTGCCAAAAAAAATAAAAAATCAATAGCTAGTTTTCTATTCGGAAAAAAAATAGGATTATAGATTCCATCCCCCCAACACACGAGGCCGATGAGGAATTTGATTTTTAATGAAGTTGTTCTTTCACGTATGCCGAGCAGATTGATTTAGGAAGCTGTTATTCATACCAGTTGAAGGCAAGTGTGGAAACTGCTTCGTATAAACAAGGTAACTGGTGATGGAAGGAGACTTGACTTCTAGTGGTGAGCAAACAATAGAGTGTACAGATGATGTATACAAAACCTGTATAATTTTGTTTACCGGTGTCACCCCGATAAATTCAATAAAATACTTAAAATTAAATAAATAAATGCACAAGGATATGCGAAAGCTAAGGGAAGTTTTTTTCAAACCCACGGGCAAAGGTTGGAGTATCACTATATTCCAGTACATTTAAATATATGTACGTATATTTAATATAATTTTGTTTAAAAAATCAACAAACCCCAACACTTTTTTAATGCTCAGTAGTGAAACACCACAATACAATTTGGCCCATCTTTCCTTAAATGGCTTTGCATATTCCAAGAGTTTTATCATACCAGACCCCAGAAACACTAATAATAGCATCCACTCCATGGATATCGTCTGCTCACATCTTAATAATGACCACTTTAGGCCTAAAACATGTAATTAAGCTCCTAGCACTGAGCATCTCAATGAAGGATATTGCTAAGTAACCAGTCTGCAGCCTACTTAATTAGCATAAACAAAAAAGCACCACTTAGACTAGCTGTCCTGGGGCACCACTGGTCCCCTTTTCATTTGAAGCACTTAGTGAGCAATTTTGAGAAGAGGAAGAGATAATGAAGATTATTACCCTGTTGCCCTGTTAGCCACACTTATCATTAGGACTGGGAAGAATAAGAAATTAGAGGATCATATCAGCCCTCTTTCATATGAATTCTGAAAGTCGTGAATTGTTAAGTAGATTTTATTCAAGATACAATAAGCTTTCTGTGGGGACCTACTCATTAGAAGGCATTTCTTGAGTTTTCTCTGGTCTTAGAAGCTCAGGAAGATACCGAGGGTAAAAGGGGCCCCCAGTTTCATTCAATAAGCAAGCTCTTCAAAATATTTCTCAAAGAGGATTTTGGAAAAATGGACGACAGTCACCATGCATTCAATACTTTAACAATAGCTTTTAGCCCTTATCATGCACCTGGCATAGGAGGTGCACATAGCAGTTTCTTGCCTCAGGGAGTTCACATCCTTATCAGAGTGAGACAGAATTAATCAAACAATGTCACATGGTAATAACAGGACAAAAATGGTGACGTGATGGAGAATAATGGTGTTGGAAGAGGTTTTTTAAAAAAATAGTAAAGATTTTAAAACAGGAAGTTAAGGTGATCTGATTTATTAATTTACAACAATCACTTTAGCTTCTGAGTAAAGAAAGAATTTTAGAAGAACAAAGATGGGAAAGTGGAAAGACTAGAGGTTATTGCAGTCCCTCCCAGCAAGACATGTAGTGCCTTAGAGTGGGTGGTTTTAGTGATGCTAGAGAGAAGGGAAGTGCAGGGACCCTGGCTGGATATCAGAAATAAATGCAGCAGGATCAGCTGATACAAAGAAAGAAAGGAATCAAAATGATTAGTAGGCTTCTGACATTGACAACTTGGTAGATGCCATACTGTTAGTGCCATAAAAATACCCAAAGGGATGTTAGTTATTTAAAATAATAGTTTTGGAAGCAATTAACCTTTTCATTTTTAGCACTGTGCTTTCTTTCTTGCTCTCATATTGGATCCTTTTAAAAGCAGAAATTGTTTCATTCATTTATATTTATTGAGAACCTACAATGCCTTGTGCTTCAATAGGCCCTGGGGAATCCAGCCCCTGTTTCATGGAGGGAATGGACATTAAACAAATAGCCACACTAATGAAACTCTAATTATAAAGTGAAGTAAGTCTCTGGTATTATATAACCAATGAACCTGCCAGAGGCAAGGATGGGGTGGAGGTATTGGAAAAGCCTTCCCTGAACTGTTCTAAAAAGTAAGAATGAAGTAGAATAAAGTATATAGTATGAGAGAGAGAGAGAGAGAGAGAGAGAGAGAGAGAGAGAGAGAGAGAGATTGAATGAGTGACGGAAAAGAATGGGATATTCCTGGTAGAGGGAACAGAATCTGCTAAAGTCCTTTGCCCAAAGGAAGCATGGCTCCTAGAAAGTAAAACCCAGGTCAGTGGAATACAGAGAGCAAGAGGAGAGGAGTACAAGAGGAACCTCAAGAGGCACATAGAAGCTAGCTCATGCTGCGCTTTGTAGGACGATAAAAATGATTTAGGACCTCAGCTAAGAGCAAGCCACTGAAGTCTGAAAAGATGACTGATTACTGTGTGGAAGATGAATTGGGATGTTGTTGGGAGATCAGTTAGGAGGCAGTGGAAGTCCCTGGGCAAGAGATAAAGATGGATTAGACAAGGAAGGTAGCAGTGGAGAAGGAGAGAAGCAATTTTAGTGAGGGTTGGTGTGGATAGGATGTTAGTGCTGAAGGTTTGGCAAGCTGGTATTCAAGGTGATGCCAAGCTTCTTATGTACCTAAACATTGCTGCTCACCAAATTTGTTAAGCCTGGAAGGAGACTGGGCTTGGAAAGGGGAGACATCTGTATTTTTTGAGACTTACTGAATTCTGGGGTACCTTTGAGACGTTGAATTGAAGATTTAAAGATGCCTTCGAGTATATACTAGTATGTTGGAGTATAAGAGTTCCTGGTTGTTGATAGAAATCAAAGCTTTGGGTATGAATGGTCAAGTATGGAGTGACAGGAGAAGAGATGCTAGGATGTGACCTCAAAGGGCTGCATTCATGACTAGATGAAGAAATGGGAAGAGAACAGCAGTGAGATGCCATGGAAACAGGGGGATGAAAGTGTTTCAATTAGGAGGGTGATAGAAGAGAAGTGTCAACACTACTGCAAGGAGGTCAAGTAAGGTGAAGACTGAAAAATATGTTAGATTAACAACAAGTAAATGACAGTTTTGATGGGACCAGGTGACAAATTGGATTGCAATAATATTCCTGCTTTTGTAGTCAGTATTGTGCAAATTTCTAGGACCTTTGATTATTTCCACGTTCTGAGACTTACAAATTCCAAGACAAACAAATGATGCAAGGCAGAAAGAAAGCTTTGGATCTGGGGTTAGAAGGCTTCAATTCAAGTCCTGGTGTCTCTGCTTATCAGCTGTGTGACCTTACACAAGTCATTTCCCCTCTTCTCTTTCAGCCTCAGTTATGCAATTCTGCAGGAATTCAGTAAGGTTACTCTGACAGAGTAGATAATGTATGTGCATTTTCTCAGTGCCTGGTACATACAAAGAACACATCAAAACATACATATACAGCATTTTCCCAAGTTTTGTAAAACATGTTATTCCTCTTTTAGAGAAAAATCAAAATCATAAACTATTTTTTAAAATATGTTTTTAATGATTTTAGAGAGGAGGGGAGAGAGAGATGGAAATATCAATAATGAGAGAATCATTGATTGGCTGCCTCCTGCATGCCCCACACTGGAGATTGAGCCCACAACCCGGGCATATGCCCCAACCAGGAATCTAATCATGACCTCCTGGTTCATATGTCGATGCTCAACCACTGAGCCACGCCAGCGGGCCTTAAGCTATTTTTAATAAGGAAATATATAACAAAATAAATCTTTGAAAAACCTGACTGTTTATTTGGTTAAAAAAAAAATTCCCAGGCCCGGTGCCCATACAAGTTTAAATTATATGCCTGTAGATATTCCATATTAAAAAATGATAAGATGAAGAATTGTTTTATGTGATGTGGCTGTCTCTAGGCTCTCCTAGAATTTTATAACTGTAATAAATGTTGAAACTGATTCATTCTCCTGGTTGGATATTCTTCTACGTCCATGGAAATCAACACTGCCAATTTTGATTTCCTATTTTTTTGGCATTTATTATGAAGTCAGACATAATTTACAAAGAAACATTGAAGGCTACCTCTGTCACCATTGATATTTCCCAGAGACAGTGAGGTGCCTTTCTAAATATGAAATTTGATGTTTATACAAAAGAGAAAAGATAGTA
Organism: Myotis lucifugus; assembly: GCF_000147115.1. Taxonomy (NCBI): domain Eukaryota; kingdom Metazoa; phylum Chordata; class Mammalia; order Chiroptera; family Vespertilionidae; genus Myotis; species Myotis lucifugus. Next base: position 3,067,681 of record NW_005871104.1, on the reverse strand, counting down.
ATTCCTCCTATGATCAATAAGGAAAAGGTGTGAAACCCACAAGGACCTCTGAGAAAATGAAGGAGGCTTAAGTTTACAGATGTCAGAATCCAGTGTAGAAAACCCCGGATAATTTCCTTTTCCCAGAGGCAGGGGAGCTAGAAAGAACCTCCTAGCCTGGAAACTGGTGTCCAGATCCTGCCCTTTCGCTAATAAGCTGGGAGATCACGAACAAGGCCCTGTATTGCCTCTGGGAATAAAAAGATGAATAAGATAAACACAAAAGAATAGGAAAGAGATGAACCAGTGTTCATGTTGTCTCTAAAATTCACCAACTCTACAATTCTCTAACAAAATCAAGAAATCCGTTGCAGGAAGACTTGGGTGGTGTGTTTTAGTGCTTGATTACAAATTATTATCTGTTTGACACAGAGTCAGAGGTTGAGAGTTAGTGAGCAGGGAGCATTAAAACTCTTTTGTTTGGAGTCAATGCCAATAGAAAATGAATCCAGACTGAAAATAAAGCATATCTGAAATTACCAAGTAAATCAACAAGGAAGTAATGGTAATAAAGAGACAACTAAGTATCTTGTTGGTCTTTTTATAGACATTTAACCAAGAGCCTGAAAGCAGGCATTGCTCTGGAGACAGTTTAATGATATCTTTTCCTTTAGTTTATTGAATTTAGCTCACTATTATGGCTTACCAAATGACTGTTGTCTTAGGAAACTTAGGTTAAAATGTTATTAAAATAAAAACACATTTACCATTAATAAACTTTTAATAGAAATTTACAAAAGCAAATCCCTAAAGGGTCTCTTCATGTTTTAAAAAAGCAACCAAATATCACACCTTTTTTGTATATACTTTTAATTATGCATTATAGGCAGCAACATTACAGATTTCTCTGTCCCTCCCTCTCTCCCTCTTTTCTCCCTTCTCTCTCTCTTTCTTTGCCTCTCTAGCTGTCTCTCTCTGTCTCTGATTCTCCAGTGTCCAAAACAGACTGAAAACATTGTGATTGAACAATAACTGCTTTTAGAAGGAAAAAACAACACATGTTTGCATGCAAAAGAATGTGAATGAGATGTTAATAGACCCTCTGATTTCCCTCCTAGACCTATTCTCTCAAAGATAACTATTGTTACTTATTTTAAGTGGATCTTTCCAGACCTTTTGCAATGGATTTTACGCTCATAAGTAGATACTTGTGGAAAATATATAGAACTACTTAATGTTTTGTATTGTTTTGAACTGATTATACATGATTTAACACTGTGATGTTTCTCATTTTTTAAACTCAATAGTATGTGTTGGACTTATACCATTAATATTTACCTTATCTATTTAACCATAATTTATTTAACTTCCCCTGTAAGTAAAATCTTCCTTTGAAAATGCCCTTTAGATATAAAATTAATGGCCTTGTTTTTAGACTTCCAAATTCGAGCTTGATTTGTTTAGCCCATTAATATTACATTCATTTTGATATTAGTATTTCGGACTCAGTAATGTGTGGAGTGGGAGTGGACCAACTAATGCAGAATGTTTCACAGAAGCTGTCATGGACTTCTGGATAATGTGTTTGTCTTTTTGCTTCAATCGTAATAAGAAGAAAATGAGAGGTTTAACTGTGAAGATGACCTGAGATTACATTATACAAGCTGACAAATGGAATTGCTCTTGGACTGTTCCTATTGTTGGTATTGTAATGCGCGAATATTGTTCAAATATTTATTCTAAAGAACCCCTGGCTGGGGAAAGCAGTGGGGGACCCCAGAAGGCTCAAACTTAGCCTCAAACTGAGCCTCAAGCAGTCTGCCAACAAGCAGGAAGTTTCTTTGAAGTCTGATATTTTATCTCAAGTATTCATGCAAAGTTTTAGTTTAATTTTTTTAAGTATTTTAAATTACATAACATCTAGTAAATGTGAACTGCAGGATGATGCAACCTGTTTATCCTGTGGCTTGGCCTGCCCTCTAGTGTGCTGCTGCAAGTCCTTGGAGCGCTTGGGCCCAAGTTAGACACAGATGCAAAAGGCTACCTTACGAGGTGCTGCTCTTTAGAAGCATCTGTCAATGTCACTAATACTGACTCTTTTTAAATAGAATATATTTAGAATGCATTAAGACCTTATTTTTCTACATATGACTTTGTCAAGGCTCTGTACTTAAAAGCAGAAACCCACACAACTGACGTTAACTGCTAAGGATGTGTGTGTTGGAGTGGGGGTGTTTGTTACATGGAGACAAGGGTTGATGTCAGGAATTAGTTGTGTGGCATGAAGAACTGAAGCCGGGACCAGGAGAGGGGACAGAACCCAGGTGACTTGGGCTCTCTGTCTCTGTGGGCCTGACTCCTTTCTTCTTTTGATTTTCCTCTGAGCATATGACCCAGGCTTCTCTCTCTTTGCAGACCATGACCCACCAAGTGGGTCCTCCCACAGTTCTTTTAAAAAAAAATCCTTATTGTTGAAAGTATTATAGATGTCCCCCTTCACCGCCCCCCCATTGACCCCTTCTAGCCCACACCCACCCGCCACCCCAGACCTTCACCACACTATTGTCTGTGCCCATGGGTTATGCATATATGCATACAAGTTCTTTGGTTATTCTCTTCCCATCTACCTACCCACCCATCCCCGCCTTCCCTCTGAGATTCAACAGTCTGTTCCATGCTGTTATGTCTCTGGATCTATTTTGTTCATTAGTTTATTTTGTTCTTTAGATTCCACATATGAGTGAGATCATGTGATACTTGTCTTTATCTGACTGGCTTATTTTGCTTAGCATAATACTCTTCAGGTCCCCACATGCTGTCTCAAAGGGTAAGAGGTCCTTTTTTACTGCTACATAGTATTTCATGATGTAAATGTACCACAGCTTTTTTAGCCATTCATTTATTGATGGGCACTTGGACTGTTTCCAGGTCTTAGCTATTGTAAATTGTGCTGCTATGAACACAGGGGTGCATATATTCTTTCTGATTGGTGTTTCAGCTTTCTTAGGGTATATTTCTTGGAGTGGAATCACTAGAATAAATGGCAGTTCCATATGTCACTCCCCACAGCTCTTGCAGTAATTTGCTGTCTATTCAGATGACGGAAGAAGCATACCAGGGTTTTTCAATTCCAAATTTATATTCTCAAGAAAGGAACTGTGTGCTCAGATCAGTCCCCAAACATGGGTATTCTTTAGTTGGGGTAAGAATTCAAGATTAAGGGAAAAAATCACCAAGATGAGAAATGTGTTATGGGCACATTTCCTCTCTCTTGTAATTGACCTTGTTGCCTTAAAGTTGTCAGGATGGGGCTTCACATTGCTGTATAACTTTCTGTCATTCAAATACTTATTTTGAGCTCCTTTAATATATAACCCCTAGTAAATCAATTCATCAAAAATATTGCTCAGTGGTTGAGCATTGACCTATCTATAATAATAAAAGCATAATATGCTAATTAGACCAGACATCCTTCTGGACGACCTTCCGGACGAAGCCAGGGCTGTGAGGGAAGCCCGAGTCCTGGGTGCCTGAGTCCTGGGTGCCTGCCGGCAGCCAGAGGGAAGCCCGGGTCCCAGGTGCCAGAGGGAAGCCGGTGCCGGCAACCGGGGGTGGGAAGGCCTACTCTTGCACAAATTCTGTGCATTGGACCTCTAGTAATATATATATATTCCTAGCTTTTTCCAACTTCGTTTCTCTGTAACATAAGATTTCCTTCATCCACTACAGTGATGGCGAACCTATGACACGCGTGTCAGAGGTGACATGCGAACTCATTTTTTTGGTTGATTTTTCTTTGTTAAATGGCATTTAAATATATCAAATAAATATCAAAAATATAAGTCTTTGTTTTACTATGGTTGCCAATATCAAAAATTTTCTATATGTGACACGGCACCAGAGTTAAGTTAGGGTTTTTCAAAATGCTGACACGCCGAGCTCAAAAGGTTCGCCATCACTGTACTACAACCTAAACAATATTAAGAGGGTTAACACAAAGAAAGATGTAAGAATGCAACTGTCTTTTTTAAAGCCAGATATTAAAGAGATTTATAGCCCAGCTGGCATGGTTCAGTAGGTAAGCAACAACCTCTGAACCAGGAGGTCATGGTTCAATTCCCAGTCTGGGCACATGCCTGGGTTGCCTGCTTGATCACCAGTGTGGGACTTGCAGGAGGCAGCTGATCAATGACTCTCATCATTGATGTTTCTATCTATCTATCTATCCCTCTCCATTCCTCTCTGAAATCAATACAAATATATTTTTTAAAAAGATATTGATAATAATGTAAAGCAGTGACAGTTTTACTAATTATTTTTGTTTTTGGCAAATGTTTTTTCTCATTTAAGTATTATATTACATTGATATTTTAAAGTGAATGAATAAGAAAATATTTAAAATTTTTCTCAATTTTAATTTCTGCTTTGTTAAATATTGATAGATAATTAGCATCTAAACAAAAGCTCCTCAGGCTCCTTAATAATTAAAAGAATTAAAGGCATTCATTTGAGAACCACAGAAACTGCCAAATGAGTCTTAGGATACTGCAGCATTTTGCATTTGTATAAGCAGTGTATAAGAATTTCACTTTCTTTTTTAAAATTTTATTTATTTATTTATTTATTTATTTATTTATTCTTTATTGATTAAGGTATTACATATGTGTCCATATCCCCCCCATTATCCCCCCACCTCCCCCACTCATGCCCTCACCCCCCCTGGTGTCTGTGTCCATTGTCTATATGCATGCATACAAGTCCTTTGGTTGATCTCTCCCCTTACCCCCCGCCCTCCCCTACCTTCCCTCTGAGGCTTTTTTTTTTTTTAATGTAACCATTCTAGTGGTATGAAGTCATATCTTATTGTAGTTTCAATTTGCTTTTCTCTGATAGCTAATGATGTTGAGCACCTTCTCATGCCTCTAATGGCCATTCCTACATCTTTTGTGATTTGTGTGCTTGAGTTTGTGCCCTTGTTTTATTGGATTATTTATCATTTTATTGTTTTGTAGAGTTCTGTGTCTGTTTTGTATACAAATTTTTATTAGATTTTTCCTATTCTGTAGCTTGTCTACTTATTTTCTTAATGTTTCTTTTTGTGATGAGCAAAAATTTTAAATATGAATAAATCTACTTTATCATTCTTTGTTTATGTTATGTTTGTATTCCTATATATTGCAAAGGTATTCTTTATTTTTATAAAAGCTTTGCTGTTATGGATTTTATATTTATATTTCTGATTGACATCAAATTAGTTTTTGTGTATGTTGTAAAAAAAGGATTAGTTTTTCATATGGCTATCCAATTATTCTGGGAACAGATAAAAAAACTTTTCTCGCTGAATTGATGGCAATTTCTATGGCTTACCTCTATTCTTTATTTGTATATGCATCTCTTTTATCTCTAACATCTTCGGTAGACTCTGTTTCACTGCTTGCATTTCTGTACTTACATTTCTCCTCTCTTCAGATGTTCATATTTTTCTTTATATCTTTTGATAATTTTAGCATATTAATTTTAAAGTTCCTGTTTGATAATTTCAACATCTTGGGCCAAAAGGACAGCATCTTTAAGACTACCAGAGAGAAAAGACAGACTACCTATGTGGGAATTAAATTGCCTCTTAGCCTCAACCTATTCTCTGGAAAGCACAGAAATTGCATTTGCTGGGAGGGACTGTCTACAGTTTCCATAGAGGTCTTGGAATATAGCTATCATTCTTATCAAAGTCTCTGAAATTAGATACCCCCGATGTTTAAATTCCAATGCTACAACTTCTTCTCTCCTGAGACCTTGAATAAGTTATTCTCAATTTTAAGCATTCCCTTTCCTCTTTGGAAAAAAATGGGCAAATTAATCATGTCCAACTCATGGAGTTGCAGTGAGCTTTACTAGATAAGACATAAAAAGTGCAGCAAGTGTCAGCTGGGAATCACTGCAACGTTTCCACAGCTATGAGAATTGGCTTGGAAACCACAGGACCGAGCATCTATTCAAGCTCAGAGAGCAGCGAGGTCTTCTGGAATCTACGCTCCATAAAGCAGGAATTGTCAGTTTTGTTCAGTATTTCCCCCTGCATTTAGAATAGTGCCTGGAAAGTAGTTGATATCAAATAAACATTTGGAAATGAATGAATGAATGAATGAATGAATGAATTCTCTATGTGCATCTGCAGCTAGAGAGCTAAAGGGGGAACACAGAGAATATTAGAATGGAGATTACTTGTTCTAACATGTCCAGTCCCTGCCATCATTTGGGGAATTAGACAAGTGGGGAGAAGTGAGCAACTCAGAAACGACTGTAGAGCAGCAAGGCCTAGAGCCCACGTGTTTTCAGGCTTGGTTAATAACTTCCTACTTTATCACTGAAAGCAAACAGATATAATAATTTTGCGCCCTTCTTTGAATTCCAGCCTCAGCCCTCGTGTGTCATTAAGAGTGGGGTTTCTTTACTTTTTTAAAAAAGATGGGTTAACCTGATTCTAAAGTTCATGCTCTACTCTCTTAGTCTTAGTGGAGGACAAAAAAAAAAGTTTCGAAATGAATAGTATTAGTGTATAGTATTAGTGACGAATAAGAAATTTTGCTTCCTAATTGCTAAATTAGGGAGGGTGGGTTTGCAGGGTTTTTTTGAGTAGCTGACTATGTGAAATGTAATTGGCCCTTTCCACATGTTCTGCCAGAAACATAAAAATGGTTAACGTGGGCCTGAAATATGACATTGCTTCTTTAGGTTGCCGATTAACTATTTGAACCAAAGAAACTGGTATTTGAGCATACTCCCTAATGCAAAATTTTCCAGACAATCAAATATGTTTTCTTTCTTAAAGTTTATTACTAATTATAATAGTAGATTATGCATTTCTCAAAGACAATGTAAGTGACCTTCCCATTGTTACCCCAACATTTTTCTTGTTTCACAAATCACCAACTACACAGGCATGATAGTATTGGAAGTACACAGAAGAGCAGGATAAGTGATCCATTAAATTACGTCTTGACAATAGAGAAATCCCAGAATGTCCAAGGATAATTGCTTCAATTTTCTCACAAATCAGCTGGTGTATAAGAGCACCCTCTCAGGCATTTATCTAATAAATAATGACGATCATTGATAGATACAGTTATCAAGAAATAAAATTGACCAAGACTGCCTGGTGTATGATAACATCTAGATCTGCAAAATTTTCACCTAGGAATATTGTACTTGAGAGAAATATTGGAATCAAAAGAAAACTCAGTTAATGTTTGCTATGGCCAAAACGTTTAGTAAAATCCTCAATGAAGTTTTCACAGAAAAGGCTTGTGGTGAAAATACTTTTAACAAAATAAAAATAAATCAGAAAAACAGTAACTATTTTATAGTACTGAGTAGAATATTGGTCGACAAATTAAATTGGCTTAAAGTAGTTCACTCTAAAACACATGGTCAATAGAATATTCATTTATATTCATACTAGAGGCCTGGTGCACAAAAATTTGTGCACTCGGCAGGGTCCCTCAGCCCAGCCTGTGCCCTCCCGCAGTCTGGGACCCCTCGGGGGATGTCCACCTGCTGGCTTAGACCCACTTCCCAGGGGATCAGGACTAAGCTGGCAGTCAGACATCCCTCTGGCAGCCCGGGAGCCCTTGAGGGATGTCCACTTGCCATCGGGAGCAGGCCTAAGCTGCAGTTGGACATCCTTAGCGCTGCTGAGGAGGCGGGAGAGGCTCCCGCCACCACCGCTGTGCTGGCAGCCTTCAGCCTGGCTTGTGGCTGAGCAGAGCTCCCCCTGGGGGAGTGCACTGACCACCAGGAGCAGCTCCTGCATTGAGCGTCTGCCCCCTGGTGGTCAGTGTGTGTCATAGTGACCAGTCATTCCCAGTTGTTCTGTTAGGGTCAATTTGCATATTACCCTTTTATTATATAGGATAATGCTAATAGTGTTTTCATAAACATGGAGTCAGAACATCCTCAGAATTAAATGGCAAGTCCAAAAAGTGGGGTCAAAAGTGTCCCTGACTTGTGCAGAACATTCTAATAGGCAATATAAGCTAGAAAATGTTGTCATGAAACACTGAATACCGTAGCTCTTTGACATTTTAAAATGTTATTGAAAATATTAATCACATTCTATGCCCAGCTCTGTTGCTTTCTGTGCAACCTTTGGCAAGTCAGTCATGGACTCTCTCAAGCTCCATTTCCTCATAAGTAAGATGGGAATGTCAACTCTCACTGATTTTTGGGCAGAAAGAATTTGGTAGCAGATAACCTAGCACTTGGTTAGTCACATAGTAAACGATAATTTCCTTAATAATGGTAATTTTGTCCCATTCAATTTAAGTCTTTCTGTTATTGGGGCTGTGGAATTCTCACTCTTCTTCCCACTTCATGCTTTCTCTTTAAATCCTTTCAGCCTATGATTTTCTTCCTTATTGCATGTTTCAGAATGGTTTCTCTGCACTGAAGCTGTCATCCTTATCCTACTTATCTGAAGAAAAGTATAAAGTTATTGCCAGTAAAGGGCAAACCAAGACATGAAACTCACTAGCAAATGGATTGACGTCTGTGCTTAGTACTTCTGGCCCACCCTGTTTTCAGGTTTCCTGGTAGATTCCCCTTCCCTGGCACAAAGAGGAGCCCCCTATACAGTGGTGCTGGGTATCCTCATGCCTCTTCACCTCCACCTGCTCCAGCCTCATTGAAACCAGCTCCAGAGACAGTAGGTGACATAAACCTCTGCAAGAAGAGAACTGTGTTGATGAAGGTTTAGGTCTCCTGATAGATGGCATCTTCACCAAGTAAACTGAGGAAACATAATGGCATGTGATAAAATTCAGATCTGGGAAATGTGACCAAAGCAAAATTGAGAGTTCAGATTACCATTCCATCTTTTAGGCTCTCTTTTCTTTTCTTTGTTGGTTTTACTTGTGAATTATTGAAATGCACAATAATGTAAAAAGAAAGCCAAGGCATTTGTGTTCTTTAAGGTAATCAAAGTCATGGTTTATAAAATGAGTCAGGTGATAAGTATATATAAGTTTGTCTACTCCTTACTTCTTTTTATTTTTTTTTCAATATAGTTGGGATATAATCTTATATTGGTTTTCGTCGTTTTAAGTTCACAGTATAATGATTCAACATATTTATGCCTTACAATGTGATCACCCCACTAATTCTGGTAATCACCTGTCACTGTGTAAAATTATCACTGTACTAGTGACTATATTCCCCTTCCCATGTTTACCCATCTCCCTACCCATTCACTTCTGGTAACCATATCTTTGGTCTCAATTTCTATGAGTCTGTTTTTGTTTTCTTTGTTTATTTGTTGTTGTTTTTAGATTCTACATATAAGTGAAACCATACAGTATTTGTTTTTCTCTGTCTGACTTATTTCACTTAGCATAATACCCTCTAGATCCATTCATATTTTTACAAATGGCAGGATTGCATTCTTTTTTTACTGCTACATAATATTCTATTTTGTGTGTGTGTTTGTGTATACCAACTTTTAATTTTAGAGTTGAACCCCCCAAAATTAAGTGACCTCTCTATGGCTACTTAGTCATTTGTGGAGACCAGAATAGAATTAAGATTTATGATTTATGTGCTGCATTTGGTATAGATAAGACTTCATACCCTGGTGCCAGAGAAGCTGGGTTTTAAGCTCCAATGCTCTACTTTCTTTGTGATACAAAGAAAGTCACTTCCACCCAGCCAGTATGGCTCAGTGTTTGAGCATTGACCCATGAATCAGGAGGTCCCTGGTTCGATTCCTGGTCAGGGCACATACCTGGGTTGAGGGTTCGACCCCAGTAGGGGGTGTGCAGGAAGCAGCTGATAGATGTCTCTCTCATCGTTGATGCTTCTATCTCTCTATTCCTCTCCCTTCCTCTCTTTCTAAAATCGATTAAAAAGCATATTGAAAAATGAAAAGAATAGTCACTTCCTTTCTCTAAGCCTCAGTCTCCTCATCTGTGCAACAGGGACAGTGACAGTACCTACCGGATAGCACTGTGGGAAGGACTAAATCATCTTATGCAGTGAGGGCACTTTATAAAGTGCGCAGCACTCAGAAATGTTAGCGATGGTTAGTTTGGCCCATGGTCACCTAGAAGGTGGGGGAGACCCTGCCTACATTCCTTTCTTTATAGGCTTTACCTAAAACAAACACTGGACCTCTTTCTTTTTTATATCAACCAAACACAGGTAATAATCAAATGAAAAATAAAACTTAAGCATGTCACCTCTTTCACTGATATTGGTAAAAAAGGATTAAGTTAAAATAAGGAATTTTTAATGCAAGGAAGGAGACCATCTCAACTCTTCTCAAAGTAAACAACTACTCTTATTGTCCTCCCTGTGCGGAGTCAAAGGACAACTGTCTTTGAGAAAGATAGTTCCTGATCCAGGATGTTCTTGGAGAACATCTAAGGTAGGGGGATTGAGTCAGAGTGTGCCTTGCCCTAGAAACAGCTCTGACACTTGGGGCTGAGATTCCGTGGTCTTCCCAGGGTGGGGAAAGGATTGGCATGCTGCCAGCCTGTCTGGAGGGATCCTGGAGCTTATGGGGAAAAGTGGATTGGCCTAGACCTTTGCTCTGTCCTTGCCTGGTGGTAGGCAAAACCATCATCTCTCTGAGGCAGGAGTTTCTAATGCTGGGATCTGGGGGTTGGCCTGTGTGTGTATTTGTGTGTATTTGTGTGTATTTGTGTGTATTTGTGTGTGTGTGTGTGTGTGTGTGTGTGTAGTATTTTAAGCTTTTGAAAATCATATATAAATGTGTATTTGCTTTTCACTGGTATAGTATATAGCTTTCATCAAATACTTGAAGTAATTCCAGATCCCCAAATATTAAAAACTACTACTCTGGAGTGTCTTCTAGCTTCAGGATAAAAGAGAATTGTGGGTGACTTTTCTTTCGCCAAGGAGAGCAGTCATTGGAAGCTATTTCTGTAAATAGACCACGATCCAAGGGGCATGTCCCCGAGAACATGATGAATTCGCGCTGTCCCTTTGCTCACAGGCTAAACTTAGCTCGCTAAGTGCTGCCGTGGCCCAGGCGCATTTTGCAACAGGTGCAGTGGGTAAGCCCGTGCGATGCGGTATTTTCCAGACAGCTGATGCCCAGCAAGCACGCCGTCACCATGGTAACTGGATACAACCTCTGGCAACTTTTGACTTAAAACTTATATCTTAAAAAAAAAAAAGGATGACATCCAATGTAAAAGTTTTCCTTTCCGAGCAGACGCAAAATTCCACTTGTCTTTGCATTTTCCATTCCAGCGAGAGTCCCTTGGAGATCCAAAGATAAATTCCCCGCTGTGACGACATCCACGAGAAAGGCACATCCACTTCGTTCCAGAGCTGAGGAATGCCTTTGGTTCCTGCCAAGAAACCAGCTCTCTTTCTCTCCCTTAAAGGCTGTCTGTTTCTGTTTGTTGGTGGTAGGGTGCTTGCCTGCCTGTTTGCTTTTAGTGTTCAGGAGTCAGTTACCTTTCAGAACAGGGAAAGGCAAACTAAGGCCCACAGCCTTTTTGCTGTTGTTTTGTAAGTTTTGTTTTGGTTTTAAACACAGCCGCACTCACTTGTTCAGCATGGTCGCTGGCTGCTTTTGAGTGCTCCAGTGGTCCACTATAGTAGTCACAAAGAGATGGTATTATCTGGAAAGCCAAAATATTTGATATTGGCAAACTAGAAACAAGTTTGCTGGCCTCTGCTTTAGAGGGTGAAAATTGCCCTGGAGAAATTTGACATTTTCTCTCCTTATACCTTTTCTAGGATGAGTTTGTCTGCATAGAAGAGGAAAGAGTAGAAGTGGGGTCACTGTGGAGGATAGGGGGTAGAGGTGGGGTGGGTAGCTAGGGTGGACAGCAAGACACATTGAGGACAATTTCCTTCTTTTTACTCACATGCCATTGTCCAGGGTGACAATCCCAGACTCTCTTCTTTCCCTAGAATTCCCTTGAAAGAAGCAGATGCAAAATAATTGCTATGCTTGTGTTTATTTATAGCCTGCCTTTGCTTAGATACAGAAGAAGGAACAAAAACCCCAACAGGCTGGTTCGAACTCATTTTTCTTGCATGTCCATAGGAAGCGGTGCCAAGATTAGCGAAAGGGAGAGGTTGTGACAACACGGGGCTCTCGCTCACAGCACACTGTCAGCTCTTAGCCGCCTGGGACTTCTCTTACTCCAGATCAATAGGGCAGTCTTACCACCAGCATCCCTTTTTAACCCGCCCCGTCTCACTCTCTGATGGGATCTTCCCATGTTACTGCCTGCACTCAAAGTATTTCTCCCCCGACCTTTCCAAGGGCCTAATCATCTAGAAGAAAAGAGTTGTTAGCAACCCTCTTGCCCTGGGAGAGGAGGGGTCTTGGTTATTTGCTGTGCAGGGCATTTTGAAAATTTGGCTTTGGAGTTTTTAAAGATGGGAAAGTGGTCACTGCTGACGAAGGGAGACATTGCACTTGGGGGTTATCACAGGATCCCAGAAAAGTGAGACACACTGATAAAATCTTAAAAAAAGAAACCCAAAGGTCCCCGTAGCTAAAATTAGTAGCTGGAGAGCTGCTGCTGCATTTGTGAGGTTGTCATGTTCCTGGTGGCAGCACAGGTCAGTGAGGAGACCCAGTTCTGTCCTCAGTGCGGATCTAATGTAGTTCCAGGGCGGCCAAGGACAGGGGCTAGTCAGGTCATGCTGCCCCCTTCAGGCATCCCCAGGGGATTGCAATGGCCTGGCAGTACAAAAGCAAATACCCGGATTTCTATTTGATTCTTCTTCTCATCCCTTTGAAATGTCTACTTTAAAAGTCTGTAGCTGTAGCAGGCACACTGTATTGTCACACAGCTCGTGTGTGCAGTGAATACATACATATGCATGCAGCAGAGGTGCGTGCTTGGAACACCTAGATTAGACCAGCACACACACAACAAGTGCGGAGAGTGCTGAAAAGTGGGTGAGGCCAGGGCTCCACAGCGCCTGCTCCTGCCTGCTCCTCGCACAGTGCGATGCTTTAAAGGGTGTCTGTCTCCTTTTCTTCCTGGGGTAACATACCCAAGGCTCCATTCTGTTCTAGATTCATAATGGGCCAAGCTCCAGGGTAAAAAAGGAGATGAGGATTGGGAGGGACAAAATAGTCTAACCCAACTGGCATGCTTTGAATTACTTTTCAGGAATAAAACTAAGTTTGTAAGAATCATCCCTACCCCCATTCGTGTCGGCCCCTTCTTTGTGAAATGTGTCATTTTTGAGGTGCCATGTTGGTTCAGTGGGTGGCTCCAACATGTAGCAGTGATAAATCGACCCTCAGAATGTAAAGCTCCTTGTCAGAGCCTCCAGTAAAACCACACAACCATCATTTATTCGACACTTACCATGTGCTGTCCTAAATTTCTTATGCAGACAGTCAGTTCTTAAAATGATCTTGTGTCAGTTTGAGGTATAATGTCCATTCTTTAAGCTGATGGCACTGAGCCTCAGGGGGAATGAGTGCTTTCTCCAAGGCCCTTGAGTTGCAGCAAGTGGTTTCAGCCCAGTTGGTTCAGAATAAAACCTACTCTCATGTCCATCCAGCTCAGAACACCAGGCATAGTCATTCTCTCTCTCTCTCTCTCTCTCTCTCTCTCTCTCTCTCTCTCTCTCTCTCATTACCATGGAGTCTTTTGTTTACAGGGGGGCTCGACACCTATTAGATTTGTCCACTTTATTTTAAAAGATACCTTGGTCTTGGTCTCAGATGCAGATCAAAATTATGAAAGAATTCTGTGACAGTCTTTATTTGATTTTATAAAAGGCTTTTATTTTCAAAGTTTCCACCAAGGTTTTCAACTTTTCATCTGGGAAAATAAGCTTCTTCAGATAAAGCTTTGAATGATGTGGTAGTTTGGCACTCAGCATCAGTTTCCCCTCTTTCTACTACGCCCTTCATCACTGCAGAGGGTGGGGGGGGGAGTTAAATACTACGATTCCCAGATCCTCATGCACCCCCGTATTTTTTTAAACAAATAAGAGCAGTTTTAGAATTGTCTCTGTGGTAGTTTGTGTGGATTTACTGTGCCTTGTTAATGGTGACAGACTTCATGCATTCCATACCTATTTGCCATGCTCCAATTTTGAACCCCATGGTGTTTGGGCACAAAGTCTCAGCCTCATGGCTTGTATTTCAGCATTGGAAATGGGCCATAAGTCCACTTAAAATGTGTAATAGAGGTGTGTAAATAATAAAATGTATGCCATGTCAGGTACAATCTTTGATGTGTAAAATTAATATAGCTTTGTAGCAGCTTTCCAAGGTCATATGCCAGAATTCATATGCCATTCCTCTATGATTTCAGATTTTTGTTATTAATCCAAAAGCAATGAACATCCTGGTAGTTGTCTCTTTTCTCCCAGGTGCAAATATATTGTTGTGGGAGAACTTTGTAAAGTTCCAAAATAATGGGTCATATTATTTTTAAGAAACAAACACCTTACAGTTGTTTGGCCTTATGAAATGTTAGGCCCTGCCAGGCTGTGAGAATTCGCTAATTCTAAGATTTAATATGTTGAAGGATTTCAGGCCAGAGGGCAAGGGAATGGAGAGGGAGACAGGTTGTCATGCTGGGCTGGCCTGGGAACCTCACCCGCCCATCTACCTCCGGACAGTGTTTTTACTGGGTTCTAAAAACCCTCCCTTCCCTCCTGACACCTTCCCTGTCTCTTCCTTATTCCCTCTTCTTGCTGTTATTAATGGCAAGCTGGCTGCAGTATAAGCAGTGTTATTGTTACCTCTGTTGGCCTTGTCATATTTTATTCCCAGCCTGAGGTTTTGCCAGTTGTTAACAGCTAACAGGTATAAAAATAGCCCACTTGTTGTAATGAAGGACATAAAAATGCAAAGAGGGTCGTGGGCTCTCTGAGCTGGCCTGCTTACCGTCGCAGGACTCACTGCAGAGTATTGATTGACCAGAGCATAATAAAACTCTGGTGAGTCAGGTAAGGACAGAAGAGACTTCTTGGGTGACAAACGATAGATCAGTTTCACGCTTTGAAGAGGTGGGAATACCCTGCCTGGTTTTGCAATCAAGCTCTCCTTTATTCCCCTGCCTCTGCCTTTTTTTTTCCCTTTGAGATAATTAGGTGGTTTTAACCTCAGAGAGGGATGCTTAGATTTCTAGGCAAGCTTGCTTTTTCTGTTATGCTTGGGAGATGTAAGGATGGTGGAGGGACAGTTGATTATTCACATCCCCTAACATTTGTATCTCACTTGTGCTGTGCATGAAGCACTGTGTTGTCACCAGACACAAGAAAAATGTGCTCCCTGACCGTATGGAGCAGGGGTCCTCAAACTTTTTAAACAGGGGGCCAGTTCACTGTCCCTCAGACTGTTGGAGGGCCAGACTATAGTTTTAAAAAAAAACTATGAACAAATTCCTATGCACACTGCACATATCTTATTTTGAAGTAAAAAAACAAAACGGGAACAAATACAATATTTGTATTTGCATGTGGCCCGCAGGCAGTAGTTTGAGGACCCCTGGCTATGGAGCTTAGAGTTGGATCTGTGAGCCAGGCGTTATGCATACAATAGTTTAAGCAGCAAATAAAGCATTGGACTGGGGTATATGTTGTGAAGGAAAATAATAGGTTGGTATAAGAGAGTTGGAAAAAAGGGGGAAAGCATCAGATTAGCATGTCCGGGAAGGTGATGCTGGAGCTGAAACTTGAAGGTGAGGAACAGTCATGTGCAGAGTGGACGTGAAAACATTCTGGCAGAGGGAACAGTATGGGTCACAGGCCGGAGATGGGAGACAGACTTAAAGAAGGTCATCATGACAGAGGCATAGTGAGCGAGGGGAAAGTGGCAGCAAATACTGTGGTTGGGTGTAGGCTGGTCACTAATTCTGAGGTAAGAGCCGTGGGCTCATTCAAAAGCATTGGGATGTTATTGGGGTGTTTTTAGGCACAAACAAGACTAATATGATTGGAATGACATGTTTTTCAAGGCTCCTCTGGCTGCTCTTGTGATTGTATAAATTGGAGAGGGATAAGGGTGGACACGAGGAGCTACTTGGGAAGTCTTCAACTCACAACGGATGGCAAGGGCTCAACCTGGTAAGGAGTTAAAGGGCATGGAAACAAAGAGGGTCAAAATACATTTTTCTTTTTTCTTTTTAAATATATTTTATTGATTCTTTACAGAGAGGAAGGGAGAGGGATAGAGAGTTAGAAACATCGATGAGAGAGAGACATCGATCAGCTGCCTCCTGCACACCCCCAACTGGGGATGTGCCCGCAACCAAGGTACATGCCCTTGACCGGAATCGAACCTGTGACCCTTCAGTCTGCAGGCCAACGCTCTATCCACTGAGCCAAACCAGTCAGGGCCAAAATACATTTTTCTCCAAGAGGAAGCAAGGAGACATGGCGATGGATTAGGAGTTAGGAGTGAATAAGAGGGAGACCTTGTGAGATGTGGAATGTGAATTACTTACTCCTGTGAGGTCATTCTTTTTTTTATATATATATATATTTTATTGATTTTTTACAGAGAGGAAGGGAGAGGAATAGAGAGTTAGAAACATCGATGAGAGAGAAACACCAATCAGCTGCCTCTTGCACACCCCCCACTGGGGATGTGCCCACAACCAAGGTACATGCCCTTGACCGGAATCGAACCCGGGACCCTTGAGTCTGCAGGCCAATGCTCTATCCACTGAGCCAAACCGGTCAGGGCGTGTGAGGTCATTCTTGATGCAGATTTTGTGACCATTTCACAAGCACCTTCCAAACATGTCCTCTGTTGCTTTTCTAACCACAGAACAATCTAACATGGTTCACGTTTCAAAAGTTAGCAGTGACTGGCCCCAACATTCGCTCCAGTGCTCCCTTCTATCGTCAATGACCTTGCCCTTGATCTTTCTTTTGCATTTGGACAAATGGCTTGCTATGGCAGAGACTGTGTTTCCGTTTTGAAGACTAGGAACAATTTCTGTTCTATGTGTAAATGATACCAGTGGTTTTCAAACCATAAGCTGTGTGATTTTTGTCCTTGAGGGGACATTTGGCACTGCCTGGAGTTGATTATCTCAACTGAGGAAGTGCTACAGGCATTTAGTGGGCAGAGTCCCAGGATGCTGCTCTAGTCTACATCCTACCACACTCACTGCACAGCCCCCACAACAAACAATTATCCAGTCCAGAATGTCAGTAATGCCCAGGTTGAGAGACCCTGAACAAGAAGGATGTTTACTGACTGCATGTAGCTAGAGTGGGTTTAACCTGGATCAGTGATTATAGCCCCTTACAGGCAGCACAAGAAACATAAAGGGGCCTGGCTGGCATGGCTTAGTGGTTGAGCGTCCACCTATGAACCAGGAGGTCATGGTTCGATTCCCAGTGAGGACACATTCCCAGGTTACAGGCTGGATCTTCAATAGGGGAGTGCAGGAGACAGCCGATCAATGATTCTCCTCATCATTGATGTTTCTATCTCTCTCTTCCTCTCCCTGCCTCTCTGAAGTAAAATATGTATATGTATATTTTTTTAAAGAAACATAAGGGGTCCTAAGTTCTTTTAAATATTCAGAAACCTGCAACATTGTCCAGAGTGTTGAGTTCTATAGCCTTTATAAGACAAGATGGGGCAAAAGCAGATTTACAGTTGTTTGTATGGAAAATAATACAATAACTAATAAACAATAATACATGAATAAACTGTGTTTTGCATACACACAATTGTAAACCTACTTTTGCCTACTCTATATAAATAAAAATTACATGTGGGAAATCAAATATAAAGCTGTAGACTCTATTAATGAAAATGTAAATATTTAATTAGTAGCTTCTTATTTCAAATTTAGATCATGTTATTAGCAAATTTAATGCTTAGAGCATATACCCAACAAATATTTCTTCAAGTTCCTCCCAAATTAAATCTTTACTCTTTCCATACTTGTTAACATGACATCATAAGAAATACTTCCCTAGAATAACTCAATGATTAAATGGAAAAATATATAGACAGTTCATAAAACCAACAAACATGAAAAATTTATTCAAGAGCTTCAATAATAGATGCAAAATCAATCAGTTTTTGCATATCAAATTTACCTACATTTTCATAAAAACAAAAATATCTAGGGAGTAAGGAAGAATGCTGTGGGCAGTGTTTACTTCTCATAACCACCCGAGTTCATTCCTCTTTGTCTTGAAAACAACAGTGGTTGTGTAAAGTGTTGGAACGCTGCAAGTAACCTTGAGTTTTTTCATGAATAAGGACTCTTCCATGCTATTTCACAGACATCTTATTATTGGGGAAAACAGAGACAAAAGTGAGGAGAGTATTACTTCCTATATTAATTCCCCTACAGATGGGGATCTCCAAGAAGCTACAAAGAAGAGAATGTGGCTACACATTCAGGAAAAAATGATGGCCCCAGATATGAGGAAGTCATGATGGCCATCTCACGAATAATCCACATAGGAATCCACTGCTCTGTGGACATGGTTGGAGTCTAACTTATATACTAATGAGCTGGAGTATTTTCTAATGCATCATCTAGTCCTTCCTTCCTCCCAGTGAAATGCCACACGGACCAGTATGTACCAACTTTAGCAGTCTGCATTTTTGTTCCTGTTTTAATGATAATGGGGGGAAAAGACACACATTGGCCAACAACTGGCAACAGCGTTGTGCCCCCAGTTTGGGATTCTGAGAACTGCTCATCCAACAGATTGGTTTTCCCACAGCATTGCATTAATAGGCATCCAATGCCATTATCACTGGAAACCCATGGAGTGTGTTTGATTTGGGAATAAGAGCCCATGCATAACAATGTGCAATTACAACAGAAACTTTAAAAAAATATTTCTTTGCCGTTCAAGCTGGAAAGGGCCAGGTAGTTTCAGGAATTCTTCCTGAGCTGCAGAGATTTCTGAGTATTTTGTATTTCGGAAGACCTCATCATGGCATTTTCGGTTCCTGATTTTCAAGTTGACGTTTATTCGCTCTAATGGGGAGCCAGGTTTGGGGAGGCGTTGCTTCTCTCTGGGTTCTGCAATTATGTCGGGCAGAGAAGAAACCGTTTTAATGCTCCACTGGCTATTTACAGTTGGATGGTATTTTTCTTGTTTGGGGGCTGAAGTTGCCCTGGTGTTCTGTTTTAAAATCAATCGTAGATACATTTACAGAGTTAGTACAAGCATAGGCAACCCACAGAGGGGGCACGTCTCAAGGTTGGGAAATGAATTAAGAATACAATTCCTGCCAATAATATTTCAGACCCAATCTGCTCCACCCTTTTCCCCATTTATGCTGAGAAATTTGTACTGTGAATGTTTCCCCGCTGCATTGTATTAATTGGAATTAAATGTCACTTTTAGAGCAAACCCATAGAGTGAGGTTGTTTAATTAGGAGGCAGTTCCCAGAATTAAAGACACAGGCGTTAGTGAAACTCAATATAGTGTTACAAAGAGATTTTAACCAATTAACTTACATCTATTCAGCAGAAATTTTTTTTAAGTTTTGTTGTTGAAAGTATTACATATGTCCCTTTTTTTCCCCATTGACCTCTCCCACCTGCCCCCCCGCAAGGCCTTCACCACCCCACTATCTGAGAAAGATAAGTATCAAATGATCTCACTCATGTGTGAAATCTAATGAACAACATAAACTGATGAACAAAAATAGACCCAGAGACATAGGAACTTCAGCAGAAATTTTTTGAGTGCATACAAAAGAAAGTGCATCTGGACACTGGGTAATGCTGATAAGATACAAATGCGAGGGAGAAGGGGAGACGCTTGCATGTTGGCATTCTGGAGTGCTACATTTAGAAATATATGTTGAGTTCTCATTCCAGCACATTCATTTAGAGAATGGGTTTATTTTTTATTTTATTTTATTTTTCAATGATAGTTGCCATTCAATATTATATTAATTTCACATATACAGCATAGTGATCATACAATCATATAAATTGATGATGTGACCACAGTTTAGGTCATATCCCCAATATAAACCAATCTTTAAGAAAGAGATTACGCTGATAGGCTGGTTCTGGGCCATGTGACCATTTCTGGCACCAAGGGGGTGGAGTCAGCCCCATTCAAACCAAGTGAATTAGAAATGTGGAAGGGATGGGTCTACAAGTAAAATGAAGGATTCTCCTATAAGATGGAGGTGGAAAGAGTAGTTGGAAGGCAAAAGCAATAGGCATCCAATACACTTTGACTTTCTCATCATGGTTTTGCTTTCTGAACGATGTAGTAGAGCTATTATAGTGTCTGTACAATCTACATAGGGGAAGAGCTGTTTATGTTCTTATGGAACATATAGTCCCCCAAATCCCTGGAATATGGTAGGGACTAAAAGTTTTAAAAATGAGTAAGTAAATAAGTGAATGGCTTAGATACATAACTGTGGCTTCCCAGATTAAATAATATTTTCTACCATTGCTAGTACAAAGAAAATTATAAAGCAGCTGTGTCTACTTAAGTGCTTCCATAGAATGAACAAAGAAAAGTGACTCAATTAGTTGTAATATAGTTGGGTACTATTAGCTACTTAATTGAATAATTACTGGTTTGGGCCAAGGGTTGTTTTTATCCTTTACTATGATTCTCTATGTCTGGTTTATATGCATTCTTTAAAAATTTCTTTTTTTAAGGTTGGAAATAGGTATACTTTGTATCTATCCACACTCTGAGACATCACTTGAATAATTATAATTAAAAATCCTACATAATAAAAGGGTAATATGCAAATTGACCGAATGGTAGAACGACCGGTCACTATGACATGCGCTGACCACCAGGGGACAGACGCTCAATGCAGGAGCTGCCTCCTGGTGGTCAGTGTGCTCCCACAGGGGGAGTGCTGCTCAGCCAGAAGCCGGGCTCATGGCTGGTGAGCACAGTGGCAGTGGCAGGAGCCTCTTCTGCCTCCACAACAGCATAATTGTTGTTAGGCTCCACGGGGAGCGGGCCTAAACCATCAGCTGGACATCCCCTGAGGGATCCCGGACTGCAAGAGGGCACAGGCCTGGCTGAGGGACCCCCCCACCCCACCCCAAGTGCATGAATTTTGTGCACCAGGCCTCTAGTATTTTAATAAAAGTATTATCCAACTGGTAAATATCTTAAGTAAGGAAAATATATTACTTTGAAGATTTCTGTACATGATATTGTCTGGTTTTAGCTCATTAATTGTACTTCAAAAATTATTCTGAGTGATTAAATTATGTTGCTAGAAAGATTAAAAGGAACACTTTGCATTATGCCCAATAACAGTCTTTGCAGATTTATATATCCCTTAAATTATTCCCTAGAGAACTTTGTTTATAACAGGGACATATTACTCATTAGAAGCAACTTCACCCATGGTGGTCATAGGGGAGGGTGGTTAGTGTTTATCCATGGACATGTAAGCCATTAAAGAGAAGGTGATCAGTATTGCTCCTGAGGAGAGAGCCACATTAGCATTTTATTGATGAATATTATTTGGAAACTGAAAACCTAAGTCATATTTCAGTCCCAGCCAGAAGCTTATCCATACGTCTCCTGCCCTCTTTCATATTTGTTGATACTTTCTTGTCCTGTCATCCATTCTTCCTACTATTTTTTTGTTAGCATTTACCATGAGACAGAAATTGTATCCAGCATTTTAGTACATTATGTCCTACTGTTGTGATATCTGCTTATCTTTCCCTGTGTTGATTACTACTGATTGCTCAGTACATTTTTTTTAGAAATAATTTCCCATTTTAACAAGTGTTTATTGTCCTCACTCAGTGATTCTCAAACTTGAGTGTGCACCAGAATCATGTGGAAGGCTTGTTAAAACAAATAGGTGGGTTCCTCCCCAGAGTGTCTGATCCAGTAATCCCTGGATCCTGTATAAGTATTTGGATTGCTAACATGTTTTCAAGTGATGTTGATGATGGAGGACCACACTGAGAAATACAGCTCAACCTCAAAGAAGTACTTGGTTATGATGAAAATCTGTTTGGTATTATGAGGAAAGAGTTAGATGTGGAATGAGTTCCACTTCAGTTCTTTCACTTAGGGAATAGATTGTTAATTTAACTATTATGAGCTTTGGTTTCCTGAATTGCTAATTTGTGTGTATGCATGCATAACTTCTTAGGGCATTTTGTAAGAAAGGATGTGAAATATTTTTGAGCTGATAGTATTTCAGCTCAGATGATTGAGCATTTAGAGTGCTGACAGGGCCAGGCAGTGGGTGTCAGTTGGGGAGGAGGTTAAGCAGAATGGTCTTTCTCCTCCATTTATTTATTCAGCAAACACTTATCAGTCACTCAGTAGGTGCTAGTGGAGAGAGACAGCAGTGAGGAAAAGAGATACAGAATCCATGCTTTTGTGAAGTTTACATTCTAGAAGAAAAATACAACAAAGAAGGTAAACACAGCACATTCTGAGGTGAAAAGTAAAATGAAAAATAATGTAGAGGGGGTGTGGCCATAGGTGCATGAAGAAAAGCAATTTTAATTTACCTCTAGTACTTAGGTTTTTATAACAACTATAACAGCAGTTTTCAAACTGCTGTGCAAAATAATCTCTTTTTTTTTGGGGGGGGAGCTTGATTAAAATACAAATCCCCACACTTTACATCAGTTACTGCTGTGCAGCAGGCCTGGCCTGGAGCCTGGGAGTTACCTATTTGACTGATAGATGGTCCGAATGTCAGACTTCAAGGTCTCACTAAGCAATAGTGAACTAGAGGGTAGTAAGAAGGTTTAGACATATTGCTAGAAAGAGTAGAAAGAAGTGTGGGGAGGGACTGAAAAACACAAACAAGGAAAAAGTGAAGACTAAAACCTCTATGGGAGAGAGGTAGAGAAAAGCTGAGGCAAACTGACCTGGTGGAAAGACTGTAGGTGGTAGTGTCCAAGGTACCCAGGTGTGATTTTTGGATTCTGTCTCTTTCTTACCAGCTAGGTGGCCTTGAACGTGTTACTTAGCCTCTTGGACCCTTAGTTGCACATCTGGACAATGAATGTATACACAAACCAACAAAGTGTGTGTGTGCATGTTTTCTTTGTTGGTATTGTGTGTTTTTTAATCTTTATTGTTGAAAGTATTACATATGTCCCTCCCCCAACCCCCACCAATTGACCTCTTCAAACCCACCTCCACCACTCCAAGCACTGAATCTGGACCAGATAGGATGGTGGTGGTGGTAGTCTTGATTTGCAGGCATATGAAGTTAAGTTAGAATAAATTCTCCAAACATTACATGAGGCTTTAGAGAACCTAAAAGCATAAAATCTGTACAGGGTAGATCTTGACACTCAGTTGTGTGCTTCAGAATGTCTTTTGAATGTAGGCATATGGCAGGGAAGTTGTCGTGACAGGAAAAAGGATGGAAACAGTCACTGGCTAGAACTCCTGGGAGCTTTAGAGCCACTGAATTAGTGTTTGGTGAGTCACTGTCAAAGACCTAAGGAAGCTCATAGTTCTGAGTCCATTACTGGGCACATAAAATATCTAACATAGTGGAACTCAAAGTTTGTACATGGTTCCCTTTGTACCATTAGGCTCACTTTCTGTTCCCAACTGGATCCCAGGATGTTAGGGAACATTTCTTTGCCCGCCTGACATTAACGTTATTTGGCAGCCTTCATGGTTTTTCTTGCCTATCCTAAGTGTTTAATTTTTTTACAGTAAATGTTACATGGTACCCGGAAGAGCATGGTCATGTTCAGTGTTTGCCCAAAGGAGAACTAACAAGGCTTTTTATTCCTGAGACTCGCTGCATCTCTAACAGTAAAACACATAGAATGGTCATCTCAATGCGTTAGTGATTTCAGGGGACTGAGGATCAAAAGAAGCGCTCTTAGCTCTTTCCCACAAATGAGTAAGAGTTGCATTTGGATTTGATAATGAACACATCTTTAGCCTATGGTTTTTCCCTGACATTTTTCAGGTATCTACATTCGCTCCAGGAAATTTCTTTCATGTTTGGATTCTGACTATCTGACCGTCACTCCCTGATTAAGTCTGTTAGATCTAGAAACTGGCCCCTTGGATTCCACTTTCTGATCTTACACCATATTTCCTTTACATGATGTGTCTGTTTTTCCCATCTGTGCAGTAAGCCTTACAGATGATTCTTTCTCTTTTTTTTGTCTTTATAGCCACCTAGTACAGGATTGGACACATTATTGGTGTAAGGTAATTATTAGATTGCATGAATTAAAACAGGCATTAGAGTTCTTATTAGCTCACCTTATTTCCTCTGCAGTGGAATTTTCCAAATTATGTTTTATAGAACATTAGTCCTAAAACATGATCTGTTATGAAAGAGTCTGTGGTCATGTAAGCTTAGGAAATGCCATGTGTGCTAGACCCCTCCTGGAGATTTACCATACATATAATACATGAAGCTCAGAAAAATCCAGAATTAAGGGTCCTATGTTACACCATATATTTACTGAACTTCCCAAAAGATTTTGACTAGGGATCCCTTTTCTATTGCATCATTTTATCTATCTATCTATCTATCTATCTATCTATCATCTATCTATCTATTTATTTATTTATTTTGTTATGAGAACTCCTTGGGAAACCGGAAACTCAACTCTATTACTCTTACTCTTTAACTCACTTCAAGCTTTTTAACATTATGATGTATGAATTACACCTCAACTTTTAAAATATGTTATTAAGTACAACACAGATTGGGTTCTGGAACTGTAAAAGGACATTAGTTGAAAAACTACTGAAATCTGAATTAGGTCTATAGTTTAGATAATAATAACGTACCAATTTTAATTTCTTAGTTTTGACAAATACACCATGGTTATGTAAGATGTTAATATTAGGGAAACTGGGTGAAGGGTATATGGGAATTCTGCACAATCACTACAAATTTTAAATAAATCTAAAATTATCTTAAAATAAGGTTTACTTTAAAAATGTAAGTCAGATCATGTAATTCCACTGCTCAAAACCCTCCCATCTCATTCTGAGGAAAACCCAAAGCCTTTAAAAATATTTTTGAGAACCCTGGCCAGTGTGGCTCAGTTGGTTTAGCATTGTCCTGTGCACCGAAAAGTTGCTAGTTTGATTCCCGTTCAGGGCACATGCCCAGGTTGCAGTTTGGTCCTCAGTCTGGGTGCATGTGGGAGGTAGCCAATCAGTGTTTCTCTCTCTCCCTCTCCCTTCTTCTCTCTCTAGAAGTCAATAAAAACATATTTTTAAAACAAAAACAAAAAAAAAAGAAAAAAAAAGCTTTTTAACATTAGCTGAAAAACAAAGAAAAAAGAGCCCTAACCGGTTTGGCTCAGTGGATAGAGCTTCGGCCTGTAGACTGAAAGGTGCCAGATTCGATTCCAGTCAAGGGCATGTACCTTGGTTGCAGGCTCATCACCAGTAGGAAGTGTGCAGGAGGCAGCTGATCAATGTTTCTCTCTCATCGATGTTTCTGACCCTCAATTCCTCTCACTTCCTTTCTGTAAAAAATCAATAAAATACATTTAAAAAAAGGACTGGAAAGCACTGATCTAACCTCATCGTTTTACGCAGTGGTATGCTAGAGCCAGCTCTTACTCATTGATGGGACCGATTGAGCACATGCTTCTCAACTCCATGTTGACATCATGTAACGCACTGCCCCCTCCCTCCCAGCCAGTTTGCCCACCTGTGGCTGCAAATGGATGTAAAGCATCAGGACCAGGTCCCCGCTGGCTGAGGGTGTGGTTGACAAAAGAGTGCAGATCCTCCAATTCTGACTCAGGGCTGTTTCTTGTTTCCCCAGCATTATTGATGCATCATTGGCAATAAATATTGTCTCTTTTAAGGTGCACTACATGATGGTTTGATGTGCATTTACCCATGGGATTTTCTGGGATATCCAGCATCGTAGGCAGGTGAGGGAAGTTTACATTTGTTGTATGTCTGCATGTACCAAAGGCACTTATGTAGGTCAAATAGTTTTATGGTGGGAAGGACACTAAGAAGTTAAAATTCTTTCCACATTTTTCATGTGTAGACATTGCAGTCAGAAAGGGTTTGCTTATTCAAAAACATTCATGTAGTGCAAGCAAGGCCAGAGTTCCCAGATAAACAATAGCACCAGCTCTTTCCCTTTGACCACCTCAACATTTCCCAGCCCGGTGACCTTGAACAAGTCGCTTCTTTAAATATGAATTTCCTCACTGACATACTTAGAAGCAGATAATCCTAAACTACCACATAGAGATAATGTGAAACTCTAGTGAAACGTGTGCACGAATGCAGTTTGTAAATTACGAAGTGCTGTTAAATTACATTAGTCCATTACTCATATAAAATATTAAATTGTGACACCACTCTACTTGAATTTCATATTCATTAATAGGAATGAGAAGCAGGTTAGCATAGCAATTAAGGACACTGTCTTCCCCATTAGGCAGGCCTGAATTAATCCTATCTTTATCTCTTATCCACTTTGTGATACTAAACTTCTCTTGCCCTGGCCAGGTAGCTCAATTAGTTAGAGTGTCAACCCAATATATCAAGGTTGTGGGTTTGATCCCTGGTCAGGGCACATACAAGACTCAACCAATGAATGCATTGATAAGTGGAACAACAAATCTCTCTCTCTCTAAAAAAAATAAATTAATTAATAAAAATAAATAAACCCCTCTGTACTTTAGTTTTCTCATTTATAAAATGTAGATAACTCCAGGACCTAACTCATGGAGTTGTTCTAAAGATTAAATTATGCATGAAAAACACTTAACACACTGCCCGATGTAGAGTTAACTCTTTAAAAAGTAATTGGAATTATGATATGTTGTTCATCTACACTAACTTGACTAGCCCTGTAAAGAAGTGTCTAAGCTCCCTTTACCCATAGACACTGATTAAGGGACCACTCTTCTTACTCACTTTCAAGCTTGATTTCTTTTTTTTTGTTGTTGTTAAATTGAAGTATAATGGACATTTAGCATTGTATTAGTTTCAGGTGTACAACATAATCTATAATAATAAAAGCATAATATGCTAATTAAACCTGAAGAAGCCGGGGCTGCGAGGGAAGCCCGGGTCCAAGGTGCCTGCTGGAGGCTGGAGGGAAGCCCAGGTCCTGGTGCCAGAGGGAAGCCAATGCCGGCAGCCGGAGGAGGGAAGGCCGACTCTTGCACGAATTTCATGCGTTGGGCCTCTAGTGATTTAATATTTGTATATATTCTGAAATTGTCACCACAATAAATCTTGTTAACATCCGTCACCATACATAGTTACAAAATTTTCTTTACAAAGCTTTAGGAGCTTAATTTCTTTTCAAAGCCCCTGATGATTTCTGTCTTCCAGCCCAGAGCTGTTTTCAGATTTCTGGCTTTCTTCTTCCTCTCATCTCCTGCAAACCACAAACATGGTGGCAGGTGTAAAAATTTCCCCTCATAATTTTCACATGCCTGGATGTAAAATATACTTTCAAGTTCATGGCATTAAAAGTAAAAGGCTATTATTTCAAAATAAAGTGAAGTATTCATATGAAGTCTTGAAATGCCAATCAAAATCTCTCCAGAACCCCAAATACATTTATTCAAGATAGAAATGTTTTCTGTTTTGACAAACTCCTAAAAAGTGGAGACTATTTTATTATATTAATTATGTCACTACAAACTCAAGCTTTACTTCATCCTCTACCCTGAGCTATTGCTGTAGCTCATCTAATAATAGAAATTTCAAGTGTTTCTTTAAAATAAAATATTGATATATGATAATATATTAGTGAGAGAGAAATGAAGTGGCTCAGCTCCCACGTTCTCTTATAAATTTGTTAAATGAAGTGGTTAAAGAATTGACCCATTCTCTAGCTATAAACCCTTGTCAATTTATTATTCTATATCCTAGGTCTGGAAATTAATAGATATCATAATGATTATTCATGGGCAAGTCTCTTTCCATGGAGTCATCCAGAATGTCTTTCATAACTTCAGTCTTAGAAAGCCGATTCTATCAGTTCAGCAAGAGAGTTGCTATTTCAATGGCAGACTCACCCTAACCAGCCTCATGAGATTGATGTCTATATTAGCAATGTCAATTTTAACTTATAATTCAAAATAAGTGTTGCATTATAGATAGAGACAGGTACATCTTCTCTCCCTCTAGGAAGATCTACATAAGAAGTGGGAACATAAGATAGGTAATTAATGTATTTGAAGTCAAAACAAAAAGATGTAGATAAAAAGGATTCCTTCCCCTAGCCGGTTTGGCTCAGTGGAGAGAGCGTTGGCCTGAGGACTGAGGGGTTCTGGGTTCAATTCTGGTCAAGGGCACATGCCCGGGTTGCAGGCTCAATCCCTAGAAGGGGGTGTGCAGGAGGCAGCCGATCAATGATTCTCTCTCATCATCGATATTTCTGTCTTTCTCTCCCCCTCCCTTCCTCTCTGAAATCAATCAAAATATATTTTAAAAAGGGGATTCTTTAATTACCATTAAGGTATCATTGTGAGTCAGTCCAATAGGGACAGTCTTGTCAGTGGTCCCAAAAGTCACTTAAAGTCTTCTTTAAAAAGATCACAAATGCCTGAGGCTAAGGACCCCATCTGTCCTATCCCTAGCATATTTCCAGTGCAGTCATTAAATAGGAATGTATATGGAGTTCTTTGGCTAAGACTCTACGTCAGAGCTTGAATGAACTTTCTTCCTTTTGTGGCTCTCCATTTTCCTATGTACCCATGGATGACCTTTTGAAAGCCACATTCTTTCCTTAGATATGCCAACATACCATATAGTTAGAGGCGAGTCTGCTGATCAGAGAGCCCATCTGTCTTTTTATGCTGATTTTTGCATTTCTGTTCTCACCCATTTGGTGTTTATGCTTCTTCCTGCTTCCTGCTTTTGGGAGTGAGGAGCAAGGCATGTCACTGCAATCACTAAGTACACTTTACATGAAGTTTATTTCTGTGAACCTATTACATCAACACTCCATGCTCTTCTCTAAGATAGGATAGCAATGCACGTCAGCCAGATTGGCCCAGTCTTTCTTTTAATGGTTTCAGTTAAGTACCAGGCATGAAGCTGGTTTTTGCTATTGATTTTTTTATGAGCTCCTTATATAGTTTGGATATTAACTCTGTATCAGATATATGTGTTGCAAATATTTTCTTCCATTCTGTAGGTTGTCTTTTCATGTTGTTGATGGTTTCTTTTGGTGTGCAGAAGCTTTTTAAGTCTGTTGTAGTTCCACTGTTTATTTTTATTTTTTCTTGCTGGTGATTTTGGTGCTATAGTCATAAAATCATTTCCAGGACTAGATAAAGGGTATTTTCCCCTATATTTTCTTCTAGGAGTTTTATAGTTGTGGGTCTTCAATTTAAGACTTTAAGCCATTTCAAGTTAATCTTTTTGCATATAATCAAAGATAAGGGTTCAGTTTTATTTTTCTGCATGTGAATACCCAGTTTTCCCTGTGCCATTTACTGAAGAGACTGCCCTTTCCCCACTGTGTATTCTTGGCATCGTTGTCAAAGATAAGTTAGATGGGTTTATTTCTGGGCTCTCACTTCTATTCCATTAGTCTATGCATTTGTTTTCTGCTTGTACCATACTGTTTGGTTATTATACTCTGTCATATAATTTGAAATCAGAAAATGTGATGCCTCCAATGTTGTTCTGCTGTCTTAGGATCACTTTGGTTGTTCATAGTCTTCTGTGGCTTCAGAAAAATTTTAGGATTGTTTGTTCTACTTTAGTGAAAGTTGCCATTAGAATTTTAATAGGGATTGCATTAAATCTGTAGATTGCTTTGGGTAGTACGGACATTTTAACAATATAAATTCTTCTCAACTATGAGCATGGGGTATCTTCCATTTATTTGTGACTTCTTCAGTTTATTTTATTGATATTTTACAGTTTTTCTCTATTCAGATCTTTCCCCTGTTTAAATTTATGTCTAAGAATTTTATTTTTATGCTACTGTCAATGGGATTATTTAAATCCCTTTTTTGATAGTTTTTTGTGTATGTAAATGCAGCTAATTTTTGTATATTGATTTTGTGTATGGTCACTGTCCTGTTTTTTAGTTCTAACAATTTTTGTTTGACATTTTAGAGTTTTCTATATATAAGATCATAACAGACAATTAAACTTCTTCTTTTCCAGTTTGGCTGATTGTTTTTTCTCTTAATTGCTCTGAGTAGGACTTTAGTAGTATGTTTAATCATATTTAATAGGATGGGTGTTCAATAGAAGTGGACACCCTTGTCTTGTTCCTGATCTTAAAGGAAAAGCTTTCAGCTTATTATTGTTGAGGGGATATTGACAGTGGGCTTGTCATATCTGGCCTTTATTATGTGGAGATACATTTTAATGCCTAATTTGTTGAGCATTTTTATCATGAAAACATGTTGAATTTTTATCAAATGATTTTTATCTTTTATTCTGTTAATGTAGTATTTCACATTCATTTATGTGTGTATGTTGAACCATCCTTGAATCTCAGGGGTAAATTTCATTTGATTATAGTGTGTGACATTTTTCATGTGTTATTGAGTTCAGTTATGGATTTTTTCATATGTGTTACCAGGGGTGTTGGCCTATAAGCTTATTTTCTCGTAGTGCCCTTATTTGGCTTTGGCCTGAGGGTAAAGTTGGCATTGTGAGTGAGTGTGGAGTTGTTTCCTCTTGTTCAGTTTTTTTTTAACTTGAAAAGGATTGTAATTAATTCTGGTAATTACTCTGTTCTGATTTTTTTCTTCATCATTCAGTCTTGGTAGGTAGTATGCTTCTAGAAATTTATCCATTTTTTCGAGGTTGTCCAATTTGTTGGTGCCTAATTGTTCATAATAATATCGTATATTCTGTTGTATTTCTGTATGACTAATATAGTTGTGATGTAACCTCTTTGATTTATACTTGCATTTATTTGAGTCCTCTTTTCTTTTTTCCTTTGTTAGTCTAACTAAAGGTTTGTCTGTTTTGTTTATTTTTTCAAAAAATAAACTTACTTTGTTGTTCTTTTGTGTTTTTTTTTTCTGGTTTCTATTTCTTTTATTTCTGTTCTAATATTTATTATTTTTTCTGCTAACTTTGGACTTCTTAGTTTGTTCTTCATTTATCTAGTCCCTTGAGATGTAAAATTGGGTTATTTATTTGCGGTCTTTTTTTTTTCCTTCTAATGTAAACATTTATCACTAAGAACTTGCCTTTTGGAACTGTTTTGCTGCATCTTATAAGTTTCAGCATGTTGTGTTTCCATTTTGGTTTGTCTCAAGATACTTTATGGTTTACATCAAGATACTTTATGGATTTCTTATTTGACCCATTGTTTGTTCAGTAGCATATTGTTTAATTTCCACATGTTTGTGATTTTTTTAGCTTTTCTCCTGTTATTAATTTCTAGTTTCATGCCGTTGTGGTTAGAAAATATACTTTATGTGATTTCAGTTTTCTTAAATTTGTTGACTTTTTTTGTGGTCCAACATATAATCTATCCTGGAGAATGTTCTGTGTACACATGAGAAGAATGCTTATTCTGCTGCCATTGGGTGGAATGCTCTCTATATTTCCATTCTATTTTGTCTGTAATGTTATTCAAAACTGCTATTTCTTATTGGTTTTCTGTCTGAATGATTTATCCATTGTTGAACGTGAGGTATTATAGTCCCCTATTATTATTGCATTGCTGTCTTTTCTTTCTTCAATTTTGTTAATACAGCTTTATGTTTTAGGTGCTTCAATATTGGGTGCATATGTATTTACAATTGTTATATCTGGTTGAAGAATAGACCTCTTTATCATTATGTATTGACCTTCTTTGTTTCCTGTGACAGGTTTTGACTGAAAGTCTACTTTGTCTGATATGAGTATAGCCACACTTTCTGTCTTTTGGTTATCTTTGCATGGAATAACTTTTTCCTTCCCTACACTTTCATCCAGTGTGTTTCCTTAAGGCGAAGATGAGTCTCCTGTATGCAGCATATTGTTGAATCTTCTTTTCTATTTAGTCTTCTGATTGGAAAATTTAATCCATGTGCATTTCAAGTGACTATTGATAGGTGAGGACTTACTGTTACAATTTTATTCATTGTTTCCTGACTGTTTTATAGGTTTTATGTTTTCTTTCTTCTTTTGTTGTTTATTGATTTTTGGGGGCTAGTGGTATGCTTCGAATACTTTCTCTTCATCTCTTGTTTATCTAGCAGAGGTTTTTTTCCTTTGTTGTTATCACAAAATTTACATAAAACAAAAGTCTATTTTAAGCTGATACCTACTTAATTTTAATTGCATACAAAGTCACCCTACACTTTTACTCCCCCCCCACTTTATCCATTTTATGCTTTTGATGATACTTTACACTTTTGATGTCACTTTATACTTTGTATTATCCATTGTTTATCTGTTAACAAATCATTGTAGCTGCAGTTACTTTTAATATTTGTCTTTTAACTTTGAAACCTGAGTTAAAAGGGATTTACATACCACCATTACAATATTATAGTATTCTGAATTTGAGTATATATTTATCTCTACCAGTGATTTTTAAAAATATTTTTTATATGTCATGCTATTACTTAGGATCCTTTTGTTTAAACTTGAAGCACTCTCTCATTTCTTATAAAGCAGGTCTAGTGGGGATAAACTCTTTCAGCATTTGTTTTTTGGGCAGTATCAGAATATTTTTATTATTAGCAATTTTTATTATTAAACACTAAACACTTATTAAGCAACTATTTTGGTCAGACACTTTGCTAGTTGTGGTTTTGCTCAACTATGTTTCTGTCAAATATATAAATGAATTATTTCTAAAGTTCAAATAATTTGAAATGTATACTATTAAATTTTCTCTCCTTGGCAGATTTTGATATTTTTTGCATATAATTGCTGGGTGCTCTGAATTTGGAGGTGTGGCATTGGTTTCAAGCAGCACTCCTCATTCAGGGGACTTAAAATAATTTGGGAATTCCTGCTTCCAACCGTTGTATTTTGTACCATTGAGCACCGAGCGATGGTATTGCTTTCAAATATAATTCTTATTTATTTCTGCCTAGCATGGAGTCCCTTTCATGGAATCTGACCCATATTTATTGATCTATAAATTTTGCTTCCAAAGACAAATGTAATATTTCAAGAGTTTTACTTTCAGCAAGCTGTAAAACAATGAGAAATTATGGACCAGAAAGAATTTTGAAAGAAGTGATCAGTGGTTTGTGCTGAAAAGAAAAGAATGCATGTAACCATCTATGCACCTATACCAATATTTGCTTTAAGCTATTTAATTAATTTTTATAAAAGATACATTTGTGATATATTTTATTACTTGTCACATTCATTATCAAATGTGTCAATTCCTTCTCAAAGTAATGACTTAGACTCCTTCATTGTGCACCACGCATGTTATTTGAATTTCCAAAACAGAAAATGACTTTAGCTTAGACACTGTGTGTGGCCAGTGGAGATATTCTCAAAACTGTGGGTCATTGATTTGTCACTGAGCCAAACTTTCTGGTGCAGATTTCCTCCACAGAAAAGTCTTTTCAAAGTCAACCAAACAATTTTGCCCTTGGCCATTGAAAAGTAGGATTGGATTTGCTCTGTCTGTTTTGAAGAGGCAAAGCAGGGTGAGTGTCATTTTCTATCAGGTATTATTTGTGAAATGAACCCTTAAATGAAAGGCTGGCATAATGCTACTGTCCTAATGATCTGCCCTTCGTTTAACTCTAACCCAACTGCTTTGGACATGTCTATAGTAAATACTTTTTCTATTATTTGATTAAATATTACTTCAGACTCTTTCTTAACAAACCTTCCCTGGGCAAAATTATGACCATGTCTTGGGTGCCCTGTCATTCATAGTTCACATGGGAGTTCTGTCTGCCTACAACTTTTTCTGGGTTCCTTAGTTAGCCTAACCCGTCCTTATGGTACAGATGGACCTGATTCTGTCTCTTTAGTCTCCAGGGTTGTCATATGAGCCACGTAGACCAACAGAAGGACCTCATCCCCTTGGTCATAGAGATTGGTTAAGGAATCAGCATGTGGCTCAAGCTGGCTACCAGAGTCCTTTCCGGAAAAGATCTTTTCCCTGTGAAAGTGGGTTTGGGACCCCCTGTGGATATCTTACTTCCCAATGAAGAGAGAAAAACTGAAGCCCAGGAAGCTTAGAAAACAAGAGGGAGATAGAGCTTTGAAATCTGCCACATGTGGTAACAGTTATATGACTTAGAAACACTCCCTCCTCAGCCTTTTATTTTCCTTAGGCTAATTTGAATGAGTTCTGATTGCTGTAACCCCAAAGGTTCTGAAAAATGCTTCATTTCAAGTTGGTGCCATAAATGCTTTGCCTCTGTAGGACCCCACACTATGATCTCAATGTAGCCTGCCCTCCCAGTGAGTGGCACAGCAAACATTTTTCCCTGGAATCATAGCTATCCCTCGTACCTCAGGCCTTAAGGACTTTGCCAAACACCCAACTTGGTAATTTCATACAAAGTTTTTTAAATAAACATGCAAATGGCTTATTAGTTTTTGAGAATATTTACATCCTATAAGAGAACTCAGTATCCTAAGTTAAAAAAAAACCCACAATATTTTAATACGTAATAAAGATTATATAGATACAAAATAAAGAAAGTGAGGTTATTTGCATGTTCCTGTACTTGGGTTTAAAAAAAAAAAAGAAACACTGGCCCTCGCTTGTTTGGCTCAGTGGATAGAGCATCAGTCTGTGGACTGAAGGGTCCCAGGTTAGATTCAGGTCAAGGGCACATGATGATTGTGGGCTCAGTAGGGGGCATGCAGGAGGCAGCCAATCAATGATTCTCTCTCATCATTGATGTTTCTGTCTCTCTCATTCTCTCCATTCCTCTCTGAAATCAATAAAAACATATTTTTAAAAATCAAAATTAAAAAACAAAAAAACAACAACACTGTATTCACTTACTTAAAAATACCTATTATTGCTTCCTATGAGCTAGTCATGGTGCAAGGAACTAGGATACAATAGCAAGGGGCCTGGTTTCTGCCCTCCAGGAAAACATTCGTTTTCTATCAGCCAAGATTGATATGAATCAAGTAAAACTACATGAAATATATAGTCACCTCTATGATAAGTACTAGCCTTTTGACATATGTAACAGGACTGTTGGTTCTGGGACAACTGAATCTTAGATAATGGGAAGGCTGAGTAGGAGTTAAATGGATGAAACGTGAGCGTGAGGGTAATTTCCAGGAAAACGAAAAATCTTTCCAGAAGGAGAGATGGGCTTTTTCGAAAATTCTCAAGTGGAAAGATACATGATTTCTTTAAAGACCTGGACAAAGGGAGAGTGGCAGCTGATGGAACTGAAGAGGTAGACAAGGGACCAGCTCAAGCCAGGCCTTTCGAGTCAGAGGTGGCTGTCTTTCCTGTTCAGGCAAGTGGAGGTCATTTAGGTATTTTAGTCCCCAGAGTGACACAATTAGGTTTGTGATTTAAAAGTTCATCCCTGTCTGGTGTGGCTCAGTTGGTTGGGCTTAATCCTGTGCACCAAAAGGTTGCCAGTTCCATTCCTGGTTGGCTCACATGCCCAGGTTTGCAGGCTCAATCCCCACTAGGGGGCGTGCAGAAGCAGCTGATTGATGTTTCTCACATAGATATTTCTCTCCCTCTCCCTACCTCTCTCTCTAAAGTAAATAAAAACATATTTTCAAAAATAATAAAGTAAAAGTTCAGTTATCACTGTAACTTAGTGATTCTTAAGTCTGGCTCATATAAGAATCATTGGGGTGGCATAGGGCTCAACACTAAATGCTATTGTCTGGTTCCTATTTCAGTCCAATGGAGGCATAATCTTCTGGGGTAGGCCCCCAGCTCTGATCATTTTTAAAGCTCCCTCCAGATTCTAGGCTTGAGAATCACAGATGTAGACCATGTAGAGGATGTGGCTTTAAAAGATCACTTGTGATACAAGCACTCCAAGCTGGCTTCTCCGTATGACCCAAGGTTACTGCCCCCCAAACTCATATTATCAGGAATGGTATTACTAGAAGTATATTTCCTGAATGAGAGAGGGAATTGTTCCTCTGTCCCCCCAGAATTAGACCCAGCACACCTGAAAAGTTTATTCACCTCTTAGCACCAAATTTTACAAGGAAATTAACTAACCTGAAACATTCCTAGAAGAAAGCAAACCAGATAATAAAAGGAATCTAGACCATAATGAAGAGAAATGACTCAATAGTATTGGATATGTTTATTTTTAAAAAAATATATTTTATTGATTTTTTACAGAGAGGAAGGGAGAGGGATAGAGAGTTAGAAACATCGATGAGAGAGAAACATCAATCAGCTGCCTCCTGCACACTCCCTACTGGGGATGTGCCCGCAAGCAAGGTACATGCCCTTGGCTGGAATCGAACCTGGGACCCTTGAGTCTGTAGGCCGACGCTCTATCCACTGAGCCAAACCGGTTAGGGCAGTATTGGATATGTTTAAACAATAAGTGAAAATATGACAGGAGGTGAAGCCGATAAAAACCCCTGTCCCTCGGAAAGCTCATGTTCTATTTTAGAAAGATCCTTAAGGTCAGACTTTTTCACTGAACTTTATGATTAGCAGCTATAGAATCTGTGTGTGTTATAGGGAGCTATATTTCAATAAATAACTTTAGAACATCAAAAGTAGAAATCTCTGAAAAGCAAAGAAGTTAACAGCTATGGAAAAATTCCAGTATGGGTAGCCCTCGTAGAGAGTATTCAGAATTCAATGGCAAGGATTAAAGGTGTAGGAAGGAGATTGATGAGTGATCTAGCCTAGTGATGAACACCAAATATTACAGTATTAAATACTAGCAGTACTTATATAGTTTGAGCACTTGCTATGTGCTAATCACTTTGCTAAGTGCTTTATTGTGCATAATCTCATATAAAGGCTTATACACTCATTACACAGATGAGGAAAAGGAAACAGTATCCAGCCATCAGTTTTAAAAGTTAAAGGCATTTACTCCTACATATATAAAGTGAAAATATGTCAAAGATGTGGTTTGACATATTAATTGGTGACATGTGATGGTAAGACTGGTGCTGAGAGCATTTGAGGAGCTCCTTGTTTTAGGTGCGTTAATAAAGGAATGTTGGCACCAGATTGCTAGACTAGGTACAAAACTGGTTAATGTTTCATAGTGCAATGCACCATCTATGTGGGATTTATTTTTCTACTGGAGAGAAATAATTTGTCTCTTTAACGAACAGAAGTCTCCAAGGTAACATGCAACTTGACTAAATCTGGGGTCTTTCTTTATTCAGTAGTAAACAGTGAATTAAACAAAGCGCATTTCCCATAAGTAATTCTTAAAATGGCATGTTAATTGCCACACATGCCTCTGAAAGAACATGACAAGCTCTGGGTATTATTTTCAAGTTTTGGATAATTTTTGTTAACATTAGGAGAGAGAAGTAACTTTTCAGGACTTTCCAGCTGGTAGTATTGAAGCTGGGTCTCAAACAGCCACACTGAATGAGCCATGCAGCCAGTATTTGGGGAGATGCTGGGGGAGCACCCTTTGCATCACATCACCATTGTTCTGCTTTCATATGAGTCTGAGCTTGGTTTTTCCAGTTAGGTTTGTTTGTGTTTTTAATTCATTACTAAGACGCTTGTTACCCAGTCAAAATGAACTATTCCTCCTCTTTTATTCCCCCCAAAGTAGCTGGACACACCAAACATGATTAATAAGTACAGAGTGGTTCTTAAACCAGGCGCTACTGTTGACTCTAAGACCAAGGCTCTGGAACCCCAGAATTTGTAGCAGCTATTTTCTCAGTGAGACTTCTTCCTCGGCTTATGGGATTTGTTGTTGCTGTTGTTAATTTTGGAGGTTGCAGTTACCAAACGTGGGGATTGCAGTTGTTAATGGCCTGTTTTTTAGAATGGTAACCTTGAGCCCTTCAGGTTTGGAGAGAGATTTTGGTTCTCTGCGATCGGTGCTTTGTTCGGCCTCATGTACCTGACAGCAGGTATGGTGTCACTCTTTTCCTTCCTTGTGATTTAATCTTGAGGAAAGACTTCAGTGTTATGTTTAGGAAATAAATGAAAAGGGTAGCTGTGCACTTGGCTTAATGTTCCACGAAGGCATTGGGACACTTGCCTGTGTCCAAGGTGATAGGCCCCTGTGACTTCAAGGGGGCAGAAAAGTAACCCATCGAAGAGTTTATTCTAGGAGCTCTAACGAGATGTAAGAGTGCAGTTGCATTTTAGCTTTTAGGTAAGAGAAAGGGTTTGGTTTTTGCTTCATTAAAAGAACACTAAACTGAAATTTATTTATAGGTACTGTAATAAATACTTTATATGGATTATCTCAACATATCCTTAACAATTCCATGAGTTTGTTCCTATTATTCTCCCCATTTTATGGATGAGGATATTGAGGTCCAGAAGGTTAAGCAAGCTGAGTAGGATTCACAGACAGAGCTAAAATTAGACCCAGGACAACCACCAGCTAGTTACAAGCCTACCCCTGTGAAGGT
Organism: Myotis lucifugus; assembly: GCF_000147115.1. Classification (NCBI taxonomy): domain Eukaryota; kingdom Metazoa; phylum Chordata; class Mammalia; order Chiroptera; family Vespertilionidae; genus Myotis; species Myotis lucifugus. The sequence continues at coordinate 3,029,271 of NW_005871104.1, read as the reverse complement.
TACATGATATTACCCCCCCCCCAAATGCTGCTGGGATTAAAAAAAAGCACATAGAAAATTAACCCAAATCCCATTTTATAGCCTCAACTCTGGCATTAACTGTCTTTGCAACTCTGGACAAGCCATCTAATCTGTCTGGGCCTCTATATCTCTCTGTAACATGAAGGGTAGGAACAATTTTGGTAGGTTGGTCTCTGGGGTTCCTTCCAACTCATAAGTTCTCTGATTCTATAATTGTATCCTGACCTTAGAGGTGCACATGGTCCCTTCCCCCACACACATACACTCACTTCATCCCAAGGCAAAAATCTAATCCTGCCAAAAGTGCCCATTGCAATTGGATTCTAAACTCAAGGCCCCACCGAATCCTATTATCCACAACAGCCCCTCGGGAACACACCACACTTTGACAATCTGGGCAGCCCCGTCTTTAAAATAAGTTGCTAATGGGGTGGACTCTTAGGAAGTAAAATATTAATACCGAAAGAAAAAAGAAGAAAGTCAAAACATATGAGGCTCTCCCTTTACATCATCTCTATTCTACAGTGTTACCTTGACAACTCAGCTTCGGCTGTTTAGATATTGGGTTTTCAGTGTGGGAAAAGGAGAAGAGGGGTGTCTGTCCTCTTCGTACCTGTAGAGATTTCCTCTCATTTCATGGAAAAATGAAATGTCAAAGGTAGACCGCAAGGTCCAGCGGAATGTACCCAGGACATCTTGGTGGAGGGTCATCCAGAAATAATCACAGGGGCACAGAATGAGGACACATTCTGATTGAAGGTACATTCTTTTCTCTTTTCTGTTTCCTATAAGAGTAACACACAGCAACAGCCTGTAAAACGTTAGTTACATTTTTGGACCAGCACAGACACAGAGCAGAGAGCAGTCAAAGTGCCTGAAAAACAATTGCATTATTTTTAGTTGCAGCGGCCATAGGTGCACACGCCAGGATGAGGACACAGCTCTGAGGTGCTGAACCAGCCTGGAAGCACTAAAAATATTACTCCTCCAGCCTGTGACATTGTGAGTGAGGACTGAGGCAACGCAGGGAGGGAGTTCATATTAGACTTCATGACTCTTAGCTCTAATAGGCTTGTTGCCAGAACCAGCAAGGGCTCAAGGGGCTGAATGGGGTGTGGGGGTCCAGAAAAAGTGAATAGAAGGAGCAACCTACAGGGGCGATGTTGAGCAGAAGAAAGAGAAGATGTCTCCAGCAGCCCACTGAGCAGAGCCTGCGTGGAGAATGGCTGAGAAATCCAAACTGGTTCTAGAAGCAGTGCCCCTGGTGGTCGTGAGCCCAGCAGACACCATGGGCGCTGTTGCAGGGGAGCCCGGCCGGACACATGTTTCCCATTGATAGCTGGAGACAGCCCAGTAGCTCCGCGTTGGCCTGACAAAGCCGTATTGAAGTGCAGACAGAGTACAGTTTCAAAGCAGGCAGAAAGAGAGCGGGAATGCTGTTCAGGAAATTCTTCAGGCATGGGCAGGGCCTTGGCTGCAGTTCCACAGTTGGAAAATCTGACTGGGGCAGCTCCTGAACACGGGCTGGGCCTGCTCGCACTCGGCAGGCCCCGGCCGCCTCCGTCACAGCCTCTCAGCACACCCCGGACCGAGGGCCGTTTCACAGCTGCCTGGGAAGCAGACGAGAGAGGTAGGGGGCTGCTGGGTGCTTGCATGTCCACGCCTCTCTTCACTTCCTAAGCCTGCTGTGTGTTTGCACGGACTCCGACTTCCCAGGGCGTGTGTGTGTGTGTGTGTGTGTGTGTGTGTGTGTGTGTGTGTGTAAAGTTAGAACTCCATCACTGGACTTGAGATCTTTTCTTTCTCCCACTCCCTTCAAGATCTGACTTTCAGCAGCGCTGAGACGCTTCTGAAAGCGGGGGGGTGAGGGGGCAGCTCAGTGTGAAAAAAGAAAAGTATGTGATGTGTGTGTTGTCACCCGGCTCCCGCCTTCTGGAACTTTGCTGTGTGGAAGGACACGTCATTGGCAGGAAAGATCATTTTAAATGAAATTGTCTGTGTGCTTTGCTTCATGAGAGTTGTTAGAGGAGTGTTTTGTGTTTTTCTTTTAGCAGAAAATGGCTCTCATTTCGGGAGGGAAGTGGGGTTTGAAGTTTCTATTTTTGATGACACTTGCAGAGTGCAGGAGCAGATGTGTGTCTGTGTGTTCCTGGCATCTTCTTCTTATTATAGGAGGTTGTGACAGTCATTGAAGGAGCCCATTGATAGATTTGCCTAGAAATATGCTGGATCAACATTTGTATTTGTTTGTATAATAATTTTTACTTTTTCTGAGTTTTACTCTCAAAAAATACTTCTACATTTTCTGAAATATAGATCACTAAAGAGTAACAGAAAACAGTCATTTACTCAAAATCATTGTTAAAAGATGGAGACATAATGGTATGAATTTTATTTTATTGATCAATTGATTTCCTTTTACACCTTACTAAAGAGCGCCTTTTTAAAAAATCAAATTTTAAATAATCCTTGTCACACATATCAGCTATAATGCAATATCGATGTTTACTCTCCTGGGTAAGCTATAGCTTATTCTATGCTTCGCAATTATAAAATATGCAGAATAATGCAATTGCATCTAAGAAACTGGTCCAGCTGAGAAAGAGGTCGACTAAATTTCACTACAATGTTGTGATTCCTGGCAGGGCAATCTGTGACAGCAACGGTGTTTTCCAAAGGGGTTTTGGCCAAGAGTCTGGTTGGGAGAAGAGATGAATGAATGGATTCTTGGATACTTCTTGAATAGCAGAATATTAGTAGCGAGGCGTCTTAGTGGGCCTCTGTAAAAACAGGTGTGTGTTTGCTTCAGTTCTAAAATCTCTCAAGTAGCTAATAGTACAGAGAAAGGTTAATGGGTAAATGAAGAGTGTGTTTTTTATATCTTTCTCTGTGTACGGCCTAGGATGAGTGGGCGGACACTGTCCTATTGGTGGAACTTGATTTTCAGCCAGCAATTTTATTTTCTCCACGGTTTTGCACGTGGAGGAGGGAATGGGGCAGCAGGATTTTTGAGTCTAAAAGATGGTGCACAGCCGTTTTCTTCATCAGCCTCATCTTTGGGTTGGGCTGGGAAGGGAAGGGCATCTGAACTGCAGGACAGGGAATAAGAAAGGCATGCAGTGAGAAGTTGGGAAAGACAGTGACTACACTATGTTTTTCTCAAGTGCCTACTGGGCGAGCAAAATGCCAAGACAGATTAGGAAGCCACATGAGCCATGGCCTAGCCCACTGCCAGTGCAAACGGAGCCTCCGTGAGCTCTAATGTCATACATACTCTTCTAAATTTAGCGCACCCCAAGCCCCGAGCAGAACAGGCAACTCCGTGTTGCAGGATTACGTGCAGCCGTGCCTAAAACTTGGAAGAACCTCTATAGTTTCCCTTTTTTGGCAACATGAGAGGAAAATAAGTGAGGCTCTCCCGACATTTGAAGAGAGATCGCCAGAGTGGAGGGTAGGGAAGAAATCCAGGGCAGAGGTGTGCGCAACAGGGACAGAGGAGTGGCCACACCACACACTGGGCAGTGAGGACAGAGGGAGGAGATCTGTGTGTAGGAGCGAAACACATTCTAGAAACAGCACAGAGCAGCAGGCACTGATTTGTTTGACTGGACGTGTGTGGATAAACCATGGCCTCAGTGAGGAAAATGGTTTTACCCTCCTCACTGTAGGAGGCCCCCTGGTCAGTCTGCCCTGCTCTGCCTTCTGGAAGTAATCAGAAAGCACATTTTGTAAGATTGGCATAGTCCGAGGGTTCAGATTTCCTAAGCGGGGAGGGACCAGGCTCTTAAGGCCTTATTTTTAACCCACATTTGTTCCATCCAGTGATATTCCTGCTGGGGAGGGGGTGTCGCGTGAAGGGACCCACTGGACTTGGGTGAATGATCGCAGTGGGCAAAGCTGGTTCCAGGCCCTGCTCCTGGACACTTCAGTATAAAGACAAACTTCCGAAAGGAATACAAAATGGTGTATGTCTTATGCTAGTGAATTTATTCAATTTTTTATTTTCTTTTAAAAACCACCTCCAATGGCATGTACCACGTTGTTGGTGAAAGTGTTTAATATCTGTTTCATAATATAAGGAAGTTCTTAGCATCGAAGATTTCGCCATCCAGAAGGGATTTGGCTACCCTGTATTCAGATTTTTTTTGAGTTTGTGAAATATAGTGACCCCATTTAAAGGGACTCAAAAAAAATCTGTTCTCCATTGTTGATTCAATCATTTCTGTTATGCTGTTATTTGTTTATACCATTTTCTTGTTCATAGAATTTATTGGGGTGACCTTGGTTAATAAAATTATATAGGTGTCAGGTGTAATTTCTATAATACATCAACTGCGTATTGTATTGTGCATTTACCACCCCAAGTCAAGTCTCCTTCCATCACCATTTATCCCCCTTATACTCTCTTCTATCTCTCCTCACCCCTTACCCCTCTGGAAATCACCATACTGTTGTCTGTGTCTATGAGATTTTTGTTTGTTTTCTTAATTGTTTTACCTTTCTCACACAGCCCTGCCACTACCTTCCCACTGATAGCTGTCAGTCTGTTTCTATTTTGTTTATTTTGTTCATTAGATTCCACATATAAGTGAAATCATATGGTACTTGTCTTTCTCTGACTGGCTTATTTCGAGTCCATCCATGCTGTTGCAAAGGGTTTTTCATCCACTCATCTATTGATGGACACTTGGGCTGCTTCTAAATCTTGGCTATTGTAATAATGTTGGAATGAAATAGAGGTGCATATATTCTTTCAAATCAGTGTTTCAGATTTCTTCGGATATATTCCCAGAAGTGGAATCACTGGGTCATAAGGCAGTTCCATTTTTAATTATTTTAGGTAACTCCATACTACTTTCCACAGTAGCTGCACAAATCTGTATTCTTACCAGCAGTACATGAGGGTTCCCTTTTTCCACATCCTCACCAACACTTGTTTATTGATTTATTGATGGTAGCCAATCTGACATGTGTGCAGCGATATTTCATTGTGGCTTTAATTTACATGTCCGTGATGATTAGTGATGGTGAGCATTTTTTCATATGTCTATTGGCCATCTTTATGTCTTTTTTAAATATTATTTATTTATTTCAGAGCGGAAGGGAGATGGAGAGAGAGAGATAGAAACATCGATGATGAGAGAGAGAATCATTGATCGGCTGCCTCCTGCCACTCTGGGGATTGAACCCCATGTTACATATGTTGGCTCAATACTAGCTGGTGCCATGCTAGAGGAAGTAACATGGCAATGGACTCTTACTGTTCGAAGGGCCCTCAGGAATCACCTGGTTCCATGGTTTCTCAAAACTTCTTAAATCAGATTTTCTGAGGTTAGAGTAGGGGAATCCCTATATTATTAAAATCTCCCTGAGAGATTCTGTTGAAGCCAGATCCACAGAACTGAGTTTGTTTAACACTGTCATGGCTAAACTATTATTGACTGCAGGGGTGCCATTTATAGCATGGCTAACAGATGCCAGCCAGATGTGATGACGGAGACCCTCCCTGCACTGGGAGGCAGCTTGGGGTGTTGTTTCTCAAGTCAAGCCTCCTCAGATTGGGCCAAATTTGTATCTCTGTACTTTCTTTGTAACCCATAGCCATTGTCATAGTAGCTTAAGCCACATTTGAGGGTGTAGTGGTAGTTAGTGCAGAAGTGGGGTGAAGAGAAGGAAATATAGGTAGAGGTGGTCAGGAATACTGGGATGCATCCTTAATCCACTGAAAGCTGGATCTCAGCTTTCCCTTCTGTGAAATGGGATCAGATGCCTCTAAAGTGTTTTCTATTTCTCACAATACATGATTTTTGTAATTCTAAGGCTCTTCCATTTCTTTTTTTTAAATATATATTTATTTCAGAGAGGAAGCCAGAGGGGAAGGGAGAGATAGAAACATCAATGATGAGAGGGAATCATTGATCAGCTGCCTTCTGCCCGCCACCCCTCAACTAGGAAACGAGTCCACAACCCAAGCATGTGTCCTGACAGGGAATTGAACGGTGACCTCCTGGTTCATAGGTCAACACTCAACCCCTGAGCCACACCAGCCAGGCAAGCACTTCCATTTCTTTATGAATGTCTTAGTCTTTCTTTCCCAAGGCTGGCCATCTTGAGTTATTTTATCTACCCTCATCTTTTTCTGTGCTATTCTCTTTCTTTTTCTCTGAACACATTCCAGTTAACCTCCTCCTGAGAAAAATGTAGTTCTCTGAACTCAATTCCAGTCATCTGACCAGTACTTGTTCCACGAATAAGACAACATACATCTATTAACCTAAGGGGAAGAGGGTGGTGGTCAGGGAGAAAGCACAGCAAGAAAAAAGAATGGGGTAACCTAGTAGCAGAAGGAGAGTGTTTGTACTGTGACCTGAGCCCCGGCTCTGAGCCTGGGCTGTGATCCTAGCTGTGTGACCTTGGGCAGGTCACTTCATCTCCATGTGCCACAGTTGTATCATCTTGAAAATGGACTTGATAGTATGGACCCCATAGTGTGTTGTGAGATTGTGCATGTAAGGCACGTAACATGAAGAACTTGAGTATTTTAGCTTTCTATACTTCAATATTGACTGAGATGGCATGAGGCAAAGAATGAAATAGGCAGATAAGATAAAGTGAGACAATCGGCAGAGGAGAGAATATTTCACCCTGACACATCCAGGTTGCCTTTTCTTTCTGCGTTGCCCGAATTTCTCTGCAGTGTCCGCTGTCCCCTTTCTTTCACCTTTGCTGCTACACAGAAAGGTGATCCTCTTCATTATTGCTTCAAATTCCTGCTGCCAAGTGTGAGCCGCCTTATAGAAAGGAGGCCATGTAAGCAGTGGCCCCCGGCCTGCCTGTCAGACAGGTCTGTGGGACGGGAGGAGGAGTGTGTCACCACGGTTCACTACGTGTGTAAATCCGGCGAGATTGCTTTGCTTGGAAATCTTGGCTGCTGGCCGTCCTAATGGAGCTCCGGGTGTGTGGGTGGACGTGGAAGGGATGGCTTTATTCTTCCCTTGAACCGATAAATGCAGTGGCACCTATTAAATAGCAAGCACAGTTTCCTGATAAAGACTCTATTGCCAGGGATTAGAAACTCTCTCCTTGTTCAAACCACTTTCCCTGGCCGGGGTGATAAAATCAGACTCTTGTGCGCACCCTGACTTCCAAATAATGCATTTCCGAATTCCTGGAAACCCTGCAGTTCCTTGCAGGGGTCCAAGTATTCAGCCACTGAAACTACTCTCCTTGAGCCCAAGTAAGTAAGTATCAGGGTTAGCTCCTTTCTCCAAGCAAATCATTCAGCACTGCCCCATTCCTCTGACTCAGGCTGGGTGTGCGGTCCTGGGCATGGCATAGTCCATGAAAGCGGACAGCTTAAAGCCTGGAGACGGCCAAGAAGCCACCCCTCACTGTGTCCCTTTCCTTCCTCTCTTACCTTCTTCCATCTCTCTTGTTCTGTATTCTGTCTAGCTCTTCCCTTCTATTTTTTTTAATTCCATTCTATCTTCCTGTTGCCAGGTTCTCTCTTTGTTATTGCTTAGTGGGCGCTTACCAAAGTCTCCTGCTTGTCTCAGTGGTCAGGAGTGGTGGTCATAGACCCGAGTCTGGGCTACATTACTTCTACCACGTAATGACAGACATTAACTCCGAAAGTTGGCCATGATCATCTAAGGCAGTGGTCGGCAAACTCATTAGTCAACAGAGCCAAATATCAACAGTACAACGATTGAAATTTCTTTTGAGAGCCAGATTTTTTAAACTTAAACTATATAGGTAGGTACATTGTTATTAACTTAATTAGGGTACTCCTAAGGCTTAGGAAGAGCCACACTCAAGGGACCAAAGAGCCGCATGTGGCTCGCGAGCCGCAGTTTGCCGACCACGGGTCTAAGGTTTGTGGTCTCCCTTCTGTCATTGAAGACCCTGCCCCTGATGTCTTGCAGGCTGAGGATGCCAGCAGTGGGTCCCAAACCAGCAATCCATGGACTGGCAGGCAGACACAGTTTGGTGTAGCTTTTTCATTGACTCAGTTACAGAGCATTTAAACATACTGAGCTATTATGTACAAATGTATATTATGTAGAAAAAGCTGAAGACGAGCATCCCTGGTCTGATTTCTCATGGCGCAGCAGTTGGTGGGATGTGGGAGCAGCTCCTGTTCCTCTGAGAAGGTCTGTGTCCATGTCATCGACCCCCACCTTCCTTATCTGTAGGTGTTTCCATTAGTAAGCTCTCAATAGGCCTTCTGGTATGAACTGCAGAATGTATAAAATGATCTGAGTGACCTTCCTCCCCTCCCCCTCAATTGTTTCAAGGGTGGTACATACAGTGCCATTGAGGTGCATGAGAGAGAAATTAGGGTGTGGTGACCGGATTCGCCCAGGGGACAGTGCTGCGATGGGCTAAGTGTCTGTTGAGAGGACGTGCACTAGGCCCGCATGGTGGCCAGGAGCACAGGTGTCAGCAGTAAACATTCCTTGGAATAATCGCATCGTACAACTTACATAGGATTTAAACATTTAAATGCGACAGAATCCAGAAGAGCCTCTGGGGTGGGGGTTGATTAGGACGGGGCATGAGGGGACGCTCTCGGTTGATGGGAACGTTCCCTGTCTTGATTGAACATTGTTTACAGAGATGTACAGTTTCATAAATCTCGAGCTGGATGGTTAATAGCTGTGTATTTCACTGGAAGTACGTTATACCTCAGTAGACACATGCGCATCTGTACAAACATACCTACACATATACGTGAAGGCATGCCAAGTGCTTAGCACACTGTATAGTAACGTTTAGGTATTATTATCACCATGCTTGTTTCTGGATTCTTTGATGTAAAAAAAATACAAATAATCATGACTAAAATGAGATGAAGAGCATTTCCTTTTAGACAGCAGATTTCTCTGCAAGTTTTTGAGAGCTTAGATAATTGCTAAGGATCCTTACCAAACACAGTTGTCAAGGGAGCATCCACTGGGTCGATGCTAATTTTATAGAACTATTGAATCACTATAAAAGGAGATATCTAATGTGTTGTAGCTGTTTTTCATGGTGTTGTAAAAGCTAATGGGTTTTAGAGACATATCAAAGATGGTTTATTACCTGAAAAGGAGGGTGGTGGAATGCACCCTGGTTGAAATTCAGTAGTTGCTCAATAAGTATTTGATGAATCAGCTTAAAATTAATACCCAATTTGAGAAATTCTAGCTCAAAATGTTACAAAAACATTTTAAAATAAGTAATTATACTGTTCTGACCATGGATACACATATAGCTATATCTGGTAGCATTTAACACAAGAATTGAGAGAACAGGCTTTCAGCCAGATTATTTAACAAACTCTGGGTTCAAATTCTTTAACAAACTAAGTGAGTTTGGGTAGGTTACTGAGCCTCGCTGCTGCTCAGGTGCCTCCCCTGTGAAACGAGAGTAGTGATAGTACCTATCTCATCATTATATGTGTGTGAAGATTAAACAAGTTCAGGAAAGCGTTTAGAAGAGTGTCTGGCACATAGTAACCATTACCCAAGTGATGGTCATCAGTTTTGTGTGCTTGCTTTGTGTGAGGAAGCTGATGGCTTTGTTGTGGTTTGCCTTTGTGTATTGTTCAGAAAGCATATATATGGTGTTTAGTCAAACACCATATATATGTGATGTCTAATAGGAGTTTAAGGGGGAAAGACTGCACCGTGGAGCTTGTGGGAAGCATGCTGGTTTTTAGTTTAGCTTTCTTTGGCCTTGTCACAACTTTACTCTGTGACCTTGTTAAGCCACGTCTCCTCCCTGAACCTGGCTTTCTCGGCTGTTAAATAGTTTTTGAACTTGGCATTGTCCATGCTCCCTTCAAGCTCTGTGTCTCATTCTCTGATTTTACGTGTTTGAGTCATGCTTATCATTACTTTATTACACAGCTTGGTCCCCACATCACAGAAGAGCTGTGGTGACTGGCTTGACTGGGATGGTCATTATCTGTTCTGGGTAGAATCATCCATGGGGATTTAAGAAGCTCGGACCTTGGACAGCACAGGGTAGCTGGCTAGTTGAAATGGACCTGCCGCTCCTATACAGAACGCTGGCCATAGACAAGGACATGATGGGGAGAGGCAGTACCCTTTGCTTGTTAAAATGACACTATTCAATTTGCGGTCAGGTGTTTGAAATTATCTTTCGTGTTCAGGGGTGTTCAGTCTATATATTCTTTTCTGATCCTCAACTTGCAACATCAAGGACTATGTTTAGAATGATGCCTGAGTTTTATGCACAGCATAATCTTCAGTGACTCCAAGTCATTGCTCAGATATTAGCGTCTCCATGAGGACAGCCTTTCCCATGCTTTTAGCATTTGAACCTGCTCTGCTCCCCAACCCACATCACTGCTTATCCCTCTTTTCTTGACTCTCTCTCTCTTCCTCCCTTTTGTTCTTGGTCTTTTCCCCATAGCACTCATTCTCTGTAACAGAAGTTTCAAACATGGTTTTCATTTTTGGTATCTGCCTCTCCCATCACTGCCTCCTACCACGGCCATGAGATGGGGGGGGGGGTGTCTGTGTTTTTGCTCATTGGTGTATCCCAAATGCCTAGAATAGAGCCATGGGAGGGCCTGGAGGAAAACATGGATCTGTCAGGTGGTAGCCTTGTTCATGTATTCCACACAAAATACATGCCTAGATGGTAATTCTAAATACCTTGTGACTTATTCAGGGAAAGCCAAGTCTTTGCCTCATTCCATATGAAATGGAAAGAAAATTGAGCCTGAGTTTGAGTCCAGACCCTAACCAACTTACTGGTTTGGAGTCCTTCAGAACATTCTTTCATTCCTGAGGACCTCAGTGTCTTAATTTATGAAATAATTTTTTTGAAATAATTTTAATCATATTGATCCCCTAGAATGCTGTCAGAAATGTCTGAGCCCATATATCTCAGAATTATTAGTACACATATGTATGTGTTTCAAAATTATATTTCTATCTGAAACTACTTACACTGGCACCTCACACATCTAAATCTCTAGAACAGTAAGAATTAATGTTTATAGTGATACAGAAATATCTTCTAATTCATCAAAGATAACTATTTTAAATGTATATGTAAGGGACGTTGTACTTTGGAAGATAACTTTAATAATAACATCTACAAAAGCAATGGATATACACACACGTACACTAACACACACACTTAGATCTAGCAATTCAGTTTTCAGGGCTTCCGTGAGAGGTCTATTTGGACATATGTGAAAAATCCATGTTCCATTGCTATGGCTTTCAATAATACTGATATGCAGGAGACTTACACATTTCTCTAAGCCCAGTCTTCCCCCTGAGTTCCAGTCATAATTTGAAGTGGCTTTGTGATGCCACCCCATGGATTCTTCTATGCATTTCTAAATCAGCATGATGAAACTGAGCTATCTTCCCTCTGCACACTCCGTTTGCCTCCTACCCCAGAGCCTACTAGTCTCCTATGCCACCCATCCTGATGAATGGCAGCATCGTTCACCAGGCTGCTCAACCAGAACCTTGGCATTCTCCTTGACTCCTGTCCTTTCGTTGCACGCACTCTATGTCCTGGGCAGCAGCAACATCCTGTTAGCTCTACCTTCCAAATAGATTCCAAATACGGCAATTCAGCACCTTCTCCCCCATCTCTACCCTGGTCTGGGCTGTTCTCTCTGGGCAAGAGTAGTACCCACGGGCCCCTGGCTTCTCCACTTGCATCCTTGTCCCCTGCAGTCCATTCCTTAGAGAGGCAGCCGGAGTGATCCCAAACTGACAAACTGAGCATCTCATGCCTATGCCCAGGTCTCTGAAAGTTACTCTTACAATCAGTATCCTGCCTAAGGTTTTCCCTGTGGTTTATAAGACCACATGTGCAACCCTTCTGCCTGCTCTCCCAGCTCATTTTCACATACTCTCCCCCTTGCTCACTCTGATCTAACCACCCTGTCCTTTAAACATGCCCAATGAGCCCCTCCCTCAGGGCCTTTGCACCTGCCGGTACTGTTTCTTCCGACTGGAGTGCTCTCTCCCTATGTCCTCATGCTTTACTCTCTTGCTTGTTCGTGTTTTTGTGTTGTTGTTTCCCCCCTCAAATATCTCCACTACAGAGAGGCTTCCCCTGTCGGTCCTGTGGAGAGGAGCACCCTTCCCCCGCCCCCCGCCCTCTATCTGTCCCTTTTCTCGGCTTTACTTTTGTCTTCATAAAACTTACTCCCAAGAGTAGGTATGAAAAGTCACGTGTCTGTTTGTTTGCTTGTTTATCATATCTTCCACTTGAATATAAGGTCCAAGAGTCAGGAATCTGTCTTTTTACTACCGAACGCCTAGTGTCAGCACAGGGTAATACCCGATAAATATTTATCTCTTTGAACAAACATTGGTAACAGAAAATTACTGTAAACAACATCAATATTCATCACTAAGGAGTAAGTTAAGTGAAATATCATGTATCCATACAATTTCAAACTAACTTAAAAATATATTTCTGTATATATTTATGGGACTATCACTAAACTATATTATTAAGTGGGCCAAGTTAGATTTGGAACAATAAAGAGCATATAATATGCTCTTGTTGGTGTAAAAAAGGAAAATGTAAACATGTGTGCATGCACTGAATGTATATATTGAATAAGGCCAATGTGTGTACTTAGCATTTCTGTAAGGATAAGAAAAAAGCTGGTGATAGTTGCCTTTAGGGAGGAGGGTTTAACGTGTGAATGAAAAAGGAATGTTCTTAACTGTCTGCTCTTTGGTTCTTTTAAATACATGCACTTGCCTAATTTTTTCAGTGAAAATTCTTCAACACTTGCATATAAAAATTATTGGCAAAATAAAATAAGAAATAGCTAACTTTTAAATCCCAATATTTGTTTAAATAGAACATGCCATTTCTGGATCATTTCCCATAAACAGGCATTTACTTTTCTTTCTGAATTTTACAAAACGGATGTTGATTATTCTATCAAAACTACAAGTAATGAGTTTGTTACAATTGTATAAATTGTGCCAAACATCAGCAATCCAAGACTAATGCTTTATATGGCTGGCTGAATGAAAACAACTCTTGAAGGCAGATAGTTTTAAATCAAAGACCTCAAAATTAACATGGCTAGTGGAAGACTATTTACATGCCAAGACAATCCAAAGTGGCTCAGACTCCCCAACAAACTCTAGAAACTGTAATGACCCTGTGAGGGAACTTGTGCCTGCTCTTTATGTGAACTGGTTTCAATCATATACAGTGATCTAATTCATACTTACTTTTAAATGCGTTGGAAATTTTAACATACGTCATCGTCATCATCAATAAACTCTAGCTCACTTGATTGGTATCACATGTCTTATTTCTAAATAAGGTACGTAGTTATTATTAGTCTGGCAGTATTAATTCTTCACTCCTTACCATCATTATAAGGTTTGGTATAATTGATCTGCAGCCTCTCTACAAACTCATCCTGTACCCTTGCCTCTGGACTTATTCAAAGCCAACCCTGTCAGCCACCCTGCTTAACCTGAGCATGATTTTAAGGCCAAATGCTTGCTGTGTCTGTCCTCTGCTGGAAAACTCATTCCACCCCTAGGCCTCACCTAAATTGTCACTTGGTCAGAATGGCCTTCTGTGACCAGAGTGGGTTGCCCTCCGTTCTCTGTCACAAAACCTTCTTCGTTTCCTTCCTGATACCTCACTTTAGTTCTAATTGTTTCTTCTATTTATATGTTTATTGTCCATCTCTTCCATTAAACACAGGCTTGATGAGGGTAGAAATATCCTACTCATCCATGGGAAGACATAAGTATCTCCAGGATCTACTATGGTACCTGGCACGTGGTAGTTGTCAAAAATATTTTTTTTTCTGCTGAAAGATTGGAGATTTCCTTGAAGGCCAGGTGCTCTGTCATGTTACTATGTAACTGTACATAGAATTACACTCATTGGCACTCCCATAACTTCCCTTATGGGACAAGATTGGGAAGCCTGATGGGTCAAAGAGGCAAGCAAGCATTAGTCAAATGCCTGTCAGTGCTTCCTTGCTTCAGCTATACCCAATTAGAAGAGTGGAACATGGCCCCAACAATATTACAGGCCCCAAAGAAACATCATCAGGAAACTTGATGGCCTTGATGTGTCTTTAGAAGTATACTGAGTACTTTTTAATCATCCCTCAAAACATAACAGATTCATGTACAGAAGGTTGATAATACAGACACTGGAACTGTTTTCCAGATATCTCTTTTATTTGGGAGGAATAAAAGGAAAACATTCGTTGTCCTGAAGAAGAACGATGCAAAAACAAAAACACTGAGTGCAGACACAAAGGGATGGCTTCTAACAGTATTATTCTAGCATGTGTGCTCAGCCGCACAAAGAATCACAGCTGTGTATGTTTCTGCCAAAGACCTTCCATCATTTTTACATCAACTGGTGAAATGTAGGGAAGGGAGCAATACAAGGTTTTCTAGTAGCTATTTGGTACCAACCAGCCTGAGGAAGGGAAGTCAACACTGTATAAAAATATATGATGATTAAGTAAGATCAGGCCAGTTTCTGCATTAGGATTTCAAAGACTGGTCAAAGACGTGGTGCTCATCATTTTGAAGCTCAGTGTAGGTGAGCCTTAAGCTAGATGTATAATGTAGCTTCCTTCATTAGAGGAGCAACAGCCACAGAGTCAGGGACACTGAGGCTGGGCCTAATTCAAGGATTCTGTTGATGACTTCACATGATCATGAGATTTCTGCAGATCCCTCTGGTGGCTCCTATGACAGATGTTGGGCATTGATGAGGAAAAACTTGCATGGGCATCAGAAAGTCACTAAGGGGTTGGTGGTGGCTGCAGTGGCTGAGATGAAACAAGGTCACACAGACTAAGAGGAGGTTCTTCACAAGTCCAGTTTATCAGAATGGGTCTTCTCCTGGAAGCTCTCACATTAAGCTAGCATCAGGCCTTGATTCCATAATGGTATATGATGCCAGGTTTGAACATTTGAATGAATTTATGGCTCTCAAAATCATATTTTAATAATACACCCATCCAGAATGACTTTCTTTGGAAACCCCACATCTATATATACAAAAGCCTAATATGCAAATTGTCTCCTCGGAAGTTTGACTTGGAGACTGGGAGTTGGATTGCTCACTATGACGTGTGCTAACCACCAGGGGGCGGCGTGGAATGAAGGAAGGCCCCGGCCGGTAGTCTGAAGGCCCCGATTGGCCCTGATCACTGGCCAGGCCTCGGGACCCTACTAGTGCACGAATTTCTTGCGCCAGGCCTCTAGTCTATTATATTTGGCAACTATTTATTTAGCTTGTTATAGGTGGGGTTTATTATGAAATTGACTTGAACTATTGGTATTTGTTCCCTACTTAATGGCAAAGCAACAGTAAGTTTCACTATATTCCTTCTTTGAAAAATATAATCCTATTGCATTTTGTGTGTGAGAAACATTATCTTTAAGTCAACTGGATTTGTTGATAAACAGGTGAACGCTGAAAATAACCTCATGAAAGAGTAGAATAATGCTTTGGATTTAAGCCTTAACATCGGTATGGTTGCATGTGCCTTTAGAAAGAGAATTGTGTAAGCTTTCATTCCTTTGCTTCTGATCTCACAGCTGTTTACTTATTGCTGGATTATATGCTTTGCTGTTCAGCAATGGCCTGATTTTTATTCATTCATTGAACAAGTTAGGTAGATAGATAGAATATAGATAGATGATAGATAGATAGATAGATAGATAGATAGATAGATAGATAGATAGATATTCATACATACCATTTTTAGGTGCTCCTGGTGTTCAGAGAAGTTCTAAATACTTAGAAGGTTTTAGGGTATATTCAGAGAGATGACACATATGACTGTAAAATATGTTAGATAACAATGTAAAATTATTCCCAAAGTCTGACAGAAAGCACTTTCTATCTTATCATTCTCAAGAAAAAGCTGTGTTTGGGTATATGGACTCCTTTTTAAAATTCACATGCCTGATACACCCCCACAAATGCAAGTAAGCCTCCTATGAGGGCATGTTATACTGGTTGAGAATCATTTTGCCAAATTTTTCAACTTTTGGGAGTGTTTTAATGTATGATCGGTGTAGAGGACTGAAAGTCTATTGAATGCCATCAAACAACAGACATTTATTCCTCACCTATTCTGGTCTAGGCACTGCTACTATTATAAATCAGATTATCACTCCCTTGTTTCAAATTCTGCTAGGGATTTCATAGACTTTTCAAGAACATCTGTCTTTGTACTCTGGTCTCGAAGGTCCAGCATGATCTGGCTCCAGCATCATCTGGCTCCAAGCCAACTTTTTCGGCCTCATCTCATGCCCATTTCCACTTTACTCACCACAGACAGTAACACAGACCTTGTCCACAATGGGGACTTTGCTTTATTTCCTCTGTCTGGAATTTGTTTTTATCCCAGCCTTCACCTCAATGTCTTTTTCTTATCCTTCAAGTCTCAGCTTAAATGTTACATCCTCAGAGAGTTCTCTGTTGATGAGTCTATAAAATATCTTTCATCCTCTGATGTTCTCTTTAACATTATCAGATATATTTCAGTGAAAGCACTTCACAGCATTCATTTGGTCTCTATGCATTTACTATTAATTCTCCCCCACTGCCCAGGTTGTGAGCTTCATAAATGCAGTGTAATTCTTATTATTTGTGGTATCTTGAGACCCTTTGCCCAATAAATAGAATTTGATCAATGATCAGTAATTATTTGATGAGGGAGTATATGGATGAAAGACATTTAGACAGGTCCAATTTGAGATGGAAACGAGAATTCAAATTGTAAGTTGAATTTCGTTATCATAGAAGCACACAATGCAAGCATAGCCCTGAACATTGTCTCTGAGGTGAGAGATAACACTGATTCTTAATTGAACTTGGAAGAAAGAAGCAGAGGGGAGAGGTTGGAAAGACAGACAGTGATCACTGAAATAAAAAGGAAACCATGGACCTGCATTGTCATCACTGCCTAAGGACAAACCTTCCAGATGAAAGGGAGAAGTTGGCAAAGTACAAAACTTCAGAAAGTCCAAGGAAAATGGGCCTTAAGAAAAGTCCATTGAATTCTGATCAGGGACATCACTAGTGATTTTTGAATGCTCCATTTCAGTGGATGGATGAGAATATGAAATTTTTAGAGATTACCAAGAATCCTGGAACCCTGGGCATCAATGAGAGTAAAAGTAAGTAAGAGGTAGAGAGGGTAATAAAGGTAAGTTAAGATCTTTTTAATGGCAGAAAAGATCTGTTCACATTGAAAAAGCCAAGACACCAAAGGCTGCAAAGAGCATAATAGTCAATATATTGCTGAAGGGGGAGGATGGAAATGAAAACTCCAGGGTAGGAATGCAGCACAAATGTGAAAGATGGCCAAGTATATATGGGAAGAAGATGGGTCACCCAGTGAAAAATATCAGTAGTTCAGGCAAAAATGGGCCAGGGTACTTTTCTGTAATGGATCTAAATTCGTGTTCTGGAAGCATGGTGTCTGGGCCATTATTATCAGGATCACTTCTGGTGCTTGTTAAAAATACAGGTTTCTGAGATGCACCCAGACTTACTAAATTAGAATCTTTTGGTGCGATGCCTGGGAGTCTGCATTTAATCAATACCCTGGAGTGTTGCGTATACATTCCGAAGTCTGAAAAGCACTCGCAGTGGAACATAGGTAATTGTATTTCCCATCGAGCTCAGCTAAGCAGTGCTGTGCAGTCGTGTTATTACACTGCGGTTTCCGTGTATGCTTGGGGTCCCTTGTGGGAGGGACCAGAGGGGGATCCAAGTTTTGTGAGGTCTGAAGCTTAAACAACATATGGGGCCATTTTAAGGGGAAAGAAACCTGAAGAATTAGAAGTACAATCTTAAGTTAAACACATGAATATTTATTTGGAATGGGAAAGAAATTTAAATTATTAATTATAGAAGATGGCATATCATAAAATCCAGAAAAATAACATTAATAATTAACTGTCTGACATACTTTTTCTACAGTTTTTGGTCGCTTAGTGTCTTCATATGACAGCTATTTGGCACTATCACATTTGGTACAGACAATGGAAAAGATCATTGTTTATTGAAATTGGTAATTTCAATAGAACTTCCTTTTTAAAATGTAGATGGTTGTGATGCATAACGCACTCAAATTTACATACAAAAGACAGAGGCACAGTGCACATAACTACAAACACAAGAATTCTGAATAATTCTATTTTCTGTGTCCCATAAAAAAGAAAAATGGTGTGGTGCATTTATAATTATATATGCTGAATTGAGTATATCCTTGATAGGAGAGAATTTCTGTTTTGACTAGGTGTCAATGAGGATTGAATCCTACATTTGAAATTTTTCATATCTGATGATAGAAAAAATGTCAAACTAGCTTTTGACTTCTCCACTACCTGCCTATTTCTGGAGCTGCCCACTATAGGAGATGTTTACATCGCAATATGTCTTGGTCCTGCACCTTCATGACACCATGCTTGGTGAGTTGACACCAAGGGTGAAATAATTCCTGGAAGACATTTCTACACCAGGGAGCTAGCAATAATGCACTTCTACAGGGAAGTGCCTGTAAACCATATACATATATACCACAGCACCCAAACTATATGCACCCCTGTTTAATTTCCTGTTAGTTAGACCTCCAAAATGCATGTAATTCCTCCAAAGTCAGGCAACATAAAGGGAAGCTGAAGAAGGCAGGGTCCACTGTAGCCGGTTTGGCTCTCATATCAGTGTTTCTCTCTCTGTCTTCCTTTTTCTCCCCTTCTCTCTTTCTTTCTTTCCTCTTCCCCTCCCTCTCCTCTTCTTCTCTTTCATTCTCTCTTAAAAAAAAATGAATGGAAAATAGTATCCTTGGGTGAGAATTAACAAAAAAAAAGAATGTATGATGCTGGCAATGCATTATTAATCTGCCCCTCCCAGGGCCAAGGAAGGGCCTGAGCAAGGGAGGACCTGAAACTTCAACTTCATTCTCTGGACAGCAAACTTCTTGTGAATCAAAGAGAAACACAGATTGGAGATCGTCTTTCCTCTTATGTTTTTAACATTACAACATGTTGTGTGTGCTTTTTTTACTAGAAAAATTAATGTACTCAGCATATCTAAATTGTCCCTTTCCAGGCAGGGTTATTGACAACAGATGTTTCCATTACAGTATGCTTGCCTGGCAAGGCTCCCTATAGCAATCATTCCTAGAAAATTGCTCACTCCCTTCCCTGTTCCATAACCTATTGATCGGTCGAGTGATCTATCAATCTATCTTTTTTTAATTACAGAGTTGCAGATTGGAGTTTGTTGTTTCATTTAGCTCATGAAACTGGGCAAGGGGTGTGGTGGAGATAGAGGAGCCCTCAAGAGATAGAAAAGGCCACCACATCAGGCATCAGAACCTGAGTTCTGATCCCTGCTCAGCTTATAATTCGCTAAGTGACTTGAAAGGGAACTACTTTCCCTTCTGGCCTTTGAGCAACTCAGCAAGTCAATAAACATGTCGGGCAAAGTCAGTGGTTTCTAGGAGTCCAAGGGTTCTGCAGAGGTGCCTCAAGAGTGGTTCATCCCTCATTCTTGCTCTCTTCCTGTTTTATGTGCTAGATTAGAGTTTGTTTCAAGATTTTTGTCTCAAAATGGTTGTACTATGGGGGGGAAAAAGAAGACCCTTTTTTATTTATTTTTTATTTTTTTAGAAAAGTTGTCCCAAACGTTTGAAATGACCTGGGAAGCTTTTTAACAGTTTTAATTCCATCATAGAGCTCAGAATTTGAATTTGTTCCAAGTTTCTTTTGAATCCTACTGCATTGAAAGACATTATTCTACACCAGTGGTAAGCAATCTTGTCTACACGTTAGGATCATTTGGGAACTTTTAAAAATGCTGACGCCTGGGTCCTACCATTGTGACTGTTATTTAATTGACCTGAGCATAGAGATTTTTGAATAGCTCCTCAGAGGTCTCTGATGGGCATCAGGATTGAGAACCCATAGTGGAAATAATCACTGAATTCTGACAAGTTCTAACAACCTGTGTATGAAAGAAAATGTAAAAGTGTGCTATCCATCTCCCCAGTCTCTTATAGATATTTATTGAACATGGCATTTCTGTTCTACAGCTAAGCGATGTAATGCTCTCATTGGTTGGGGGAGTGTCAGAGGAAAGACAGCTGGTGTGGGGGGATATCTCTAGCTCCTGGACACTCATGTGTGAAGAACTCCTTGCTGTTCATCGTACCCACAAGAATCAGGGACTGCTATTCTTGTCCTTCTCCTGCCACATACCCTGTAGCCATGCACAAGTGGGTCAGCTTCTCTAGTCTTAAACCAGGTTATTCATAAAACTAGTTGGTTGGAATCAAAGAACATTTCAGATATGGTTCCAAGATTCTGTGATCATCTTCTTAACTTACAGAATATAATTTCATAGAAAATCAAGGCTTAGTTTCCTTCAGACTGATATGGCATCTTTTTTTCTCTTCTAATTGAACTTTGTAAAAGGGCCAGTAAGTGATGACTTTGTGTTCCTATGTTGTTGCAATACAGCCCTGACCTAGAGAGTTGTAAGGAGGTGAGTTACTAAATAGAGATTTTCTTGCAGCATGAACCTCACAGCTGAGTTGGGAAACCAGTACTTTGGGAGCCTCCAGTGGAAGTTTGCAAAGATACAAATAAGAACTTCCCTGGTGTTTGGCTTCAACTTTTGTGCACCCCCAAACAGCAGCAGATGTCATAGTGGATGGGAAATCATTCATTCATTCGTCATTTATACATTTATTTCTTCACTTATTCATTCCAGGCACATGTATTTAAACATATCCTCATACTCGGGCCTGGTTTCACTCTTAGGGTCATGTTCAGAAATGAGACAGACATCATAGAGACCTCTAGTGACTCTAAGTAAGAATTCGCTTGGATTTTCAAGTGGAATGCCTCAAGGCCTTGAGTTCTGGGGGGGTGGGGGGAGGGGGTGATTTTACACATCCATTTTAATGATTATCTGAAAACCATAAAGTAACCATATTCTGAACTACCTGAAAAATGACCTAATAACCAAGGATGTGATTTTGGGCCCCACACTTTGTCACCAAAGTACACTTGGTCACTCTGGTATCTCATGTCACTAATTCAATTGCCGTTGAGTAAGATGAAAATAAACAGAGGTGGGTCTTATTCTTAGGGAATGAAGTGTGCCTACCTGAGGACCAAATGGAGTAAAAATCCCCAAGTAAAGGTTGTGTGGTAATTTGAATGGAGAAACTCAGTAGAGGCCCTGTGGTCACATGGTTCATAGCCGAAGAGGGATGATGTGCTCATCAGATGCTGCGCTGAAGTCCGTGGTACCACACTATGCACTTTAGTTTTAGCAAATCACCTTCCTTTGTAGTAGTCAGTTCTTTCCCATTTTGAATGATACATGTTGGTAGCTTTGTTTGGATTTAATTTTAAATTTTGGTGTGGTTTTATAATTTTATGGAAGTGATCATTTTACTCAGATTTGTGTTGGTACCTAATTAGTAGTGCTGGTATAAAGATAATTTGTGTCGACAGCAGGGATTTGGGAAAGCACCCTTACTTTAAAGGAGGTTGGCATATTACTTACTATTGGCAAATATTGTTCTGACTTATCTCACTCTACTGTGATCACTGTTTAACTAGTTCATTTCTTCCATTAGCCTGCAAGCTCCTGGAAGACATGCTTACCCTTTATTTGACTTTGAACCTCCTTTCTGTTTATAAATAAATGAGTTGATTGATACCAATTAGAATGGTCTGACTCATAAAGACTAAATTTAATGGTAATGAGTTCTCTGTCAAGGGAAGCATGTAAGCCCAGGCTATTACATATTGTTAACTATTCCTGAGTCAGGTGAGGTTTAATCAAGTGCCCATCAACATTCCTTTGAATTTTGGAATAGAGGGATGATCAAAATTGTTACTTTTGCCACTGACTTTCTGGCAATTAAGAATGATTGCATTTGAGCCCTAGCTGGTTTGGCTCAGTGGATAGTGTCAGCCGGGTCCTGGGTTTGATTCCAGTCAAGGGCACATGCCGGGGTTGCAGACTCAACCCTCAGTAGGGACTGTGCTGGAGGCAGCCAATTGATGATTCTTTCTCATCACTGATGTTTCTATCTCTCTCTCCCTCTCCCTTCCTCTCTGAAATCAATAAAAAAATATTAAAAAAAAAAGAATGATTGCATTTTAGGTCATTATCCCCCAAATAAATTGCCTGAATGTTGTTATTATAGCACTGCAGTAAACTGCTGGGGTTATTTCATTGCCTCAGACCAATTCCAAATTTACTTCTAAGACTTTAATAGATCTTGAGTGTCTCCCTCACAAAGATGTTGGATTCTAAGAGACCTTTCAAATGGCTTCCTAGGGTCCCTTCCCTCCCAGGATACGTGTGTATGTGGAAGGTTACACACATCATGGGAGATGGCTGTGTGAACGGAGAGGGCTGAAGCAACCGTGCAGAGGAGCCACTTTTGTCCAGAGGGTAGAAATGTACGGACAGCAGCCAGCCATATCTCTCCATCAGTTGATTTTTTGCCTTTCTTTTTTTTCTTTCCCCCTCTCAGCAGTTTAATGTGAGTGCTTCTCTCCCTCTTCGTTTATTTCAGATGCCTCAGGAACAGTACACACACCACCGGAGCACCATGCCCAGCTCCGGGGGGCCACAGGTGTACAAAGTGGGGATTTACGGCTGGCGGAAAAGATGCCTGTATTTCTTTGTCCTGCTGCTGATGATTTTAATACTGGTGAACTTGGCCATGACCATCTGGATTCTCAAAGTCATGAACTTCACAATCGTAAGTAAAACCACCCAAGTTTCTTTACCTCTCCTTGTAGGGGAGGGACCTGTGGGGCGAGGAGGAACATAGAAAAGCGGCGATCGTAGGATTCAAAATGCCCTGCAACCTGGTGTCTTGGTTAAAAAAAAAAATTCTGTTCAAATGACAAGGGAGGATGGACTTCTATCTCCTCTCAGTTCCTTGGGGGCTGGTTATCCAGTTTAGAGGCATCTCCTCCTTTATGGCCTCCTGTATGCGTTCGCTCATTCTGATAACTATTCTGTTTCCTGTAGTTTACAAGCACTTTGAGTAAATGATGCAGGAGGAAATATGGGATAAATTCAAAGTGTTAAGTTTTCCTTAATTTTAGTAATGATTATGAAAGGGTTTGTGAGGTAAAGGGTTGAAACATCGGGAGGAAATTAGACTTTGGGGATTATCTAAGAATTTTAAGGGTTTGTACCAGGTATCCCATTACTGTGGTTAATCGGGAGTCTCCTTGATGTTTTGGGAGGGCATTCTCTTTGCCACCACCGGGGTGAGAAGGAAATAAGAGGAACAGAGCCATGTTTCATTTTTTAAGAACTTACTGTTTATGCTGCTTTGAAAGACATTTCGCTGTTGGTACTGAGGGCTACTCTGCTGATTGAATATTCACTCGTTGAAGTTCAAATTAAAAGAAAATCTTGGCAAAATCATTTCTGAAGTTATTCTGAGGTGGTGTGTTTTGTTTTGTTTTTCCTAGAGATTTCCTGGCCATTCTAGCAAGATAAGTAATGTATTCGTAAGGGTGTAGAGGGCACCAATCGGCTGCCCTTAGAATCCTTTCTTGTGATGTCAAAAGTCTAATTAGATTTGCAAAAATAAATAAATAAATAAATAATTCTCATTTGATAAAGCAAAGTGACCATAACACAATGAACAGTCAGGTTTGCATGTGACATTCCCAAATAGGAGAGTGGATATTTGCCTTTTCTGATTGATCAAGGTCCTTTTTATCCTTAACATGCTATGGGCAGTCACACTCCTTGGCCTGGGCAGTAACTTCTGCTTCAGCTGCTTTTCCTGTCTTCCCTGCCTCCCGGAACCTTTCCTGGGGCCCCTCAGCTCCTTTCTGCATCTGTTATTCTACTTATCACTCCGGATAATAATTTTTGCATGTGTTTCCCATGCAGACTGAACTTTGAGAAGAGCAAGGGCTGCATTTTTCTCTGGGTGCCTTTATTCATCACGAATGGAAGGGTTGCATGGTGCTTAATTAGGACTTAATTAGGACCCCATAAACCAAGGTCAGAGACACTGCTTCAGGCATCAGAACGGTTCACTCTAATGCTTGTCGTTAAAGCTAGGAAACTATCTGATAAAAAGTTACCTTGATTTTACACATTTCTTTCTTGAGGAAAAAATAGTTCAATTCTTTGAAAAATAGAGAAAGTCTTTGGTATTGCAACATAAAGTTTGGAAGAGGATACGGGTCAGTGTCCATGGGATTGTAGGGGTTCAAGGTAATTTACTCTGGACTAGGGGAGCACATTAGCTTCTGTTTCTGAATTAGACGCGGCAGACACTTTGTGAACTTGGACTTACTTTCTTTACAGACAAAGAGAATTCAGAGAAGGATTTTAAGCAGACGAGAGAGATGTGATCAGATTTGTGGTCTAGATGCTTGCTCAGGGGAGGATGCAATATAATGGGGGGATTTTCTCAGAGTTTAGGGCTCTGAAGACCAAGTCTGGTCCACTTGTTCTTAAGTCTTTGTGCCTGTAATTGCCAATTGTTGATGTTCATGTTGTGTGGTGTTTTGATTTGAGGTTTACAAACTTGTAAAATGGAAAAGCTTCTGAATTGCCATATTAAATAAGGGAAGCCTGAAAGCCAGGTAGGAGAATGGACAATAAAGTTTCAAAAGAAATTTAAAGGGATGGCATTGACATATCTGACCATGTACTGGTTGGAGGTGGGAGCTGAGGTATTGGAAGACATTCTGGAATTCTCCCAGGTTGTGGCTGGTGAGATGGTTGGCTCATGGGGCCCCCCAAAAAACAGGATAGAATGCCTTATCTTCCCCCTGGAGCTGCGCTGTAACTCCTATATGCCCTGAACTCCCTATTTGGGGCTATTTTTTGTTATTTTTACCTAGTTTGGCATGAAGTTAATTTATAGAACCTGAGAGACTTAGGAGTGAGTGTGGTGAATATGAACTCAAACGCTGATAAATGTGATATTATACTAATGTGGCTTTTGAAGTGTGTTTAATCTGGCCAGCCTAATAATGAGAGGTCCATGCAAATGTAAATTGAGTGACAATTCATTCTGAGAGTGTGTGAACTTAGGGAGTAATATGACATTAAAGTAATAATCTATATGAAATAGGCTATTTCCCATAGTTAAGGAAATTGATTGCCAAAGTTGAGAGTTCTTAGAGCTTTACCAAACCAAGTACTTACTGGGGTGAGAATAATGCCATTATTAGCTATAATCAGTGCTTTATAACAGTAATGCATTTGTGCAAATAGAGCTGAAGTGTCGGGAAATTGGTCTTTCCCTGCAACTTCAGAGCATATGTTCCCATCCATCACAGTGTAAAACATATCCTTTTAGAATTATAATTCTATTCCACAAATAATCATTTAGTACTGACCGTGAAGATCTTAAAAATGAAGGAGGTATTAACCAGTGTTACATTGGAGCAAAGGAAAACAACGAGATGACAGTCCGGCGTTTTCGGCAGGGATTTAAAAATATTGCCAATAGAAAGAGTGGTCATTTTGTACATCTGGAGTATTCAATAATTTGGGACTTGGGAAAGCTCACTCTATCATCAAACCCTCTGAGTAACAATGAACCAAGAGAATGACGTCATCTGACCGTGTTCGTGAGGACTTGGCAATGTACCCAGGATCGGATATCCAGAATTTTCTGTCGTCAGGCTTGCATTCCGTGCCATCCCCAAGGATGTATGCTGGAAGACTCCTTCCATTATAACCGTCTGGACAAACGTCCAACCAAGTTTTCTTTGTCCCAGATGTAAGTCAGAAGAAAAATGAGGTTGTTCTCTTGGGCTCTTAACAGGATATTGTGGTGTTCATTTCGAGGCAGGAGAGCAAGGTTGCACTTTTCTGCTCAGTTTCCCCCCATGTGGGGGAGTGTGCAGTTTACTTATATTGTAAACACCCATAAATCGGCCCATCCTAGTTCAGCACAGCCTGTGCTGTTCTGAGGAACTAATATTTATTACGCGTCTGTTCTGTGCTGGTCACTGTGCTCGGCATTTAAAATATCTCATTTAAATGTCAAAACAACTCTACAGATGAGGGATTATTATCTCCATGGTAGTAAAAGGAAACCCAGGGCTCAGAGAAGTGGTAGACTTCCTGAAAGATACACAGCGAGTAAGTCAAAGAACTGGTGCTTGGCTTCAAAGCCTAAGCCTTCCCACCACACTGTACCCCTCCCCCCAATTGCCACAATGATCTGGCTCCTCAACTAAACTCTGAAGCTGGCAAAATCGTCCGTTGTCTTTGTTGCCCACCTGTGTCACCCAATTATGAATGTCTTTCCCACCTGAGGAATCCACGGACATGTCCTGCCTAGAGTAGTTTCCTGGTCTTTCTGAATGTTCAGTCCTTATCTCACTTCTCCTCTCCCCGTAGCTGATGATTTCTGTCTTTCCACTGTCTCCACCTTCTGTTTTATGACCTTGTTGTGTTAATGTGAACATTTAATGTAAACTTAATACTAATACCTGTGTCTTAGGCTGGTGTGATAGCTGTCAGCTAATTCATGATAAGCATTTACAGCAGCCTCTGACGCAGAGGAACACTCAAAAGTTGGCACCAGAAAGTCACGAGCCAGCCTACACCACAGCGTAGTGGTTAAGGGCTCAGACTCCGGAGACAGATGTCCTAGCTACAAACTTGCTTTCTGCTACTTTGGCAAGTTTCTCAACCTCTCTGTGCTGCAATCTTCTGGGAGTAATAGCAATACCTACCTAGTCATAGGATGGATGTAAAATGTAAATGAGGTAATGAATGCAAAGTGCTTGGAATGGAGCCTGGCACATAGTAGGTGCTTTCTGTGGCGTATTTGCTCCCAGCATCGTCATCAGTTATTGAAGGCTCATTTTGGGCCAGGCACTATGCTATTGCCATTAATAAGCATCACCAAACCTAATCCTCAGGCAGATAGGCACTGTGAGGAGACCAGCTTCACACGGCAGGAGAGAGGCTCAGCGTCTTGATTTGAGGTCTCACCGCTCTAACATGGTACAGTAGAGATTGGAATCTCAGCAGTCTGATTCTGGAGCCTGGTCTGTTAGCCAGTTTGATAAATTGTGGGCAGTGCAGAAAGCCCTAGCATGAGTGTCAGGGAACTGGATGCTGAGGCAGCCTTGTTCCTTTGGGGCTCCGTATAGAAATGAATGCGTTGACCTAGGTGCCCTTTAAGACTGTAAGGCATCTTCCTGTTAGGACACTATGGTTTAGTCCAGCCGTGGGCAAACTAAGGCCCGCGGGCCGGATCCGGCCCGTTTGAAATGAATAAAACTAAAAAAAAAAAAGACCGTACCCTTTTACGTAATGATGTTTACTTTGAATTTATATTAGTTCACACAAACACTCCATCCATGCTTTTGTTCCGGCCCTCCGGTCCAGTTTAAGAACCCATTGTGGCCCTCGAGTCAAAAAGTTTGCCCACCCCTGGTTTAGTCTTTGGGGCTCTGCCTTGACCGAGTGAGAGCTTCTGCTTCTGCCAATGCATTCTAGCAGCCCAAACCAAAGAACTTGACCTCGAAGACCTCCCCAATACTATAGTATTGATCATCCATATCATCATTTAGTACAAGTGGTTAATAAGTGGCAAAACGTAAGAGGGAGGCATGGGAACTATCAATAGGTGGCATGATCTGTTAGGCCCGTGAGTGTGAAATCACTTGTTGTTAGATGAAATAGGAGCCTGAGCAGTCACCTCACTGGAAATCCTCATTTTACCCAGGACTGAAGCAAAGTAGATAGATAGCAAGGTTGCCTGACCCAGCTTCAGCACCCCAACCATCCTGGGAACTTCTCAGGAGAAAGCATTGTGTTCTCTTCACTTTGTAGCCCCAACCTAGTGCCTGGTATTCGGTTGGCTTCCATGTGTGTGTGTCAGTTGCCTTTGTGCAGACCACATAAATCAAATAATGGATGTCAAGTATCTGGTCAGTGTCAGACACATGGTAGTTCCTCAGTAAAGTGTACCTGTCTATACCCATGTTTCATAGATCCGCTAACTTCTCTTTCTCTTTCCTTCATCAAAATGACAAAATTCAAACCATTGAACTTGAGGTTATGGAAAAAATGAATGTCCACTTGTTTAAGAAAAACTTCTACAGAACTTACTTCATAATTTTCCACATAATCCTCATAAAAACCCCACCAGGTACATACATTTTACAGATGGGGAAGCAGAGGCTTCGAGAAGTGCAGCCACTCCTCCAAGGTCACGCTGCCAGGAGCCAGGAAACTGGGATCCGGTCACAGGGAGTCTGACCCCAGAGCCCAGGCTCTTGATCAGGACACCACGCTGCCCGTTTTCCAAGTGTGATTTTTCATAAAGACAAATTGGATTTGTTCAGTGCTGTGTCAAAGACATGATTTATTTATCCTGCAGTGAGATGAAGATCCGCTGAGGGTCAGAGGAAGGCATTCTAATACTTGTAAATTGGACACATTGTAAAACAGTAAAAGCCAGAGGGAATGACCAGTGGTTCCACGGCTCCAGACAGTTATACAGTGTCTGTTTGGGGAAGGCTCAAGGTATTGGGACCCGTCAAACTAACTCAAGTAGAGGGGAGTGAGAGTACCGATGCCCAGGCCGGGGAGAGGGCTGTCATGGGAGCCTAGGGCATGAATGCCTGGGACCTGGAGCATGTCAGGAACCAAGGCTCCTTGGGGATGTCCACCCTCTGGCTTTCCTGGACCACAGGGCATTAATCTTGCCCTGGAACATTCTTTTTTGCTTGAAGGCCAGGTTGCCTATACCCTCGCTGGGCTACCGATGAGCTCCCTGTGTTTACTCAGGTTTTCTTCTTCCTTTCAACGTCAGCATGCATCTAGCTGCCTTTGACCTTCCCTGAATAAATGACCTTTCCATTTCAGCTCTCACCTCTAGTGGTCCCAGTCTCCTGTTACCCAGGTGCATTGGCCCACATCACATTGTAGCTTGCTGGACTGACCACAGACCCAGTGAGGGGCCATTAGCTGCATCCCGGGAGGATGAAGCCATGTGGTTCTGAGAATCCTGCTCCTTGAGCAGCCAGCTAGGACTTCCCCCCAGTAGAGAGGTCACTCGCAAGTAGTATCCACAGACTCACTCGCCAATAGTGTCCACATTTGATTTCTTATAAACATTGTCCTTTTTAAGCTTTTCTCTTCTCATTTATTTTCCAAAGTCCCCCCAGTCTAGCTGACATTTTGTGTTTTGCTGTACCTGGTGCCATGCAGTGGTAGTGGGTCGGGGAGCGAGGGGCATGTAGTACCGAATTTCTTTGTCCGACAGCTTCTCCTAGTCATCTGTGAGTTCCAGAAGGCAGTCACCTTACACTATTCACCATTGAATCCACAGCTTTAAGCTCCTTGCTTATTAGCACACAGTAGATACTTAGAGTGTTTATTGAATAAATGAATGACAAAAAATATAAATAGGCAGTCACTTTACATCAATATGTGTGAAGATGGGCTCATAGAGCTTTATATTGCTCTTAAAATGAAGAATTAGTGGATTTATTAGGGTAGGCGGGTCATAAATGAGATGAGTGCTTGAATTTGATTATGAAAGGGATTTTTAATACAGATACTCCCTCCTGTGTATCAACTACATGCTACATGTTAATGATATGAGAAAAGAAAAGTGTATTAGTGGAGTGTGAAATAGCATAGAAGCAGGAGACATCATCCTCGTTAATACAGGTGCTTAGCAAATGAGGGAAAATGATATTATTGGCTTTAGTTGTACTTTTCGTTTAACACAGTTAATGAATATATTGTGTGTGTGAGAGTAGCATCCACTTCGGCCCAGATACCAGCTTCACTTGGGAGCGTGACAAGGCCTCCCATATTGAGAACATCATGGCTCCATCCCTCAGTGCTTTGACTCCTTTGGTTGCTTCTCATCCATTAGCTCATATTCATCAACCTGAAAAATCACCACAATGTGATTTTTTGAAGGCATCATGAAAATTGCAGGAAAACAAAAGACAGAAAATGATTCTGTTCCATGAGCAGTCCTGGGATAGGGCTCTGCAATGTCCAGTTTGGTTTGAAGCTCACTGTGTTTTGTATCTTTGCATGAATGCAAATCATTAAGGATGATTTTGGTCATTGTCATTGCTGCAAAATGCTGTACACCATGCTTGCCACACACTTATACAATCTATTGGACAAATTTGCTTCAATTCAGTCAGTATTTCTTAAGCACACTATGCTTTGTGCAGTACCCTGTGTTTGGTATGGACAATAAAGATCATAATAAAGAAATCCTATTCTTTAATAGATCGTAATTACTAGGAAGAAAAAATACATGTGTAGTTTTAATGCATTCCAAAAATGACAAGTATTTTAAGGGAATATGAAGAAGGAATCAGCCAAATGTAGAAGGCCCTTGGAGACAAGGCCTTTTGAGTGGTGTTTAGAGCAAAGAAAGTACCATGATTGTAGCCTGAAAGCGGTGATTTAAACTTGGTCGCAGAGCCTCAGACACTGTGGTTCCAGTATTGAGAGCTCAGGGCCCTGGAGGGACAGGAAGGAGGCAGGGGGAGAGGAAGGGAGCTGACACTGGTCAAGTCAAACAGGATGCAAATTATACTCTGGAGAGGTCACCCTGGGAAGCTGAAGATCCAATTATAAACAAATTACTGTGCAGCTCCAGCCTGTCGTTTGGATCATATTCCTGACCTTTGCCACTATTACAGTTTTCATGCACTCAGAATTCTTTTTATGCGTCTAGAATTGAGAAAAATAAAGAATGTCAGAAAATCTCCCTGGAAGTACTGCTGTCTTCATGCATCACCCATAGCCGCTCACACATGGAATTTTAAGGTCTAATCGGTCATGCTGTGGCTGTGAACTCTGAACAACTCTCAGAAATTGGAAGTTGTGACCATGTCTTGGGGATCTGTTTCCTCTGAGGCATTAAGCTGTCATAGGAGAGAATTTCCAATCCCAAGGGTCACATTATCATGAGGGTCAGTCCGTCCACAGTAGCTGGGGGATTATTCAGGCTGTGGAAAGAAACCCAGGACATAAGAGGAGGTTTCAGGTTAACTGGGTTGCCTGAGAATCATTAGTTAGGATTTCTAAGTCAAGTTGGCTTTTTAATACTTCGCCTGGAACTGCACTGCCCAATATGAAATTGAAAGTAAATAATGTAGAAATGTAGTGCCTCCATCACACCAGCCACGTCACACACGTTCAGGAGCTACCTGAGCAGACGCAACACATTTCCATCATTGCACCAAGTTCTCAGTTATAAAACAGGTCTAGACTCTGCTGGCCCATCTCTTAGCTAGGTCTTAGAGGGCGTGCTATGCCCTTGAACAAAGACGTTTTTCATTCCTCTCCATATTGCAATTTCTGCCTTTACTTTCCGTGCCCCAGACAGTTTTTAAGACCTGGAGCCATGAGATTAAGGTAGGAAAGCAAACAAACAAAATAACTCAATTTAACAGAAAGAGGAGAATAAAGTTTCTTATCATCTGATGAACAGATGGTCCAAAATAACATATGTGAGACTATGAATGATTTTTCGTCTTGCCCGTGAGGAGCAAGGTGGAATTTTGTTGTGTGAAGAGTTGTGCTGAGGGGGAGGGTCAGGGACCATTTCTGAGTCTTATTCTACCGATATGTAACATATGCAGTTTGGAACAGCTCAAATAGTTTCTATGTCTAATTGTTTCATCCTTCCATTCTCTTCAACTCAGATTAAGAGAGATTGAATCACATTTTTCTCTAGAAGTTTATTTGTGTGTGTTTGTTTGCTTGCACTAGATTTAATTAGACAAAAATCCAAGATGCTAAATGCCAGGAAGTACATCTGATGTGCCTTTTTTAATTTTTAATTTTTATCTATTCAATTATTTAATGAATAACCCATCTCATTATCTAGTGCTACACAACAAACCACCCCAAAAATTAGTGGCTTAATAGAACAGCAGTCATTTGTTTGCTCAGGAATCTCCAATTTGGGCAGAGCTCAGTGGGCTTCTCTGAGCTCCCTGAGGTCTCTCTAGCCCTTGAGCTGTGGTGACTCCAAGGCTGAGGTTGTCTCAATAGCAGGAGCTGGAGTCATCTCAAGGCGTGTTTACTTACATGTGTGGGTGGTTGATGCTGGTGGTGAGCTGGGACCTCAGCAGCCAGAACACCTACACATGATCCCTCCATGGGCCAATTTGGGTTTCCTGTTCGCATGGTAGCTGGGCTCCAGAATGTGTTGCACTTAAGCGGTGGACATGCATCATGCTGTCATGATCCAGACTCAGAAGTTGGGTGGCCTCATTTCCATTTTACTCTGCTGGTCCAGGCAGACACAGAATCCTGTCTGGATTCACAAGGATGGCACTTAAACTTCACCTGTGCTCGGGGACATTGAAGTTTCTAGAGAAGAATGTAGGATGGGCAATGGCCAGTGTAGCTCAGTTGGTTGGCATTGTCCCATGCATAGAAAGGTTGCCAGTTTGATTCTTGATCAGGGCACATGCTAGGGTTTGGGGCTTGATTCCTGGTAGGGGGTGTGCAGGAGGCAGCTGATCTCACATTGATGTTTCTCTCTTTTCCTCTCTCTAAAAATCAATAAAAATTCTTTAAAAAAAAGAAAAGAATGTAGGATGGGAAATTATAGTGGGTCAAATGGTGGCCCCTTAAAAGATAAACCCTTGGCTTTAATCCTCTTAATCCCTGGAACCTGTGCATGTTGCCATATATGCCTTATCTGAATTTAGGATCTTGAGGTGAGGAAATCATCCTGGATTATCTAGTTGGGTCCTAAATCCAATGACAATTGTTTTTATGAGTCAGGCAGAGGGAGATTTGACTTAGAGAGGCAGGCAGTGTGACCATAGAGGCGGACGTTGGTGAATTTCACCCACAAGCAATGCCAGCTTCTCCTCCAGAGCCTCCAAGGAAGTGTGGCCCCACTGACACCTTAATTTCAGACCTCTGGCTTCCAGAACTCTGAGAGAATAAATTTCTGTTGTTTTAAGCCATCAATGTTGTGGTAAGTTGTTAGGGAAGCCACAGGGAAGTCATACAGAGATAGTGCTGCAGTAATCTATGGAAAGTACAATGTACCACAACAGTAACCAGAGCAGCTATCAACCATACAAATGCCGCACCTTATATTGAGCACAATGCTAAGTCCCTGTGTTCTCTCTCTTATTCCTCAATGACACTGTGAGGGGGTGGGTACTGTGATCTCCCCTTTATCTATGAGGAAACAGAAGTGCAGAGAACTTGCTTAACCTGCCCAACTTCTCCAGCTAGTAAGAATCAGAATCCAGATCCAGATGAGTCTAACTTGAATGTTGATGCTTTTGACATGCTTTGAAGATGTTTACTGTCAAAATAAAATAATTATATCATAACTAGTCATCTATTTATTGAGTAACGTTCCATGGCATGATATTGGGGTGTAACTAGGAGTCCTCAGGAATGGGCATTTTAAAACTACTTTAGTACTGGTGAACCCTCAAGCAGTTTTAGCCTTATGAATACTTTAAGGAGCCATACTAACTGCATAACTGACACCTGTGTTATAAAAATCATGGTTTGGTTGCCTTTTGAATTACTTTTCTGCCTTTACCAAGCCACGGTGAATGGTCTACTTGTTGCTTTGATAAATGAGCTAAAGAACAGGAAGAAATTCCCAGGTAGGAGCATAGCCTTTCTGTTTCATGGTAACTATAATGCTTATGTAGATAAAATTCTGAATTTTGGTTAGCTTTTAATTATCAATCAACTTTATTATGTGGAGAACTTACCATCTCTTAAAACTTAATTTTCTAATAGTAGGTGCTCTGTAAGTAAGAGTTTATTGATAAAGAATGAGTAAAGAAAGAACCTAATGTCAGTTTAAGCCTTTTCAGTAGGAAATACTATACCATAGACTATGGAGTCATTCAATACCCACTTATCAAGTACCCAGTATAAGCAGACGCTCCTGATGGAGCCCTGATGTGCAATTCTCTCCTCAAACACTAGCAATAAAAAGTTCCATGAAGTCATTATCACCATGTCGACATAATCATCATTTTATCACAATAGGTATTTTTAGGTGCTTGCTATATTCCAAGAAACAAAATAATAATAAAAAAACAACAACACAGAACTCTGTTTTTCCCTCGTAGCATTTTTATGCTTGTAAAGGTTCTTTGCACCTTAGAAAACCTATTCATATCTACTGCACTCTGTGATTCTTTCTTTGCAAACATCCCAATGGGAAAGACATGTCTGGGGTCATTTAATTTAGCCCTTTTGATTGAAGGAGCAGCTGAGGCTCATGATCTGCTTAAAGTTTCATGCCCAATAAGTACTACAGTCAACCTCCCAACTTTAGAATAAATAGGAATGAACAGGAGCAGTAGACCTTGACAACAGTTTTATTTTGCAGACTCAAGTAAGTCAGGAAGCTAGCATTTATTGAATATATGGTAAAAGACCCAGCACCTTCTTGTCCCTTATCTGCCATCAAATTTAGGTTGGCCAATATTTATGCACAAGACTGTAATCGGCCATGTTAAGCAAGCTTGTTTTCTTTCTCTAATAAATCTCTTAATTCCAAGATTAAAAAAAGGAAGTACTTTCACTAAAATCCAAAGATAGAGAAAAATGACCATTTGGGTCCCTCAGTCTCTCACTGAGTTAAACCGTCTTCACGCCATACGTAGTTGGTTGCTGTTTTAGAAATGAATGCTTTATAGTTCACATACGAAATTTCTGACGTTCTCCACTGAAACCTGCATTGTGTTTCTTGGCAAGGAGGGTTTCACGAGGGCTGGGATAATCTGTGCCTTGTTTATTCACTGGCGTAAAGCCCTGTGCTTCTTTCCGACTTTTGTCATTTTTCTTTGAAAAATAATTTTCTGGTCCCAGTTAGGTGAATGGTTCCAAATGAAATTCTCAACTCTTCAAATCTTTTGTTACTCTAGTTACTATCTGGTGACAGCCTAATGAATGAATTACAGTCATTTACTCAACAAACGTTTGTTGAGCTCTTCCTGTGAGCCAAGTACTGTGCCAGGTGTTGGAAGTACAATAGCGAGCAGAAGTAAATGCAGTCCCTTCCTCATGGAGCTTGCCGTATAATGGGGGAGACAGGAAATAATCATACGATGAAACAAACAAGTGTAAAAATGCCACTGTGATAAGTGGATGCTGTAGGAATGTTTGAAGGGGCGATTTGGCACAATCAAAGAGGGCGGCTTTCAAGACAAAATGATTGCACAGATACCAAAAGTGAAACTGAACAAAGGAAGACAAAGGAAAGAGAGATGATGGCGATCTAGAAAACAATGTCTGTGGATTCCTAGGATCTGGTAATAATTTCCTCTGGGGGTGCAGTTAGATGTTTTGGGGGTTGAGAGTGGTGAGACAGGTGGGAAAGGCCAAGACTTTGCCTTGTTCCCACATTCTATTGACTATTTTGCAAGGAGAATGTACTTATATGACACCCGTGGGATTCAAAAAAATTAAAAATAAAAAAATGGTAAAAAGAAAATCCTAAGTAGAAAAGAAGTAAGGTTGTGTCATGAGGGTTGCTTTCTTTAAGGACCATTTGGCTACATTTGGTTGAATTGGGGACTCTACCTATAAGGATAAGTACATATTGTCATTCCCCACACTTACTACAAATACTTTCTGCATTAGAAAAAGGAAGCTTGTTTATAGTAAGTATTTTGCATTCTTCATTGGCACAAAACAGTATTTGGCCACTTTCAGGTACATTAACTGCAGGATTTGCAAATAGATGATTGTCATTAGTAGGATGACATGTATTGAGAGCTTATTCTGTGCCAGGCATGCTCCTGAGCACTGAGCACCGGCTATATCATTTCATCCCTATAGCAGCCCTAGGAGATGGATCCTATACTTATCCCCTTTCTCCAGACGAGGAAACTGAGGCTTAGAAGAGAGGTCCCGTCACTTTCCCAGGGTTGCAGTGAGTGACAGAGCTGGGATGTGAAGCCTAGCTGAACCCAGAACTCCTAACAACTGTGCCATCATCCTCCCATGATACCCCGCAGGCTGGGACATCACTGTCTTTATTCCTCAAAGCCCCAAGTCCTCATGCTTGTGACATGATTAGGACGGTACCAATAGTCAACCACAGGGCACATGAAGAATGCTGTGGGTCTGGGGGATCCCTAAGATGCACTGATTCCCAACACTTTCTAAATGCCCATATATTAGAATGAATACTTCTCATTCCCACCTGGTGGTGTGCCTCCCACCCCATTTATTGAGACGGTGTCTTTGTGTTTTATAATGGACCTCTCTCTCATATGTTATGAATCCCTTCTTGAACTTAGAGAGATGAAGAGGCCTTGCAACCAGCAGACTTACTTACGTTAGAACAAATCCTCTCAGTCCAGACTGCCCAGCTTCTTGGCTCATTTGCCATCACACTCTCATTGTCCAGGGTTGTTCTGCAGCCATGGTTCACCTGATGCTTTGGAAGGAGTCTGATATGTGATGAAATGAGATGTTATCGAGGGGCAGGGTGCTTTAAGGTGCTTTATAGACAACAGGCTGGGTTCAAGCCTCAGCTCTGCTACTGAGGATCCAGGTGATGTTGGCAAGGTAAATTCACTTTTTTGAGCCTTGCTCACTCATTTGTCGTAAAGGGATTCGCGATACTCGCTTTGCTGAAGATTGGAGATAACCCAGCAAATGCTTGCGATTATTATTGTCAACTTGAACACTTGGAGAGTTGCCTTACAAAGAGAAGATTATTCAGTTGCTAAAATTGAGCCTAGAGTCATAAGCTCCCTTTTAAAGGAATGACTAATGGAGTCTTAAAAGCATATATCATGTGGGTGTGGCTGAGAAAAATCATCCCTGCTCTTAGAATTGCAGTCACTCTGATATTTGATAGGTACACATTATTGCTGATTCAACTTAGAACCGTGTGAAACAGAGGAAACTAAGTATAGCCATTCTGGTGAATGAGACGGTTTATAAGGAAGCAAACTACTAAATAAACAATGCAATTGTGTACTGTGTCATGTCCTCTGAAGGAAGTACAAAGATGTGACAATAGCTTGCTTTAAACACAGATCAGCATAGGCATCTCTGGAGAGGTGAAT
This sequence comes from Myotis lucifugus, assembly GCF_000147115.1. Classification (NCBI taxonomy): domain Eukaryota; kingdom Metazoa; phylum Chordata; class Mammalia; order Chiroptera; family Vespertilionidae; genus Myotis; species Myotis lucifugus. Next base: position 2,992,126 of record NW_005871104.1, on the reverse strand, counting down.
ATTAGTAGAAGCCAGAAGAATGAGTGAGAGACAGCCAAGCAGTGAGCTGAGGGAGATTCCAGGTGGAGGGAGAGGCAAGTTCAAGTGCCCTGATGGAGAGAAAGCATGGAGTAGGCAGTCTCTGTATAATGGTGAGAAGAGGGACTTGCCATTCAGTTTTCACTGCAGGAGAGAGCACCCTCACTAAGAGGGAACGAAGGAATAACGCATTTATACTTGGGTCCCTGTGTGCACTATGCCATTTATGAGAGGCTAGTTGACCGTGAATGACTTGTTCCTGATTTGTATGATGTGATACTTACATATGTTGTTAGCCCTGTGCCTGTAGCTGGTCTATTCAAAGTCTGGATCCCTATTTATCAAGGAAGATTGAATGTCCAAACGTCCTAGAACTAGTGATGATGGCATGATGGCTGCTAATCTCAGGGCTGGCCTCTGCGATAGCACCATTGTAAAAAACGTTCAGTAATGAATACGTTGGAGAGCAATTTATGAATAGACACTCCATTTGATTTTTCACAGAGTCCAAAGCAACCTTAAAGTATTGTAAATGGGCCCCATTATCTAATCAGGGAATTATAGCAATCTATTAATTGCTGTTTCTGATTATTTGCATTTAATTAAGGGGTACTCTTGAGAAAATGAAGGACAGCATAACCTCAAAATATGGCTTTACATCTTGGATAATTGACTATAATTTCTGTCTGTGCAGCATTCCTAAATTGTTTATTTCTCCAGATGTTCCCTAAAAGCTATGATTTTACCTCTTTCCTTTCAATGGGTGAGTAGGGGTTGCTCATAAAAGCTTATATAGTTTAGTTTTCTAACTAAATTAAAGCTTAATTAGTCAAAAATCCATATCTGTGCTGTGTTTATACAGTTTATACAAGCATAATTAATTTTAGTTAATTGCATAAGTAGCTTTTTTTTATGCAAACAGTCACTTTTTTTCTGATGACCTCTAAACGTCAGATTTTGGGTTAGCTGCATGTCTAGCCTTCCCTGGTAATGCTAAATCAACTTGCATGATTCTAAAAGTATTACTCTTTCCTTTGATTTATGACTTTTATCATGGAAGTCAGTGATTACCTTGGCAACCCATGTTTCATGTTTGGAAAATACAATGAAAAAGTATACTGGAATAGCATTGCTTTTGTTTTGATGGGAACCAACAAAAAAATAGAAATATGATTTCCATATGTTCTCCTAAGCCCACTACTTCTCATAAAGTTACCTAGACGTTTTCAGTCTATTTGAATGACAGTTCAAATTACATTGATCAGCTAAATGTCAAAAAGAAGAGCTATTATTTTTTAAACCTCCTGGCATTTCCTGGATTTCTCTTCCTGAGAAGGATAGCTTTACCATACACTGAGCCCCGCTCTCTTGCTGCAGGAGCTGTTCCCTTTGCAGAGGTCTCTAGAACGCCATGTTTAATCCTGAGGAATTTTTCTTTAAAACACAGGCCTTCTCACTTGATTGCAATTAAACTTCATTATTAGTTCCTTCATCACTTCCCTGAGAAATCTTGCATAGAAACATAGGATGGTGAACTGCTCCCCTTTTCTCTCCTCCTCGTTCATGGTCTGGGAGGGTTGGGGGTTGCTTGTGCTGCTCTTTCAGGAGACACAGAAGCTTCTTTCCCAGAAGCACCCAGCAAAGCTCCCCACATGCCTCACCGACCTGAGTGGCATTGCATGTCCATCTGTGGACCAGTGAGTGTGTCCAGGGAGTGAGATTAAGAACTTTGGCTTGGGCCTGAGTCACAAGTGCCACCCTATTACCCCAGGCCGAGGGACTGCGTGGGGAGTATGGGAGCAGAATGAAAATGAGGATCACCCTAAGTGAAAGGATGGGGATGTTGGGGAGATAATCACAGCTGCATCTCACAGAGATGAATGCACTGTATTTTACTGGGACTATAACAGCCGAGGCCTGGGACACCTCTTGACTTTAGAGTGACTTTTGCTTTAAGATAGTCAGCGTAGGCGAATTTGGAATCTGTAAAGTGCTCTTTCTGGCTGTATTTCTCCAAGCTTCATTAACAGCCAGTATTATAGAACCAATTCAAAAGGAACATGTTTTCAGTGCCTATCTTGTTAGCTTCAGGGCTACATTTTTTTAAATGCATAATGAAATCCATGGAATATTCAGAAAGAATCTGACGCTTTGCAAAATTGGCTCTGGGGGCTGTGCCTGGCTTATATTTGGAGGGAAAAGTGTCTGGCCATTGCATGAATTGAAAATCCTTTGGTCCGTCTCTAGGCTACTGTTAGCCGTAAGCAGTTGAAAAAAAAAAAGAGAGAAATTCAGTATGTGTGTGACTTTCAAAGACTCTGTAGAGGTTCAATACCTCTTTAGTCTTGTACAGACTATAGGAAGGTCGTTTTCCCCTATGTGTATGAAGTCGGTCTCTCTACTTTGTGGGTTTTTGTTCATTTCAGAGGATAAGAAATGGGAACTGGCTATTGTTAGTGACAGGCCAGTGCTTCAAGAATAATGAGAGGCACTCCTCCTTTTCCCTGGGGGTTGGTAAAGCAAAAGTACATACAGACTTGGTAGCTTTTTCTAAATAGCTATCATTACCATTTTCTCTCCAGGACCATGTAGGGTCTTACCATTATTAAAGTCAGGACACTTGAGCTATGGTCTGGGACCTTGGGAAAACCACTCGTCCCCTCTGGGCATCATGGTTCATGTTGATAAAATGGAGAGTTTTAGAGGCATGAGGAACCCAGTTATATCTCAGATAGCTTTTATCTTTAAAGTTGTAAACATCTGAAATGGGGAGATATAAAAAGGGACTTCTGGTTTTGAGATAGCATCTTACTTCTCTTAACTATCTACAAAAATAGCTAAGATAAAATAAAGGATGAGGAGTTATCTACACTAATAATAGAGGAATATGCAAATTGTCTGGGATGCCTTCACAGTAACATTAATGACCAGCAGACTGTGTGGGGCAACCAGGCCAGCAGGGGGGTTAGTGAGGGATGACCAAATGACTGAACAGCAGGCTGTGTAGGGTGACCAGGCCAGTAGGGGGGCAGTTGGAGGTGACCAGGCTGGCAGGGGGGAGGCAGTTAGGGGCAACCAGGCAGTCAGAGGGGGGCAGTTGGGGGCTACCAGGCCAGCAGGGGGACAGTAAGAGGTGACCCGGCTGCAGGGGGGGGGGCAGTTGGGGCGACCAGGCTGGGGAGGGTGCAGTTGGGGGGCACCCAGGCTGCCAGGGGGGGGACCAGTTAGGGGCTTATCAGGCAGGCAGGCAGGTGAGCAGTTAGAAGCCAGCAGTTCTTGATTGTGAAGAGGGATGTCCCAAGGGGTCCCAGAATTGGAGAGGGTCCGGGTGGGGTAGGGGAACCCCCCCCCCCCCCCCCATGCATGAATTTCGTGCTCTGGGCCTCTAGTTTCATTATAAAAAACTAGGGATGACAATCAATCTCCAAGCAAATTCTTAGGGGAATTTTCATAGCCCTTCAAGGTTTGTGAAAGTGCATTAAAGGACACAGGTAAAGCTACTGTATGTTATGACATTGGAAATAGAGAACCTCCCCCTCCCCCCCCTCAGACACATACACACACACGCACACACACACATGTACACACACACACACACACACACACACAGCAGAAATTCCCTAGAAGGTACTTTATCTTCGATGCAAAATCCAATATTAGTAGCAACTGGGAAGACAAACATTCCCACTTTTTTTCTTCATGGGTGCTGTTTTTGAGTCAGTCTGTTCTTCAGTTCACACATGCATATATATACAGACATATGCACTATATATGCACATACATACACATGCACACAAATACGCACATTTATAGACATACACATACACACAAATACATACATTTATGGACACATGCACATAAATGCAAATATACACACATATGCACACATACTAATTTGCATGCATA